>NW_023494378.1:196883-521201 GCF_011100635.1 Trichosurus vulpecula
ACCTGGTGGGAGGAGTGTAGAGCCTGCTTAAGATCTGACTCAGGTCCAAGTTGGCGGTTCTTGGGGGAGGAGGACCACTGGTGTGGCAGAGCTTGCTGTATAGAAATAGCTCTGAAAACAACAATGCAGCCCCTCAAGCTTAGGACAAAGTACTCTATATTCTACAAGCAGTCATACCCCGATGAAAAACTCAAGGGTCAAGTAAGTTGGCTGGGAACGTGGCCAGGCAGCGAAAATGCACTCAGATTCAGAGTCAGACTTTGGAATCTTTCTTTGGTAACAAAGAAGACCAAAACATACAGCCAGAAGAAGTCAACAAAGTCAAAGAGCCTACATCAAAAACCTCCAAGAAAAACATGAACTACTCTCAGGCCATGGAAGAGCTCAAAAAGGATTTGGAAAAGCAAGTTAGAGAAGTAGAGGAAAAATTGGGAAGACAAATGAGAGTGATGTGAGACAACCATGAAAAACAAGTCAAGGACTTACTAAAGGAGACCCAAAAAAAAATACTGAAGAAAACAACACCTTAAAAAAATAGACTAACTCAAATGTCAAAAGAGCTCCAAAAAGCCAATGAGGAGAAGAATGCCTTGAAAGGCAGAATTAGCCAAATGGAAAAGGAGGTCCAAAAGACCACTGAAGAAAATACTACTTTAAAAATTAGATTGGAGCGAGTGGAAGCTAGTGACTTTATGAGAAATCAGGATATTATAAAACAGAACCAGAGGAATGAAAAAATGGAAGACAATGTGAAATATCTCCTTGGAAAAACCACTGACCTGGAAAATAGATCGAGGAGAGAGAATTTAAAAATTATTGGACTACCTGAAAGCCATGATCAAAAAAAGAGCCTAGATACCATCTTTCAGGAAATTATCAAGGAGAACTGCCCTGATATTCTAGAGCCACAGGGCAAAATAGAAATTGAAAGAATCCATCGATCGCCTCCTCAAATAGATCCCAAAAAGAAATCTCCTAGGAATATTGTTGCCAAATTCCAGAGCTCCCAGATCAAGGAGAAAATACTGCAAGCAGCCAGAAAGAAACAATTTGAGTATTGTGGAAACCCAATCAGAATAACCCAAGATCTGGCAGCTTCTACATTAAGAGATCAAAGGGCTTGGAATGCGATATTCCGGAGGTCAATGGAGCTGGGATTGAAGCCTGGAATCACCTACCCAGCAAAACTGAGTGTCATGTTCCAAGGCAAAATATGGAGTTTCAATGGGGTAGAGGACTTTCAAGCTTTTTCAGTGAGGGGACCAGAATTGAATAGAAAATTTGACTTTCAAACGCAAGAATCAAGAGAAGCATGAAAATGTAATCAAGAGGTGGAAATTGCAAGGGACTTACTAAAGTTGAACTGTTTTGTTTACATTCCTACATGGAAAGATGATGAGTATGATTCATGAGACCTCAGTATTAGGGTAGTTGAAGGGAATATGCATATATATATATATGTTTATGTATATATATATATATATAAGTGAATGTGTATGTATGTATATATCTATGTGTATATGTATGTATGTGTATGTATGTGTATATATATATGTGTGTTTATATATATATATATATATATATATCTGTAAAAGAGAGAGAGCAGACACAGGGTGAGTTGAAGATGAAGGGAAGATATCTAAAAGAAATAAAATGAAATTAAGGGATGAGAGAGTAACATACTGAGAGAGGGAGATAGGGAGAGATAGAATGGGGTGGATTATCTCGCATAAAGGTGGCAAGAGGAAGCAGTTCTATGGGAGGAGGGGAGAGGGCAGGTGAGGGGGGAATGAGTGAACCTTGCTCTCATCAGATTTGGCCTGAGGGGGAATACCATACATACTCAGTTGGGTATTTTACCCCACAGGAAAGAAGAGGGAGGAAGATAAAAAAAAAATAAAATAAAAGGCAGGGGGATGATGGAGGGGAGGGCAGATGGGGGTGGAGGTAATCAAAACAAACACTTTGGAAAGGGGACAGGGTCAAGGGAGAAAATTCAATAAAGCGAGATGGGTTGGGAAGGAGCAAAATGTAGTTAGCCTTTCACAGCATGAGTATTGTGGAAGGGTTATACATAATAATACATGTGTGGCCTAGGTTGAATTGCTCAACTTCTTAGGGAGGGTGGGTGGGAAGGGAAGAGGGAAGAGAATTTGGAACTCAAAGTTTTAAAATCAGATGTTCAAAAACAAAAAAAGTTTTTATATGCAACTAAAAAATAAGATACACAGGCAATGGGGTGTAGAAATTTATCTTGCCCTACAAGAAAGGAAGGGAAAAGGGGATGAGAGGGGAGGAGGGTGATAGAGGGGAGGGCTGACTGGGGAACAGGGCAACCAGAATATAAGCCATCTTGGAGTGGGGGGGAGGGTAGAAATGGGGAGAAAATTTGTAATTCAAAATGTTGTGAAAATCAATGCTGAAAACCAAATATGTTAAATAAATAAATTGCATTTAAAAAAAAATTAGATTGGAGCAAGTGAAAGCTAGTGACTTGATGAGAAATCAAGATATTATAAAACAGAACCAAAGGAATGAAAAAATGGAAGACAATTTGAAATATCTCATTGGAAAAACCACTGACCTGGAGAATAGATCCAAGAGAGAGAATTTAAAAATTATTGGACTACCTGAAAGCCATGATCAAAAAAAGAGCCTAGATATCATCTTTCAAGGAAATATCAAGGAGAGCTGCCCTGATATTCTAGAGCCAGAGGGTAAAATAGAAATTGAAAGAATTCACCGATCTCCTCCTGAAAAGATCCCAAAAAGAAAACTCCTAGGAATATTGTCACCAAATTCTGGAGCTCCCAGATCAAGGAGAAAATATTGCAAGCAGCCAGAAAGAAACAATTTGAGTATTGTGGAAACACAATCAGGATAAAACAGGATCTAACAGCTTCTACATTAAGGGATCAAAGGGCTTGGAATATGATATTCTGGAGGTCAATGAAGCTAGGATTAAAACCTAGAATCACCTACCCAGCAAAACTGAGTATCATGTTCCAAGGCAAAATATGGATTTTCAATAAAATAGAGGACTTTAAAGCTTTCTCAGTGAAAAGACCAGAGCTGAATAGAAAATTTGACTTTCAAACACAAGAATCAAGAGAAGCATCAAAAGTTCACAGGAAGAAAGTAAGAGGAGAATATAAAAAAGCCTCCACCTGTTCCATGGTCCAGTAGAGGACTGCAAATCCTATCAGGGGAGTGCATCCTGGCTAAGCCTGCTTCCCTGGCTCCAGTTCATCACATGGGCACTCAGACTGCAGAGCACCAAGCCAGCGGCAGCCCAACAATCATGTTATCAGATGACAGATGCCTTCACATCAGGCGTTTAAACTGACAAGCTGCCCCATCTGGTAAATGATTAGGAAGTCTGGCCTTGCTTGATGAATGGGGAAAGTGACAATGCCAATCAACGTGACCCCTGCAGCTTCCCTGCTGCTGGCTCAACAGCCCACAATCAAGTACATCCCACTGGTTTACTCTTTCAATTCTATTGTCACTCTGCTGAGATTAGACCTATTGTCACTAAATTGCCACTAAATTAAATCATTAATCCAAATATTTTCCTTGCAAGAACCTTTATAAAATAAATGCCAGGCCTCCACCAGCCCCATGATCAGTATTAGAGGAATGGGGGAAGATAACGCAGTCCAGTAACTTCAGGAGTCTGTTTGTGCCACTTTTTCATGGTCTGCTTTGAAATGGACGCAGTCATTTGGGTAGGAATGTCATCTCTTGCCTGGAATTCAAACCAGGATTAACTATAAAAAATGGGTCTGGCCTCAGTATTAGGGTAGTTGAAGGGAATATGCATATATATATATATGTTTATGTATATATATAAGTGAATGTGTATGTATGTATATATCTATGTGTATATGTATGTATGTGTATGTATATATATATGTGTGTGTTTTTATGTATATATATATATGTAAAAGAGAGAGAGCAGACACAGGGTGAGTTGAAGATGAAGGGAAGATATCTAAAAGAAATAAAATGAAATTAAGGGATGAGAGAGCAACATACTGAGAGAGGGAGATAGGGAGAGATAGAATGGGGTGGATTATCTTACATAAAGGTGGCAAGAGGAAGCAGTTCTGTGGGAGGAGGGGAGAGGGCAGGTGAGGAGGGAATGAGTGAACCTTGCTCTCATCAGATTTGGCCTGAGGGGGAATACCATACATACTCAGTTGGGTATCTTACCCCACAGGAAAGAAGAGGGAGGAAGATAAAAAAAATAAAAGGGGGGGGCTGAGGGCGGGGAGGGCAGATGGGGGTGGAGGTAATCAAAAGAAACACTTTGGAAAGGGGACAGGGTCAAGGGAGAAAATTCAATAAAGCGGGATGAGTCGGGAAGGAGCAAAATGTAGTTAGCCTTTCACAGCATGAGTATTGTAGAGGCGTTATACATAATGATACATGTGTGGCCTAGGTTGAATTGCTCGACTTCTTAGGGAGGGTGGGTGGGAAGGGAAGAGGGGAGAGAATTTGGAACTCAAAGTTTTAAAATCAGATGTTCAAAAACAAAAAAAGTTTTTGCATGCAACTAAAACATAAGATACACAGGCAATGGGGCGTAGAAATTTATCTTGCCCTACAAGAAAGGAAGGGAAAGGGGGATGAGAGGGGAGGGGGGTGATAGAGGGGAGGGCTGACTGGGGAACAGGGCAACCAGAATATAAGCCATCTTGGAGTGGGGGGGAGGGTAGAAATGGGGAGAAAATTTCTAATTCAAACTGTTGTGAAAATCAATGCTGAAAACCAAATATGTTAAATAAATAAATTTAAATTAAAAAAAAAATGGGTCTAGGAAGTTCAAAATTTTTCACCGTATCCTGTATAGGTCTTTGGCAAATGGGGCTGCATGGCTATTCCTTTCCTTACCAGCGGTGGCCTATTTATCATGTTCTGCTACAATCATTAACATATACAAGCCTTCTGACTTAAATACTTTGACATTTCAGAGACCAGGCTTCAGAACGTTAGACTGACTAAGAATCTTGGTATATCAGGCAATGTCCAAATTTCCACAAAATATGGTACCTTAAATAATATGCACCGTGAATACTTTGAGTTTTATTACCAGTGAACATATTCTATGTATTTTCACCAGTAGAATGTATGCTCCTTGAGGGCAGTAACTATTTATCTTTTTTTCTTGGATTGCTTAGTGCCTACTTTAATGTTACCACCCGAGAAGTGTTTAATAAATGTTTGTTATATTGAAATGAGCTCAAGGCATAGATTGTTCACAGCACAAAAATGAATTGTAGATTTAAATTAATGGAACAGTTGCCCAGTGTCCCGTTGCTTTTGCATTGTATAGTCGTGGCCTGTATAGACACAATGTATTGTGTCAGTTACTTACCATAGCAAATATCAAATAATAAAGATGAGGCACAAGGCAAGGACACTTCAAAATCAATTTTCTGTGCAATATTTATTTTCATCAGTAATTCCAAATGGTTGTGAAAACTCATGAACAGATTGCTATTGTGGGTTTTTTGTTATTGTTGTTGTTTTTTTACATTTAAAAATACATTTTCTTCTTGGTGCTTTGACCAAAAAAAATAATCTGGCTAGCAGCTGCTGTGGGGGTGAAAAAGCAACACAAGCCCAACAACAAGAACGCTGCAAGCACAGGTTCTTTTGATCTGCTTTACTAAGGAAAGTAGCATTAAAGGGTTAACAATCTTATTTCAATCCAGCATACAAATATCATTCACTTAGTTCAAGGGAAAAAACCAGCACCCTGAAATTCAGAGCAAATACAAAAAAATTACAAACATCAACAGACAGACCTTGTCTGATTCAAATCTCAATGCATAGTTACCAGAGTTTAACAAAGTCCGAATATCCGGGTTTATAAGCTGGAGGGCTCTTAACTACAGTTGCCCAGAGTCTCCACTTCAACATGCCTCCAAGAGTGACAGCCCTCACAAATATCTGTGCTCTAGCTTTTTATACCCTCTTTAGTCGTCATCAAACATCATCTGAGCAACCAGAACTTAGGCTCCTACTACTGGCTCTGGTCTTAGCAACTCCCCTTAGGACCCTGAGGGCTTCACACCCACAGAGGCTTAAGCACCTTAAGATAGGGGTTTGGGCCTGGGACTTTGCACCTAGTAAGGCTCAAAGACACTTAATCATTTTAAAACAGAAAGGCCCAACTTAATTGATATTACAGTTTCCCATTCTATCAAATAGATTATATTTATATAAGAGAAAGACACAACACAAGAAGAAAGCAACACACTAAATTTACTCTCATTCAATTTCTTGAGGTCTGTCCACATACAGCCTGTCCAGCCTTCCTCTTCACTGACATTGTGGCCTCCAGGAGAAATCCAGGAAATTCTAAAGAAAAAAATCTCAATTCAGAATGTTAGAATTCCAGAATTAAGGACTCGGCCTACCATATTTTTCATGGGTTAGGGCAATTATGTTGTGAATCTGCTCAACTGAAAGACTTGGTCTTTCTGGCATTTGGGGAGACTCCAGGTTTTCTGAGGTTTCAGATCTACATGAATGACATTGAGTGTTTTCTGTAATGACCAAGATATACACTGGGATATCCAGCACACTGTTGGAGTCTTCTCAGTGGTATGCAGCCCACTAGTCTTATTTCTTTTCTGTGTGTACAATTCTCAATTTATGAGATTTTGTTACTTCAATTAAAAGAAAAGGACATTTGGTGAAAGGAAAACAAGATATTTAACTCTCAACCAGGTCGTGGAATACCTTCATCTAATACGCAGTGGAGATCTCCACTTCATGTCAAATTGCTCTCTATATTGGGAATGATTTCAACCTTTTAGGAAAATTACAAACTAATCCAGAGGCATAGATATACATAAAAAGGAATCAGATTAATTCTTTGAATTAAAGTCATTACATACATTTCTCATCTTCCATTTGGGCTGTTCTTGAATTCAAATTAATCTGGTTTTCTCAATAGACAGAATGAAATGCTTATTTCTTTTTCAAAAACTTCTAGAACAGGGCCAAATTCCAAGTTATAAATACTACATAATATCCTAAGCTGAATTTTTAAAAAAATATTCTATAAATGTTATTTTTTGAGTGCAAACTACAAAGTCGAACAGAGGGGAAAAAATTATCAAAAAGCTAAGTAAAAGACACAGAGATTTTGACCTTTAGTCCTTCACACCTTTTAAAAAACTGACTTTACATCAAGTGCTCTATACTGATATTCCTGAATCAGTGACATATGATAACCTATTTTGTTAGACAAGTTATCTCTTTACCATAAACCACCTGGCTACATAACCTAGTTGTTGCTGTTCTAAGCAAGTCTAGTTATTATGAGATGATTGAATCATAGTAGCCTCTTTGCTCACACACAAAGAGTCTCTGCAATGGAAGTCTAAGGCATGAACTTCAGGCAAGTGAGCCTCTGACCATCTTTATGCCTGTTGGCAGCTAGAAAGAGAGATGGAGGATGGCACATGTAAATAAGACAATGGCCAGGGTGTCAGGGTTTTTGTACAGACACAGACAAAAACTTCTTAGAAAAGCAACAATAATGCTTGCACTGTGCAAATAGATGGATGTGCATCCTTTAGCTCAGCTCTGCCTTTTGCCGAAAGGAGGAGGTTTGAAAGGATTTCCATAAAAGCGTTGTTTAGGAGAGATTCTAACAACTATAGAAATCATTCCTTTTGCACCAAAGGTGATGGAAAGAGTTTGCAGGTATCTCATCACTGAAAACATACATAAAATAATACTCACAGATGCATCAGACTGGGGTTAGGATGATGTATTAACACTAGCACCTCGATATTCTAGGAACAAATTATATCTGCTTGTGCCTGCGTATCAGTTAAGTCAACAATAATAATGTAGATGATAATTGTCAAAAACATTATTATTATCACCTTACTGATACAGCCTGGTACAAAGGCATGATCTCCCAACAATGACTAGTTGGAGAGGAATTGAGCCCAAACATCTGAAAAGTGACAGTAACTGAAAGGAGACAGGGACATCAGCATTGTTCAGAATGAAGTGTCATGGGGGCCAGGAGAAGGAGGACATGGTCTGATTGCAGAAACACTGGAACACATCCCATCCATCCTTGAAAAATAGTCATTTGATCCATCTCTCCCTTCTATTATCCCTTTTCTCTCCTATTAGTGGCTAAAATCCTTGGGAAGGCTCTCAACGATGGGTGCTTCCACTTCTTTTCTTCTCACTCTCTTCTTAACTCTCTGTAATCTGGCCTCTGACTTCATCATTGAGCTAAAATGGCTCTCTCTGAAGATACTGGCTTAGAATGAGTGTGAATAGCAATCATGTTCAGTTCTGACCAGAAACTTTGAGGGTCTTCCACTCCCAGACTGATATTTTTGGGATGGTAATTTATAACATCTTTCTTCTCAATTCTTACCTAGCCTTTAGTCATTGAAAGGGTGTTGCCTCAGATAAACTGAGGCCTGGGAAAGACCTTAATTTAGATAGGCCAAGGTCATACACTGCATCCTAGGCCATCGCCAGTTGTCTTGGCTTATGTCTTACCACTTGACTTCGACTTTCACAACTCTGCCTCAATTAAATCCAATTCACATGCAAGTCAAGACATCACCCTCATGATGTTGTTGGTCCTCTTTAAGAATGAAAGATGAACAATGACAACAACAGCAATGATTTTTTCATTGACAAATCTAATGGCCTCTTCTCAGTCTTCATCCTTCTTAACCTCTCCACAGCCTTTGACACTTTTGATCATCCTCTTCTCCTGGATCCTCTCTTCTCTCTCAGTTTTCATGACACTGCTCTCTTCTGGTCCTCCTTCTACCTATCTGCCCACTTCTCAGTCTCCTTTGCTGGATCTTCATCTAGGTCAGGCCTACTAACCCTGGGTGCTCTGCCCTACGCTCTCTTTCCTTCTCCCTCTATATTAATTCACTTAGTGATCTCATCTGCTCCCATGGATTCAAATCTCTATGCTAAGGATTTTCAAATCTACCTATTAAGGAGTAATGTCTGTTGAAATCTAGTCTTACATCTACAACTGCCTGGTACATGCCTGAAACTAAAAATGCTGTAGCCAGCCAGGTGCTGCAGTGAATAGGGTGTCTGGCCTGGAATGAGGAAGACTTGAGTTCAAATGTGACCTCAGAAACTTACTAGCTGTGTGATTCTGGGAAAGTCACTTAATCTCTGTTTGTCTCAGTCTCTTCATATGTAAAATAGGGATAAAAATAGAACCAAATTCATAGGGTTGTTGTGAGGACCAAATAAGATAAGGTCTTATATATTACTTGGCAAATAAAAGAATTTTAAATATAAATTTATTTATTTTCAGTTTTGAACATTCACTTCCACAAGATTTGGAATTTCAAATTTTCTCCCCCTACCCCAGGACAACATGCATTTTGATTACCCCTTCCTCCAATCTGCCCTCTCTTCTATTTACCCCCATTCCCTTCTCTTATCCCCTTCCCTTCTATTTCCTGTAGGGCAAGATAGACTTTTACACCCCATTGCCTGTGTATCTTATTTCCCAGTTTTAACATTCATTTTTAAAGCCTTAAGTTCCCCATTCTCTCCCTTCCTCCCTCCCCACCCACCCTCATTGAGAAAGGAAGCAATTTGATAGAGGTTATACATGTGTAATCATGCAAAACACTTCCATAACAGTCATGTTGTGAAAAACTAACTATATTACCCTCTATCCTGTCCCACCCTCCATATATTCTATTCTATCCTTTGACCTGTCCCTCCACAAGTGTTTGCTACTGGTTATGCCTTCCCCAATCTGCCATCCCTTCTATTATCTCCCCTCTCTTATCCCCTTCCCCACTGCTTTCCTGTAGGGTAAGATAGATTTCCATATCCAATTTAGTGTGTATGTTATTGCCTCCTTAAGCCAAATCTGATGAGAGTAAGGCTCACTTATTCCCTCTCACCTCCCCACTCTTCTCCTCCATTGCAAAAGCTCTTTCTTGCCTCTTTTTTGTGAGATGATTTACTATATTCTATTTCTCCCTTTCTCTTTCTCCCAGTACATTCCTCTCAACATTTTATTTTTTAGGTATCATCCCTTCATATTCAGCTCACCCTGTGCCCTCTGTCTACACACACACACACACACACACACACACACATATACATATACATACATATACATATATACATATACATACATACACACACAAATACATACACACACACCATACATATACATATATGTATATGTGTGTATATACACATATATATGTATATATACATACACACATTCCCTCTAACCACCCTAATACTCAGAAAGGTTTCTTGAATTACAAATATCATCTTTCCATGTAGGAATATAAACAGTTCAACTTTAATAAGACCCTTATGGCTTTTTTTCCTGTTTACTTTTCATGTTTCTCTTGAAAGTCAAATTTTCTATTCAACTCTGATCTTTTCAACAAGAGTGCTTGGAAGTCCTCTATTTCATTGAAATTCCATTGAAATATTCTACTCAATTTTGTGGGGTAGGTGATTCTTGGTTTTAATTCTTGCCCTTTTGACCTCTGGAATATCATATTTCAAGCTCTCTGATCTCTTAGTGTAGAAGCTATTAAATCTTGTGTTATCTTGATTGTGTTTCCACAATACATAAACTGTTTCTCTCTGGTCACTTGTAGTATTTTCTCCTTTACCTGGGAACTCTGGAATTTGGCTACAATATTCCTAGGAATTTTCCTTTCAGGATCTCTTTCAGGAGGTGATCAGTAGATTCTTTCCATTTCTATTTTACCCTCTGATTCTACAATATCAGGGCAGTTTTCCTTGATAATTTCCTGAAAGCTAATGTCTAGGCTCTTTTTTATCATGGTTTTCATATAGTTTAATAATTTTTTAATTATGTCTCCTGGATCTATTTTCCAGGTCAGTGGTTTTTCCAATGAGATATTACACATTGGATTTTTTTTCATTCTTTCAGTTTTGTTTTATAATTTCTTGATTTCTCATAAAGTCATTAGCTTCCATTTGCTCTATTCTAATTTTTAAGGAATTATTTTCTTCAGTGAGCTTTTGGACCTCCTTTTCCATTTGGCTAATTCTGCTTTTCAAGGCATGCTTCTCCTCATTGGCTTTTTGGACCTCTTTTGTCATTTGGATTAGTCTATTTTTAAAGGCATTATTTTCTTCAGCATTTTTTTGGTTCTCCTTTAGCAAGGTGTTGACTTGTTTTTCGTGATTTTCTTTCATCACTCTCCTTTCTCTTGCCAATTTTCCCTCCACTTCTATTACTTGATTTTCCAAATCCTTTTTGAGCTCTTCCATGGCCTGAGACCATTTCCTATTTTTCTTGGAGGCTTTGGATGTAGGAGTCTTAACCTTGTTGTCTTCCTCTGGCTGCATGCCTCGATCTTCCTCATCAGTAAGTGTGTAAGAAAACATCTTTTCATCAAGAAAGTAACTTCTATAGTCTTACTCTTTCCCCCCGTTTGCCCCTTTTCCCAGACAATTATTTGACTTTTGAGCTCTTAAGTGGAGGGTGTACTGCCCCAAGTTTCAGGGGTTTCGTGAAGCTATTTTCAGATATATCTCTAGGGATCTGTAAATTCTCCATTGCTCCAGAGTGGTATGATCAAAAGAGAGGTGTTTACTCCTCTCCTGCTCTGTGCTCTGGTCCATGAGCAGCAACAATCACTCTTTTCTGCCCTAGAAGAGCTAGGAGGGCTCCCTCTCCACAGCTGCCCCAGCTTCACCACACCAGCACTCCTCCTCACCCTGGAACAGCCACCTAGGACTGCGACCCAGATCTGCTGCTTGTTTCCCCCACCATCTGCAGACCAGGAGCTCCAGAAGCATCCACCACTGCAGCAGTGGCTGCTGCTGCCCTGGGGCTGGGGCTAGGGCTGGGGCCGGGGCCAGACCACATGCCCCTCTTACTCAGGTGAGAGACCTTTCCTACTGACCTTTGAAGCTGTATTTGGCATTTGTGGATTGAGAGGTCTGTAAACCACAACAACTGCCAGTGATTCAGTGCCCTGAGGACTGCTCCAGTCGGGCTGTGCTCCACCCAATGCCCAGTGCAACAGAACTTTCCTGTTGGCATTCCAGATTGTCTTGGACTGAAAATCTGCCTCAGTCTGTCATTTCTGGCTTCTGCTGCTCAAGAATTTGCTTAGACTCATTTTTACAGGTATTTTGAGGGGTTTGGGGGGAGAACTCAGTCATGTCCCTGCTTCTACTCCACCATCTTGACTCTGCCCAAGAATTTTATTTAAATTAATTAATATATTTATTTTTAGTTTTCAACATTCACTTCCATAAGCTTTTGAGTTTTAAATTTTCTCCCCACTCTCTCCCCAAGATGGCATGCAATCTGATATAGGCTTTATATATACATTCTTATTAAATATAATTTTACATTAGTCATGCTGTAAAGAATTAGGACCAATGGGAGGATCTATGAGAAAGAAGAAACAAAACAAAACAACAAAAAATTGAGAGCAAATAGTATGCTTCAATCTGCATTCAGACTCCATAGTTCTTTCTCTGGATGTGGATAACATTTTCCATCATGAGTTTTTTGGTGTTGTCTTAGATCCCTGCATTGCTGAGAAAAGCCAAGTCTATGGAAAGTTAGTCATTGTACAATGTGGCTGTTACCACATACAATGTTCTCCTGGTTCTGCTCACTTCACTCAGCATCAGTTAATGCAAGACTTTCCAGGTTTTTCTGAAGTCCACCTGCTCATCATTTCTTACAGCACAATAATATTCCGTTACATTCATATACTACAACTTCTTCAGCCATTCCCCAATTTATGGGCATCCCCTCAATTTCCAATTCTTGGCCACCACAAAAATAGTTGCTATAAATGTGTTTGTACGTGTGGGTCCTTTTCCCATTTTTATGATCTCTTTTGGATACAGACTTAGAAGTAGTATTGTTGGGTCAAAGGGTATGCACAGCTTTATAGCCCTTTTGGCATAGTTCCAAATTGCTGTCCAGAATGTTTGGATCAGTTCAGAATTCCACCAACAATATAATAGTGTTCTAATTTTCCCACATCTCCAAAATTTATCATATAGTTTTAATTTCTTCATCTGAAAACTTCTTGTTCATATTTTTTGACTATTTATCAATTGGGGCATGACTTGAATTCTTATAAATTTGACCCAGTTCTCTTATATGTTTTAAAAACAAGGCCTTTATCAGACATTGGCTGTAAAAATTGTTTCCCAGCTTTCTACTTCCCTTTTAATCTTGGTTTCATTGCCTTTGTTTGTGCAAAATCTTTTCAATTTAATGTAATGAAAATCATCAATTTAGCATTTCATAATGTTCTCTATCTCTAGTTTGGTCATAAATTCATCCCTTCTCAATAGATCTGACAGGTAAACTATTCCTTGCTCTCCTAGTTTGCTTATAGCACAACATTTATATCTAAATGTGTACCCATTTTGACTTTATCTTCACATGTGGTGTAAGATGTTGTTCTATGTCTAGTTTCTGCCATACTATTTTCTTGTTTTCCCAGCAGTTTTTGTTAAATAGTGATTTTTTTATCCCAGAAGGTGGAGTCTTTGGGTTTATCAAACAGTAGGTTACCATAGTCATTGACTATGGTGTCTTGTGTACCTAACCAATTCCACTGATCTACCACTCTATTTCTTAGCCACTACCAAGCAGTTTTGATGATTACTGCTTTGTGATACAATTTAAGATCAGGTCTAGCCAGGCCATATCTTTCCTTGAATTTCTTTTTATTAATTCCCTTGATATTCTGGACCTTTTGTTCTTCCAGATGAATTTCGTTATGATTTTTTCCAGCTCCATCGAATAGTTTTTTGGTAGTTTGATTGAGATGGCACTGAATAAGCAAATCAATTTATGCAGAATTGTCATTTTATTATATTAGCTCAGCCTACTCATGAGCAACTGATGTTTTTCCAATTATTTGGATCTAAGTTTATTTCTGTGAAAAAGGTTTTATGATTGTGTTCATATAGTTCCTGGGTTTGTCTTGGCAGGTAGATTCCCAAATATTTTATAATGTTACAGTAACTTTAAATGGAATTTCCCTCTCTATCTCTTACTGTTGGACTTTGTTAGTAATGTATAGAAATGCTGATGATTTATGTGGGTTTATTTTATATCCTGAACTTTGCTAAATTTGTTTATTATTTTAAGTACTTTTTTAGTTGATTCTCTAGGATTCTCAAAGTATTCCATCATGCCATCTTCAAAGAGTGATAGCTTTGTTTCATCTTTGCCTATTCTAATTCCTTCAATTTCTTTTTCTTCTCTTATTGCTAAAGCTAACATTTCTAGGAAAATATTGAATAACAGTGGTGATAATGGACATTCTTGTTTCACCCCCTATCTTATTGGAAATGCTGCTAGCTTACCCCCATTACATATAATGCTTGCTGATGGTTTTAGATAGATGTTTCTTATTACCTTAAGGAAGACTCGATTTAATCCTTTGTTCACTAGAGTTTTTAATAGGAATGGGTGTAGTATTTTGTCAAAAGCTTTTCCGGCATCTACTGAGATAATCATATGATTTCTGCTCATTTATTTTGTTGTTCCTATGGGCAATTCTGCTTATAGCTTTCCTAATATGGAACCAGTCCTGCATTCCTGGTATAAATCCTACCTGGGCATAGTATATCATCCTCATGATAAGTTGCTGTAATCTCTTTGCTAATATTTTATTTAAAATTTTTGCAACCATATTTATTAGGGAAATTGGTCTATAATTTTCTTTCTCTGTTTTGACTCTTCCAGGGTTAGGTATAAAAACCATATTTGTGTCATAAAAGAATTTGATAGGTCTCCTTCTTCTCCTATTTTCCCAAATAGTTTATATAGTATTGGGATTAATTTTTCTTTAAATGTTTCATAGAATTCACTTGTAAATCCATCTGGCCTTGCAGATTTTTTCTTAAGGAGTTCATTTATGGCTTGTTCAATTTCTTTTTCTGAGATGGGGTTATTTAAGTATTTTACTTCCTCTGCTGTTAATCTGGACAATTTATGTTTTTGTAAATATTCATTCATTTCACTAAGACTGTCAAATTTATGGGCATACAATCGGGCAAAATAGCTCCTAATGGATGTTTTAATTTCCTCTTCATCAGTGGTGAATTTACCCTTTTCATTGCTGATACTGATAATTTGGTTTCCTCCTTTCTTTTTTTTAAATCAAATTAACGAAGATTTTTCTATTTTATTAGTTTTTTCATAAAACCCAATCTTAGCTTTATGTATTCAATAATTTTCTTAATTTCAATTTTATTAATGTTTCTTTTGATTTACAGAGTTTCTTTTTTATTAGTTTATTTTTTATTTTTAGTCTAATACACTGAATTCCCCAAGTTTTTGAATTCCAAATTTTCCCTCCCTCCCTCGCCCCCTCTCTCCTTCCCAAGATGGCATGTAATCTGACATAGGTTCTACATATGCCTTCACATTGAACTTATTTACATAATAGTATAGTTGTAAAGAAGATTTATAACCAATGGAATGAATCATGAGAAAGAAGAAACGAAACCAAAAAAGAATGAGAAGAAAAAAAGAGAGAGTGCAAATAGTTTGCCTCAATCTGCATTGAGACCCCATGATTTTTTCTCTGGATGTGCATAGCTCTTTCCATCATGAGTCTTTTGGAGCTGTCTTTGAACCTTTCATTGATGAGAAGAACCAAGTCTATCAAAGTTAATCCTTACAGATACCATGTGTCTGTAGTCGTGTATAATGTTCTCCTGGTTTTGCTCCCCTCACTCAGCATCAGTTCATATAAGTCTTTCCAAGTTATGATGAAGTCTTTCTTCTCCTCATTTCTTATAGCACAATAGTATTCCATTACATTCATATGCCACAACTTGTTCAGCAGTTCTCCAATTGATTTCCAATTCTTTGCCACCACAAAAATAGCTGCTATAAATATTTTTGTACATACTGGTCCATTTCCCACTTGTGTGATCTCTTTGGGATACAGCCCTAGAAGTGCTATTGCTGGGTCAAAGGGTCAAATAGCCCTTTGGGCAAATTGCTCTCCAGAATGTCTGGGTCAGGTCACAACTCTACCAGCAATGTAACAATATTCCAATTTTCCCACACCCTCTCCAGCATTTATCATTTTCCTGTTTTGTCATGTTAGTCAATCTGACAGGAGAGATATGGTACCTAAGAGTTGTTTTGTTGTGCATTTCTCTAATCAGTAGTGATTAAGAGCATTTTTTCATATGACTATAGATATCTTTAATTTCTTCCTCTGAAAACTGTCTTCATATCCTTTGACCATTTCTGAGTTGGGGAATGACTTGTATTCCCAAAAATTTGACTCTGCTCCCTTTATGTTTTAGAGATGAGGCCTTTATCAGAGACACTGGTTGTAAAATTTCTTTCCCAATTTTCTGCTTCCCTTGGTTGCATTGGCTCTGTTTGTACAAAACTTTTCAATTGAACATAATCAAAATTATCCGTTTTGAATTTTGGAACGCTCTCTATCTCTTGTTTGGTCATGAATTCTTCCCTTTCCCATAAATTTCACAGGTAAAATATTCTTTCTCCTATATTGTTTATAGTATCAGCCTTTATTCTTAAATCAAGAACCCATTTTGACTTTATTTTGGTATACAGTGTAAGATATTGGTCTATGCCCATTTTCTGCCGTACTATTTTTCAGGTTTCCCAGCAGTTTCTGTGAAATAGTGAATTCTTAGCCCACTAGCTGGGTTTTTTGGATTTATCAAATAGAAGATTGCTACAGTCATTGACTACTGCATCTTCTGTACCTAACCTATTCCACTGATCCACCACTCTGTGTCTTAGCCAGTACCAACTAGTTTTGATGACTGCTGCTTTATAATGCAGTTTAGTATCTGGTATGGCTAGGTCATCCACTTATTGCTGGCAAGGACCACAGAGCCCATCTTGTTCAACCACTGCATTCTACAAATTAGTAAATTGAGGCCCCAAAGGTTAGGAGACTGTCCCAAGGTCACACAGGTATTAAGCGTCAGATTTAGGATTTGAACCCAGGACATGGGCTCTGGAACTCAACCCTTCAAATCCCCATAATCCTTGTACTACCTTACTCATAGGCTGCAGTGAGAAAAATAATTTATAAACCAGAAACTCCAAAGAAATGAGAGTTCTTTAATCATTACTTTTGTTAGTACTCTATATAAGCAAAACCATTATTTGAAGTGATTTGTTGATGGAAAAACAGTTACAAAAGTGAAATAATTTTGCAAATTATTTTTTTTCAACAAACAAAAATTTGGCTTCTCTTCCTTCTATTTACCAATAGCTGAGGATGAAAGAAAAACAAAATTCCTTTTACACACATGAAGAGGCAAGCAAAACAAGACTTCAATGTCCAAGTCCAAAAGAAAAAAATATATATATAGTATCTATGTATATGTACATGAATGTATACAAGCACACATGTGACATTAATCCTCTCAAAGATTATTATATTGATCAGAATTCTAAAACTGTCAGAGCTGTTTGTATTTACAATATTTTGTCATAGTGTAAATTATTGTCTTGTTTTTTTAATTTCACTCTACATTAGTTCATACATGTCTTCCCAGATTTCTCTGAAACTGTCCCCTTCATTGTTTCTTATAGCACAATAGTATTCTGTTACATTTATATATCATAATTTGTTCAGCCCTTCCATAAGCTGATGGGCATTCCCTCAGATTCCCATCCCTTCACATCTCAAAAAGAGCTATGTGTTTGTATATTCTTAATTACAGTTTGTTTTGCCTTGGAATCATCTTTTCCTTAATCTACCCTAGCTATCATTTCCACTTCACTTTCCTCCCCTTTCCCTCTTATATCTTTATTTAGTGAAATATTTCTGTACCTACTTGGGTATGTGTGGTTGCATATTCTTTCCTCTTTTGATCAGTTCAGGTCAGAATGAGGTCCTAGTGTCACCTTCTCCTCTCACCCTTTTCTCTTTTATATAAACTTCTACTTGCGCACTCCAATTATTTGAGACAATTTCCCCTAAATTTCCTTTCCCTTCCCCACCATATTAAGAAAACTGAAAGCTTAAAAAACTAATAAATAAAACTAGATAAACCAATGGTTAATTTGATTTTTCAAAAATTAACAGTATCAAAAATTAAAAGGGCAAATGCACCACCAATTAAAATGAAATTAAAACAATGATTAAGTTACTTTGCCCAATTATATGCCAATAAAACTGTTACATTAAGTGAAATGGATGTTATAAATTGCTCAGATTTACAGAAGTTAAAGACCCTATCTTAGAAAAAGAAATTTAGTAAGTCATACATGAGCTTCCTAAGAAAAATCCCCAGAAACAGATGGATTTACAAGTAGATTCTACCAAATATTTAAAGAGCAATTAATTCTAACACTATATGAACTATGTGCAAAAAAAGGTAAAGGTAGAGTCCCATCAATTTTCTTCTACTACAAAAATATGGTTTTGATATCAAAACCAGGGAGAGCAAAAACAGAGAAGCTGTTGACCAATATTCATAATGAAAATTTATGAAAAGCTTTAAATGAAATACTAGCAAGAAGATTACAGCAATATATCACAAAGATCATACATTATGATGAGATAGGATTTATATCAGGAATGTAGGGCTGGTTCTATAGCAGGAAAACTAAAAGCTTAATTAACCATATCAATAAAAAAACAACAAAAATCACATGATTATCTCAATAGATTCTGAAGAAGCTTTTGACAAAATATACCACCCATTCCTATTAAAAACACTAGAGGGCATAGGAATAAAGGAAGTATTCCTTAAAAATGGTATGCAGTATTTACCTAAAACCAAGAGTAAGCATTATTTGTAAGGCAGATAAACTTCAAGCCTTCTCATTAAGACCAGAAGTGAAGTAAGGATGTCCATTTATCAACTCTATTAATCAATATTGCACTAGAAATGCTAGATATAACAATAAGGGAAAAAATTAAAAATTAAAATAGGTAATTAGGAAACAAAACTTACAGAAGATGTGCTGGTATACTTAGAGAACCCTAGAGAATCAACTAAAAAACCAACTTAATTAACAACTTTAGCAAAGTTGCAGAATGTAAAATAAATCCACATAAGTCATCAGTATTTTTATATATTACAACAAAACCCAGTTAGAAGGGACAAAAAGAGAAATTCCATTTAAAATAACTGTAGACAATATAAAATACTTGGGAATCCACCTGCCAAGACAAAAGCAAGAACCACATGGACGCAGTTACAAAACACTTTTCACACAAATAAAGTAAAATCTAAACAAGTGGAAAGTAGAGAATGCTCATCAGTAGGCTGAGCCAATATAACAAAAATGACCATTCTATATAAATCAATTCACATATCCAGTGCTATGCCAATCAAACTACAAAAGAATTATTTTATTGATCTAGAAAAAATAATAACAGAATTCATATGGAAGAACATAAAATCAAAAATATTAGGGGAATCAGTGGGGAAAAATGTAAAGGAAAGTGGCCTAACCATGCCAGATTTCAAACTATATTACAAATCAGTAATCAAGAAAATAATCTGGTACTGGATAAGAAATAGACTAGTGGATCAGTGGAATAGATTAGGTACACAAGACACAGTAGTAAACAGCCATAGTAATCTGTTGTTTGATAAATGAAAAGATCTAAGCGTTGGGGGCAAGAACTCACTATTTGACAAAAATTGCTGAGAAAACTGGAAAGGAGTTTGGTAGAAACTAGGTGTAGAACAACATCTCACAGTGATGAGGTCAAAATTGGTACATGATTTAGACATAAAGGGTCATAAGCAAATTAGGGGAGCATGGAAAGATTTTAACTGTCAGATCTGTAGAGAAGGGAAGAGTTTATAACCAAACAAGAGATAAGAGAATCACAAGAAGTAAAATGAATAATTTTGATTACGTGAAATTCAAAAAAAAAGATTTTCCAAAAACAAAACTGATGCAGCCAAAGTTAGAAAGAAACAGGAAAAAATTACAGCAAGTTACTTTGATAAATGCTTTATTTCTCAAATATATAGGGAACTGAGCCAGATCTATAAAATAAGAGCCATTCCTCATTTGATAAATGTTTAAAGGATATGAACAAGTAGTTTTCAGAAGAAGAAATTAAAGCTGTCCATAATCAGAAGAAAAAAATGTTCTAAATAACTTTTGATTGGAGAAATACAAATTAAAATAAATTGAAGTACCATCTCACACCTATCAGAGTATTTAACATGACAAAAAAGGAAAATGAAAAATTCTGGAGGGGATGTGGAAAAAAATATGAACACTAATGTACTGTTGGTGGAGTTGTGAGCTGGTCCCACCATTCTGGAGAACAATTTGGGACTACATCCAAAAGGTTTTAAAACTAAAACTATCCTTTGATCCAGAAATACCACTACTAGGTCTGTATTCCAAAGAGATCAAAGAAAACAGAAAAGAACCTATAGGTACAAAAATATTTATAGTAGCTCTTTTTGTTTTGGCAGAGAATTGGAAATTAAGGGGATGCCCATCAACTGAAGGAATGGCTGAACAAGTTGTAGTATATGATTATGATGGAATATGATTGTGCTATAAGAAATGATCACAAGGATGGTTTTGGTAAAAAACTTGTGTAGTGAGTGAAATTCAGCAAAGGTAGAATGAGGCATGTATTCTCTTACAAAGATAACAATTTATCAGCAGGGCACAAACCTGGTAATAAAGTGGGTCTAATGACTGCTTCAGTTAGCTGAAAGACTATGAAGAGAAGGTGAAGCTCCTTTTTAGCTCTTTGACTTTGTTGACTTCTTCTGGCTGTATGTTTTGATCTTCTTTGTCACCAAAAAAAAAGATTCAATAGTCTGCGTCCTTTTTCATTGTCTCTTCATGTACAGCAGAGAACAAAAGAAAACTTCCAAGGAAGCAAAGAAAATGTGGAAAATTTTCAACAATGCACAGTACTTAATGAATAGGCTTTCTCAAAATGAAAAGTTATTGCTATACATTCTGAATCCTCTCCTATGATCTGCTGTGCACATGACATGTTTTTTTTCTTTTCTTATTTTATATTTAAGTTTACAATGTTTCTTTTTCTTTTCTTATTATGTTTTTAGTTTTAGTATTTGTCTAAAAATTAAAAAAGAAAGGTGATGGGCAGAGCCAAGACGGCAGCTGGAAAGCAGGGACTCCCTTAAGTTCTCCCCCAAATCCCTCCCAAACACCTGTAAAAATGTCTCTGAACAAATTTTAGAGCTGCGGAACCCACAGAATAGCAGAGGGAAGCAAGCCTCCAACCCAGGACAGCCGGGATGATCCTTGGGAAGGGTCTATCACATGGTGCTGGGAGCAAAGCACAGCCCAGTGGGGGCTGCACCAGGACCGACCAGACCAGGAGCCAGGCAGAGCAGGTGTCAGGGCTCTGAATCACTAAGCTGTAGCAGTTCCCAGACTTCTCAACCCACAAACGCCAAAGACAACTTAGCAGGTCAGTGGGACAACTGCTGGATCTGGATGAGAAGTGCACAGGTCCGGCCCCAGCCCCTGGGGCAGAGGTGGTGCAGCAGCTGCAGCAGCAGGAAGCTCCTGCAGCTGCTTCCAGTGTCCCTGGCCCACCGAGTGGGAGGAATCAAGCGGCAGATCAGCGTGGGGAGTGCAGGGAGCACTTTGATAGCACAGATTTGCCCTGCTTGGATCTGGGTCACCGTCCTGGTTGGTGGCTCTTAGGGGAGGAGGAGCACTGCTGGCAGAGCTTGCGATGACGGTGGAATAGAAGTAGCTATGAAAACAGCAGCGCAGCCCCTAAAGCTTGGGACAAAGTACTCTCTACAAGCATACCCTGACAAAAAAGCTCAAGGGTAAGGTAGTTGGCTGGGAACATGAACAGGCAGCATAAAATAACTCAGACTCAGGCTCTAGAATCTTTTTTGGTGACAAAGAAGACCTAAACATACACCCAGAAGAAGTCAACAAAGTCAAAGTCAAAGAGCCTACATCAAAAGCCTCCAAGAAAAATAGGAATTGGTCTCAGGCCATAGAAGGGCTCAAAAAGGATTTGGAAAAGCAAGTAAGAGAAGTAGAGGAAAAATTGGGAAGAGAAATGAGAATGATGCAAGAAAACCATGAAAAACAAGTCAATGACTTGCTAAAGGAGACCATAAAAATACTGAAGAAAATAACACCTTAAAGAATAGACTAACCCAAATGGCAAAAGAGCTCCAAAAAGCCAATGAGGAGAAGAATGCCTTAAAAGGCAGAATTAGCCAAATGCAAAAGAAGGTCCAAAAAAAGCCATGATCAAAAAAAGAGCCTAGACATCATCTTTCAGGAAATTATCAAGGAAAACTGCCCTGATATTCTAGAACCAGAAGGTAAAATAGAAATTGTAAGAATCTGCTGATCGCCTCCTGAAAAAGATCCCAAAAAGAAAACTCCTAGGAATATTATCACCAAATTTCAGAGTTTCCAGGTCAAGGAGAAAATACTGCAAGCAGCCAGAAAGAAACAATTTGAGTACTGTGGAAACACAATCAGAATAACACAAGATCTACCAGCTTCTACGTTAAGGGATCAAAAGGCTTGGAGTATGCTATTCTGGAGGTCAAAGGAGCTAGGATTAAAACCAAGAATCACCTACCCA
Source organism: Trichosurus vulpecula (assembly GCF_011100635.1). Classification (NCBI taxonomy): domain Eukaryota; kingdom Metazoa; phylum Chordata; class Mammalia; order Diprotodontia; family Phalangeridae; genus Trichosurus; species Trichosurus vulpecula. Next base: position 219,500 of record NW_023494378.1, read on the forward strand.
TGAAAACTGAGTATCATGCTCCAAGGCAAAATATGGATTTTCAATAAAATAGAGGACTTTCAAGCTTTCTCAATGAAAAGACCAGAGCTGAATAGAAAATTTGACTTTCAAATGCAAAAATCAAGAGAAGCATGAAAAGGTAAACAAGAAAGAGAACTCATAAGGGACTTACTAAAGTTGAACTGTTTTGTTTACATTCCTACATGGAAAGATGATGTGTGTAATTCATGAAACCTTTCTCAGTATTAAGGGAGTTGAAGGGAATATAGACAGAGGGCACAGGATGAGTTGAATATGAAGGGATGATATCTAAAAAAATGAAATAAATTTAAGGAGTGAGAGAGGAATAGATTGAAAGAGGAAGAAAAGGAGAGATCAAATGGGGTAAATTATCTCGCATAAAAGTGGCAAGAAAAAGCAGTTCTGTTGGAAGGGAAGAGGGGGCAGGTAAGGGGGAATGAGTGAGTCATAGTCTCATCGGATCCAACTTGAGGAAGGAATAACATACACACTCAATTGGGTATCCTACTCCACAGGAAAGTAAGGGGAAGGGGATAAAAAAGGGGGGATGATAGAAGGGAGGGTAGATGGGGGAGGAGGTAATCAAAAGCAAACACCTTTGAAAAGGGACAGGGTCAAGGGATAATAATGAATAAAGAGGGACAGGATAGGATGGAAGGAAATATAGTCAGCCTTTCACAACATGAGCATTGTGGAAGTGTTTTACATAATGATACATGTGTGATCTATGTTGAATTGCTTGTCTTCCTAGGGAGGGTGGGTGGGAAGGGAAGAGGGGAGAGAATTTGGAACTCAAAGTTTTAAAAGCAGCTGCTTAAAAAATAAAAAAGCTGTTTTTTGCATGCAGCTGGGAAACAAGATGTATAGGGAATGGGGCATAGAAATCTATCCTGCCCTACAAGAAAGTCAGGGGAAAGGGGATGGGGCAAGGAGTGGGGTGAAAGAAGGAAGAGCTGACTGGGGAACGAGGCAATCAGAATATATGCCATCTTGGAGTGGGGGGGAGGGTAGAAATGGGGAGAAAATTTGTAACTCAAAATCTTGTGGAAATCAATGTTAAAAGCTAAAATATTAAATAAAAATATAAAAGAATTGCTGTCTACAACAGCAGAATGTATTTTCAATACATTATTGTCCACTTTAAATGACTGTGGCTTTAACAATGAATATTTAAAAGTGTATTTAATTGCATTTCATTTTGAGGGTTTTAGTATAAGGTAAGGGAGTCTGGATTAGCTATGAGATTGTTAGAACATTTTCCTAAAAATCATCATTTGGCCCTGTTAAATCATTGATTGAAATTATCACTTGACAATTCAATATCTGAAATAAAATGTTAATCATTTTTTAAAAAACAGCAAACTCTTCCCCACCAAATGAGGATTCCCCTGAGAACTTTCCAAACATCACAAACTATGAACTTTCTCCTCCCCATAAAACCCCCTAGGTCTTTGGGTACCACAGAACACACAGTATAAACATAATAGTAACAAACTTTTAATGAAATTAACTTTTCCATCAATGCAAAAGTATTCCACAAGTTACCTCCCTCTAAGAAAACTGCACTGAAATTCTTTTCCCCAAACTGAAGATGTTTCCGATTTAGTTTCAGTAACGAATAGAGTAACAGCTAGGTCCTTAGGTAGTTGTACCAATACCCAATTATTCTAAAATCATTTTGAAACATGTAAGGACCTTATTCCATACAGACATACATCTTTTATTACAATAATTTAAATATATCCCAACCTTAGTCTATGGGATAATGATTCAACATTGTGCTTGTACCTTTGTTTCACAAACTTCTTTTCCCTTTATCTAATTATTCCCATAACATTTAGAAAGAATATTCTATTCCAGGGATTTAATCTTTTGTCTCACTATGTAGGAGTAACACAAACAATAAACTTCAGGTGACATCAAATGCTTTCCGAGATCATATAAAAATTACTGATAAAAGGATGGGTTGTCTTACCCCAAGTGCAGATGCTGACTGGTGAGCTTCTCTATTGTAATATAAATTAAGGTGGGACTTTTTTTTTACTGTTTTCTCTTTTGGAGCACTTATTTAATCAAGTGCCCTTGATGAGTTGGGCCTTTGTTTCTTTGATTAAATTAGGAGTCTTTGATGACCTCCTTGCTTTAAGGGAAAGCATGGGTTTGAGTGGCATGTTTGTGATGCCAGAGGCTTTTAAGCCACGTGGGTTTGAGTCTCAGGTTTGTGACACTTTTAGGTCATGTGGGTTTGAGTCGCACATTGTAACGCCCTTTGACCCTGAGGAAGATATATAAACCCAGAGGTTGGCATGCTCCCTTGGGCTCTCAGTCACTGGAAGATTGGTGTGGAACTCTGGGCAGCTGTTTTAAAAGCCCCCTAGTTTGTAAACGCAGATGTTGATGCTTTCCTGGTAACTATGAATTGTAATTTGGTCTGTTTATATTGTGTGTGTTTGTATTTGCCCTGAAGTTCAAGGTGCTGGCTTTTCCTCCTAAGTGAATGATATTTGTATGTTGGATTAAAGTAAGATTGTTAACCCCTTAATGTTGTTTTCCTTAGTAAAGCAGATCAAGGAACCTGTGTTAGAGGTCTTCTGTGTGCTGGTTGTTGTTGGTTTTACATAGCCACAGTAGCTGCTAGCCAGATTGTTGCTACACCTATGGCCCTCCCCCTCCTTCCTTTTCCCAGGGCAATTGCTGTGGTCTGAACCTGGATACTTCCAGGCTATAGCATCTGTCCCTCCCCCTTCCTTCCTTTTGCTAGGTAGGGGAAGGTAAAGTTCTCTCTCGTTAATCTGATGTGGGATGAGAGGGGTTAACAGAAAAACCCAATCACTAATATTATTATCACTAAAAAAGTCAAGCCAGAAGACATTATGTTCTCTCTTCTATAACACCTTTATGAGAACAGTCTATGGACATGAAAATGTGGAGGAGGAGGATAGGATGTAGGGGGAGAGAATGACTAGATTGTAAGGAAGCTATTTCAAAACTCCTTACTCAATCACAAAACTTCTAGAGAATGCTAAGAAGCCTTTAACCATCCCAACCTTTTCACCTCTACCTCAAAAACTTAGAGTGGCACATTGAATGAAACTAGTGTCCTTTCTTAGGGTACTTAAAACAGAAATCAAAGACTCTGTTTCTCTGAAAGCACCCATTTAAGGCTGATCCAAGGACACTGATGAAGATACAAACAGTGCCCTAAGGGCTAAGAATTGCCCCTTCCCTAGTTTATTCTCTAAGCTAAATGTGTCCTAAAGTCTCTTTCTCTTATCCTGAAATACCATAGAACTTTGCCCTTATACTGGACCATAAAATACCTTGTGGTCCCACCCCCACCCCTGTCCTGGGTCATAAAATTTCTTCTGTCTCCCTTATCTTGTTTCTGCTATCCTGTCATCCATCTTCCTCATCCTGTCCCTAATCTTCAACCCCTTTTACCTCTAAAACTACTTCACTATTCTGAAACCTCTATATAAGCATAACTCCCCCAACTATCAGGGTCTCACCTAGCCTTACTGCACTGCTGTTGTACCAATATAGCTCCCAATGAATGGTTAAGAGAAAATCATCTAAGTGAATTCTTTCATACCCAAACTAGCTCTCCCAGCTGGCACCTCAAAAACACTACAAACCTAGAAATTAAACTTAGAAAATTCACAAAAGGTTTGCACATAATTTGTCATCAACATCAAATTACTGCAACAAATTAGCTTACAAATAGAAATTTAGTAGGCCTTCTAAAAATCACACAAAAGACTTTGCAAAACATTTCTTCATAAAAGTATTTCCCTTTCTTAAAAACAGCTTATAATTTATCCTGATATAATTAATTCCTGACTATCATGAAATTTCTAAATTCTCCAGACACAAAGCCTCTTGCACATAATTGACAAAAATTACAAGAGGAGATTTTACAAAGTCTTTTCTTTGCATAATTACCAAGTTTCCTTTCACAAACATACTTTTATAAATACTTGATTTAAACAATAATTCCAAATAGCCTCGTTAACCTTCTCACAAATTTCATAAGTGATAGCAAAACAATTTTAACTGAAATTTACTTTTAAGTAAAGACAAAACTTGGAAGTTTATAATTTCTTAAATTACAGTACTTCAAAAACACCTGGCAAAGAGAATTGCCTAACAGCTTCCTGACTCATTCATTATTTTTTTCCTCTAACAGTACAGTTCTTAATCTAACAACATTTAGATCATACATTTAGAGCTAACAACACAGGTGATACAATTGTTTACCAAATTACATAATAAAAGAACATTTAGAAATATAACAGTACCATGAACAATTATCATGTACTTAAACTTGAAACCAAAAATTACCAATCTGGTGACCTTAATTTTTAGTCGGATATGTTTTTGAATTGCTTTACACAGAAAATAATTCATCTCATCACCATTGGCATAAACTTCACATCTAAGAAAACCCATATAAAGTTACCAAATATGAAGCAATTATATTTAACTTAAACAGTTAACATTCAGATAACATTTGTTTTATGCCAAGCATTGTGCCAAACACTTTACAATCTTAATGCCAAATAACAATATGTAAACATTTTAATATATACATATACATATATGTATAATATGCTTGGCCCTTTAAGAAGAAATATTATCTACAATTTCATATATTCCCTTAAAAAGACACGTGGCAATACATTCCCAGATCTGAATAACCTTTCCTTAAAAAGCTGAAGTCCTGTCCCTTTTGAGACTTCAGATAAAGAGTTGCTCTTGGCATTTCAACTCCCCATTCATGTTCTTTTGGGAAAGTTTTACAAACAGTTTGAAATCACCTATTATCATTATGTTAGCTTAAAATCTGCTAGGCCAATATTCTAACTACTGCTTTTGGCCCAGGAAAAAGAGACCTAAGGAATTTGAATCAATGCCGACAGGGTGTGGTCAGCTTCCCCTCCAAGCAGACACCTTTGGAGCTTGATAATTAATTGAACAGTAATAATAACAAATCACAATAACCAATATCTTTACCATAGTCAATACCCATATTAAATTCAATAAAACCCTCCCACGGATCCAACCTGAAAGGTGGATAGACATAATTCCTTCTAACTTTCCATAACTTTATTGGTTTTCAAATCAGGCTACAAATTTTCATTTTCAACCACTTCTACTTCAAACAAAATCAAACTTAAACTTCCTTACACCCTCTCAACATGCCCAAATCATCTGAACCTGGCACAAGGATGTCCAGAACATAAGAAAAGATAGTACGGTATTTGGTTTTGCTCCCACAGAAGCTATCCATGTAGCTGAGTTAAAGTTTACCTACCAAGACAATGGCCAGCCAGGGATCAGGGAAGCTAGAGAAGCTAAACCGGTTGAATCAGTCCAAGCTTATCATGCCAGTTCAAGGGTTAGGTCCTGGTCAAGTGTCCAGGTCAGTAGATCTGCATAATTTACATATGTTAAAGAGGGAAGGTAGGGTAGTAAAAAATGTATACTAATCCTAACTCAGACAAGGAAGACAGAACTAATTAACTTCACCTTTGCTTCTTATTATCCTACCTATATAAACTGTTTAACTTAAGAAAACTATGTAAAAAAGTAAAGAATGTAAACTAACCATAACTCAAACATGAGTGGAAGAGATGGTTGCCCTCACTCCTACCGCTGTATTGATGTGAGTGTTCCTAGGGAGTACTGCACCCGGTCTCTTGAGGAGTATAATAAATGCCTTCCTCTGCCTGCTCTGGTCCTGAGTTCTTTGGGTGAGAATGGTCAAATCACATGGATCTTCCTAAGGTTATGCTACCAGGAAAGCAATGAGCTGCAGAAGTACATCTGGGCCTAACTTCCTGACCCTGTCTTGGGGAGTCCGGTGATTCCCACCGCGGTGTTAAGGATGCTACCACTTGGGATTTCCCTGGGGAATCCTGTGGCTTGCACAGCCTTCTTAAGGGGCCATCACTTGGGTCTTCCTTAGGGTCTAACACCTAGGAAGCCCTGTGATCCCCACAGATAAAGGGGGCTACCATTTTGTCTTCCTCTGGGAGTCCTGTGGTCTGTACAGCCTTCCTTACGGCTTATCACGTGGTTCTTCCTCAGGGCCTGACCCTGCCTAGAGAGGTCCTATGATCCCCATAGACTAAGGGACCATCACTTGGTTCTTCCTCAGGGCTTTGGCACTGCCCAGGAAGTCAAGTGATCCCCAAAACCACACTTCTTACACAGAACAACAATTAACAGGATGGGGTAGGGAATGGCTGAAAGCACATCAGCTTGCTGCTGCCCTACCCCCACGTATCTCCAAACTATTCCTCTTTCTTTTCCACCTTCCATATTTTCGCTCAAGCTTTTATTTATTTCTTTCCTAATCTTTCCAATTCAGACCTTAGGAGGTAGAGGCTCTTTATTATCTCTATTGTATAGTTGAGGAAACTGAGACAAACAGATTAAGGAACTTGCCCAGGGGCACACTGCCAGTGGCTATGGCTGGATTTGAATGAGGGTACTCCTGACTCCAAGCCCAGTGCTATATCTGCTGTGTCAATAGAAGCCAGAAAGGGGGCAGAGCCAAGACAGTGGCTGGAAAGCAGGGACTTGCGTGAGCTCCCCACCAGGTCCCTCCAAAAACCTATAAAAAATGGCTCTGAACAAATTCTAGAACTGCAGAACCCACAAAATAGCAGAGGGAAGCAGTGATCCAGCCCAGGACCACCTGGATGATCACTGGATGAGGTCTATCATGCATGGAGCTGGGAGCGAAGCAGAGCAGAGCCCAGCATTGGACTGTACCAGGACCAACCAGACCGGGAGCCATGCAGAACTGGCCCTAGCTCCCTGAATCAGTGAGCTGTGGCAGTTACCAGACTTCTCAACCCACAAACACCAAAGACAACAGAGAAGGTTAGTGGGAAAAGCTGCTGGGGACAGAGTGAAAAGAGTTCGGGGTTCGGCCACCATCCTGGAGGCAGCAGGGGTGGTGCAGCTACAGAACTACAGCTGCAATTGCTTCTGGCCCCAGGCCCACCTGGTGGGAGGAATTAAGTGGCAGATCAGAGCACGAGGGCAGAGCTGGCTTAAGATCCGAGTCACATACAGGCTGGCGGTTCTTGGGGAAGGAGGAGTGCTGGTGTGGCAGAGCTGGCTGTAGGAAATAGCTCTGAAATCAATGGTGCATCCCCTCAAGCTTGGAACAAAGTACTTTTTACTCTACAAGCAGTCATACCCCGATGAAAAACTCAAGGGTCAAGTAAGTTGGCTGGGAATATGGCCAGGCAGTGAAAATGCACTCAGATTCAGTCTCAGACTTTGGAACCTTTCTTTGGTGACAAAGAAGACCAAAACATACAGCCAGAAGAAGTCAACAAAGTCAAAGAACCTACATCAAAAGCCTCCAAGAACAACATGAACTGGTCCCAGGCCATGGAAGACCTCAAAAAGGATTTGGAAAAGCAAGTTAGAGAAGTAGAGGAAAACTTGGGACGAGAAATGAGAATGATGCGAGAAAACCATGAAAAACAAGTCAATGACTTGCTAAAGGAGACCCAAAAAAATACTGAAAAAATATTGAAGAAAACAACACCTTAAAAATAGACTAACTCAAATGGCAAAAGAGCTCCAAAAAGCCAATGAGGCGAAAAATGCCTTGAAAGGCAGAATTAGCCAAATGGAAAAGGAGGTCCAAAAGACCACTGAAGAAAATACTACCTTAAAAATTAGATTGGAGCAAGTGGAAGCTAGTGACTTGATGAGAAATCAAGATATTATAAAACAGAACCAAAGGAATGAAAAAGTGGAAGACAATTTGAAATATCTCATTGGAAAAACCACTGACCTGGAAAATAGATCCAGGAGAGATAATTTAAAAATTGTTGGACTACCTGAAAGCCATGATCAAAAAAAGAGCCTAGATATCATCTTTCAAGAAGTTATCAAGGAGAACTACCCTGATATTCTGGAGCCAGAGGGTAAAATAGAAATTGAAAGAATCCACAGATCACTTCCTCAAAAAGATCCCAAAAAGAAAACTCCTAGGAATATTGTCGTCAAATTCCAGAGCTCCCAGGTCAAGGAGAAAATACTGTAAGCAGCCAGAAAGAAACAATTTGAGTATTGTGGAAACACAATCAGGATAACGCAGGATCTAGCAGCTTCCACATTAAGGAAACAAAGGGCTTGGAATACGATATTCCGGAGGTCAATGGAGCTAGGATTAAAACCAAGAATCACCTACCCAGGAAAACTGAGTATCACGCTCCAAGGCAAAATATGGATTTTCAATAAAATAGAGGACTTTCAAGCTTTCTCAGTGAAAAGACCCGAGCTGAATAGAAAATTTGACTTTCAAACACAAGAATCAAGAGAAGCATGAAAAGGTAAAGAAGAAAGAGAAATCATAAGGGACTTACTAAAGTTAAACTGTTTTGTTTACATTCCTACATGGAAAGATGATGATGTATATGATTCATGAGACCTCGGTATCAGAGTAGCTGAAAGGAATATGCATATATGTGTGTGTGTGTATACATATGTGTGTATGTATGTATATATGTAGGTGTATATATATATGTATACATATATATATGTATACATATATATATATATATATATAGACAGAGGGCACAGGGTGAGTTGAATATGAAGAGATGATATCTAAAAAAAATATTAAATTAAGGGATAAGAGAGGAATATATTGAGAGAGGGAGAAAGGGAGAGATAGAATGGGGTAAATTATCTCGCATAAAAGTGGCAAGAAAAAGCGGTTCTCTAGGAAGGGAAGAGGGGGCAGGTGAGGAGGAATGAGTAAATCTTGCTCTCATCGGATTTGACCTGAGGAGGGAATAGCATACACACTCAATTGGGTATCATACCCCACAGGAAAGAAGGAGGAAGAAGATAAAAAGGGGGGGGATGATAGAAGGGAGGGCAGACAGGGGGAGGAGGTAATCAAAAACAAACACTTTCGAAAAGGGACAGGGTCAAGGGAGAAAATTCAATAAAGGGGGATAGGTTAGGAAGGAGCAAAACATAGTTAGTCTTTCACAACATGAGTATTGTGGAAGGGTTTTACATAATGATACGCATGTGGCCTATGTTGAATTGCTTGCCTTCTTAGGGAGGGTGGGTGGGGAGGAAAGAGGGGAGAGAATTTGGAAGCCAAAGTTTTAAAAACAGATGTTCAAAAACAAACAAAAAAAAGTTTTTGCATGCAGCTAGGAAATAAGATACCCAGGCAATGGGGCATAGAAATTGATCTTGCCCTACAAGAGAAGGGAAAGGGGGATGGGAGGAGAGTGGGGTGACAGAAGGGAGGGCTGACTGGGGAACAGGGCAGCCAGAATACGTGCCATCTTGGAGTGGGCGGGAGGGTAGAAATGGGGAGAAAATTTGTAATTCGAACTCTTGTGAAAATCAATGCTGAAAACTAAATATATTAAATAAATTAAATTAAAATGAAAAAAATAGAAGCCAGAAAGGATTACAGACCAGCCAGAGAGTTTTAAGAGATTGAATTGACTGTATATTCACAAACAGAGGCTGCTGTAGAACAGAGATCCCTTTTCTCTGTTTCACCACAGAACCCATCTCCTTTGGTGCTTGTTCCTTTTTTCCAAGACTGGGGAGCCCACCCAGCCCTCACCTGCATTCTGGGGCTCTCCTGGTGCCCCATAACTCTGGCATTTTTTTTGCTTGGCCAACTGATTTGGGCTTTGCTCATTTTTCCTTCCTGTTCATGCTGTTTTGGTGATTGTACACATTGTTTTCCTGCTCCTGCTGATCACCTTCTGCACCAGGCTTCTCCAGGTGCTTCATTTTTCTGTTTTCTGTGGCTCAGGCACATTCCTTGGCTTCCACAGACTACAGTTTATGTCAGCTCTGGCATCCTGTGAGTGTCTTCTAAATAGATGGCATAGTCTACCTGAAGAAAGAAGAGGCTGCTTACAGCCATGCTTTGGACTTGGTGGGAAAAGAGACTTTTCAGAGCAATCTCCACATTCCTAATTCCATGTTCCCATTAGAGATGGACCCCTGCAGTAGCATGTCAGTGGTCAACCTTTCCCCGACAGGCTGATATTTGCATTCTTCATTGTTGGATTAGTCATCATTGACCCTTGGCAAAGTGATGTAAACAGGATGTTGAATGTTTAAATTAAAATTTAATTGTGGGAAAATGAAATAAATCCTTTTTCATAAGTCTGAGTTTTCCATATTTTTCTAAGTCCACCAACTCACACCACAGCAATGTTCCAACTTTATACTGTCTAGCTATTTTAAATAGTATAAAACAGTATTGATTAATATGGCTGACGTTTAGTGTAGTTTCCCTATGTTTCTCTTTTGATTAGAACTATTTAGCTTTAACTTTGAGATTATAATTACTACCCCTGCTTTTTTCTCTAATAAATTCTACTTCTTATCTTTTTTATGTCTGTGCATATCTCTTATTTCCTCTCCCTCATGATTCCTCCACTTTACTTCTACCAGCTACCTTGCCCTCCTATTTACTTAACCTACCTCCCCTTCAAGAATCCCTCCCTTATACTCCCATTCCCGTTAATCTAAATACCCTTCTATTACCCCCCCTTATCCTATTCTCTCACACTGTCCTCTAAAAAATTCTCCCTTATCCTCTCCTACCTCCCTATCCTCTTAAAATTTTATTTCTTTTAGATATATATGGAGAGAGAGAGAGAGAGAGAGTTCCCTCTTAAACCCATTCTCAATGAAAGTAGGGTTCCAGAACTGCCAGTTCTCCTCCCCCATCTAATGCCTCTGTGTAAATTCTTCTTCTCACACCTCATTTGTACAAAATAATTACTCTTTTACCTGTTCCTAAACAATTTTATTTTTTAAAACCATGTCCTACTCAGGTCTACATCAATCTTTCATATGAACTACCCAATTTCTAATAACAATCTCAGACATAAGTTTTACATTTCCTCATATAAAAGGTAAATGGTCTGTCCTTATTGAGTCCCTTGTAATTAGTCTTCGATATGTACCTTATATTTCTCTCGGATCTTATATGTCAAATCTTTTATTAAGTTCAGGTTTTTGCTTAACAAGATCCTGAAACTCTGACAATTTGCTAAATGTCCATTTTTTATTCAGGATTATACTTAATTTTGCTGGGTATGATATTTTCAATCACAACCCCAGTTATTTTGCTCTTTGATAAAAAAGACCTGTGGTCTTTTAGTGTCACCATGCTAGGTCTTGTGTGATTCTAACTGTGGCAACATCATATATAAATTCGTTTTTTTTTTCTTGTTGCTTATAATATTTTATCCTTGAGCTGGGGATTTCAGAATTTTACTATGATATTCCTACAGGTTTTCCTCATAGAATCTCTTTCCAATGGTGATCAGTGGATTTTTTCTATTTCCTCTCTTGTTGTCATATTTCAGGACAATTTTAAAAATTATTTCTTGCATTATGGTATCAAGATTCTATTTTTGATTGTAGTTTTCAGGTAGTCCAATTATTCTCATGTTTTCTCTTCTTGATCTGTTTTCCAGATCAGTTGTTTTTCTTATGAGATATTTCTTCTATTTTTTCATTCTCTATATTTTGGTTTATTTGCGGGGGGGGGGGCGGCGTCTCTTATAACTTCACTGACCTCCCCTTGCCCAATTTTAATTTTCAAGGAGTCATTTTCTTCCTTAAGATTCTGGATCTCCTTTTCTAATTGCTTGGTTTTCTTTTCATTATCCTCTTGTTTTTCTTGAATTGTTCTTATTTTTTTTTAATTTCCTCAGTCTCTCTCATTTGATTTTTAAAGTCTTAAGTTCTTCTATGAATTCATTTGGAGCAGGTTACTATTTGATGTTACTCTTTTTATTGCTTCAGTATCCTCCTCTGAAGACAAACCCTGGTCTTCTCTATTCCCATAGTAACTTTCTATCTTTGGATTGTTTCTCCTTTGCGTGTTCAGTTTTTATTTGTAGCAGCTCATTTTTTGCAATTACCTCTAATCCTGGGGTATGGTGCCTCTGGCCTCAGATCCTCCTTCAGTTCTCCCCTCTTTTCTGAAACCAAAACCAAGAATTCTACCCTCCTGTAACTGTCCACAGATAGAGGTGTCTCCAACCCACTGCTTCTGCACTCACTGGGCATGTGTTGGTTCCTTCTTACTCAGGGCCGCATCTCCACAGCACAGCTGGATGTGGCATTCCTTATCAGCAGAAATTCCCTCAATCTTCCCTGGCTCACACACCTGACACTGACACTGTTGAGAAGGTGAAAGTTCCTGTGGCTGGGGCTGAGGCTGCTTCCCAACTCAGCTGTTCCCTGGACTCACTGATTGGTGTTTCAGCAGAACTAGCCTGGCAGTGTTTTTTCTTCATGGAGACAAAACTTCAGTCCTGGGATTTTTCTTCAGATCTTCTGCAATTATCCCAGGAGGTTCACTTGTCTATTTTAATGGTCTATATTTGCACTGAGGCTCAATATTATCTCGAGGGAAATCTGGAAAGCTTGGGTTTTCTGAACTATTTGTATTAGCAAGGCAATAATTGCATTATTGATGATAATTGTCAAAATGCCTATGTGGTTCTGTATCGCAAAATACAAGAGACTCCCCACATAGAAGGCAGAAAAAGTAAACCATTTATTCAGACACTACAGAACCAGATCCCAAAACCAAGAAGCCCAATCCATCATAGCAGCAAAGAATCCAATACACAATATCACAGCAGAGAACCACTCCATTTCAAGGGCATCTGCCCCCCTGCTGGGCCTTGCCACCAACAAACTCACAGCCAGCACATCTGTTCTTTCCCTCACCTCTAACTGCTCTCTCCTGTGACATACTTTCTTTTTCCTCTCAGCAAGCTCCTCCCACCACATGTGACTTGGGCTTCCTGTGACATAAGCAGGTCATATGGCCTATTAATGGGTGGGGAAGATCTTCAAATCTAAATTGTCATTACATTTGGTCCCAAGATCTTTCTTATTCATTACATAGGGAAATGGGAGTTTGGGGATAACTGGTGTCAATAGAACTTTACAACAATATAACAGGGATAACACAAGATAAGCATATAAAACAATATCATCATTCCCCCCTCGAATGAATGGGGCTCAAAATCTTGGGATAAGGAGCGAAGGTCTCATCCTCCAAAACTTCTTCCTGCTGAAATTAGATGTAGAGCAGTCCCTGCCCCAAGAGGTCAAAAGTCCCATTTGAGAGGTCAGCTCTTTAGCTGGCACCTGGAGCTTGTTCTACACCAGGTCCAGGGATGACACATCACAGTCATGGACAGGTCAACCAGTGACATCCAAACACATCAGAGGGTGATATCTGGCTTAAGTGATCAGGCATCTGCAAGTGGATGGTACTAAGCCTGCAGGAAACAAATCTTACAAACAAATTTAACAGACAAAAGTCCAAAAGAAACAAGAAAACAATCATAGCCTCATTCACCATAGAATAGATGAGTCAAGGATAGCTTCATAATCATTTTACAGTATTATCCTTCCCATGTGCTATAATTTCTGCAGCCTTTGGAACATTGTCTGTCTTCTGTTTTACCCATACTTTAGCTCCCAATTTTTAAAACCAAACCCTCCCTTCCTCTGCTAGTTATTTTGGAAGGAGAGTCAGTTTTCACAAGAGGCATTGCTTCACAAGAAATAATAATCAATTGAACTATTCTATCATTTTTACGAAACTGTATGGGTTCTTTACTCAAATTCTGGAATGTCGCAATCATTTCTCCTTGATAATTAGAATCTATCACTCCAGCCAATATGTGTATTCCTCGAGTTGCTAATCCTGGTTTAGGTAATATCCATCCAAAATGATTCTTAGGGATTCTCATACATATTCCAGTAGAGATTTTTATCTCTTTTCTATCCAACCAAAAGTCCTCTAAACAATGTAAATCATATCCTGCCCAACCAGATATTCCTGGATATGGTGGTGGGACATATTCTCTCACAGTCCAACACTCAAGATTTGAGATCTTATGTGTTTGTTGTTTTCTAATTTGCAGATTTGGGGTCATCATTCTGGCTAGAGGTGTATTTCCTCCTAATTGTCTATTATTGAAATTACATAAAGCAGTGAACAAATTATCCTTCCAATGTTGATACGAATTATTAGAACTTAAGTTTCTTATCTCTTCTTTCAATAATCCATTCATTCTTTCAATTAATTCAGATGCTTGTGGATAATATGGAATATGATATGTCCACTCTATAATTTTCAATACACAATATCTCTTCATTTCATTACCTTTGAAATGGAACCCATTGTCACTTTGAATCTGCATTGGGGTTCCATAATATAGACTTATAATAGCTAGAGTTCTACAGGTGTTCTTCTGAGTTCCATTCTTATAAGGACAAGCCACTAGTACACCTGAATAGGTGTCAACACAAGTACATATAAATTTGCATCCTTTATCTTGGGATAGTGGTCCAATATAATCTATCTGCTAAATCTGGGTTGGAATTTTTCCCCTTGCTATTTCTCCTGTTACTACCCTAGGAACAGTTCTTTCCTTTTCCAATTAACATATATGACATTCTTCTGCTATTTAACAATGAATAAGAGATACTAATACCTCTATCTGTGCCCACCGGTGTGTGGCCTGGACCCCTAAATGGCAGGCCATTTAATATGTTCAGTAGCAGTCTTTGCTAGTTGATTAGCATGTGCATTGTACTCACGTTCTGGCATAGTGAGGGCCACATGAGCATCTACAAGAAAAAGTGACAAATTAGTAACCAAAGGCATGTACCATATATCTTCCCATAATTCTTTACCCCAAACTTGTTTCCCAATATTGATTTTTCCACAGAGGCATCTCTGTAGCTAACCTATTAGCTACTGCCCACGAATCAGTGAATATATGACACTGTCCTCCTTTTTCTACTTTGATAGTTTCATGCACTGCCATAAGTTCAGCATATTGACTACTTCCACCTATCCCAATACTTTCCAAAGTTCACTTAGTACATGGGTTATAAGCTACTGCTTTCCAATGTCTTTTATGACCCGAATATTTTGCAGTCCCACCAGTAAATGATGCATGTTTCCTCTGTTCTTCAGTTAGTTCATCACAACCATCATTCCATTTTACCAAAGACTCTACCAACTTTGGTTCAAAGAGTTTATCATTTTCCTCAATGTCTATGCTTGCTATAGATTCATGTCGAGAAGAAATTCCACTTTTGCCTGTTTTCAATCTATTTTGAATATACCATTTGCATTTAATTATGCTGGCCTCTTGAGCATGTCCATTTCTGTGAGATACTGGGGTTCTCATTACCAGGTCATAATTGGGATTCCAGGCCTTAATATCACTTCATGGCCCAGAGTCCGTTGTTCAGTCTCTACCAAAACCCAATATGCAGCTAACAACTGCTTTTCAAAAGGTATGTATTGTATTCCAGATGAAGGTAGTTTCCTTGACCAAAATCCTAAGGGTACATTTCAGCTTTGTTGGTTTTGCCATAAACTCCAGTTTGCATAGTCATCTTGTACAGTCACTTGTAATTACACAGGGCCACTTTGCATAGGCCATAAATCCAGAGCCAACGGTATAGCAGCTTTGAAGTCTTCAAAAGCTTTACTCTGTTCAAGTTCCCATTCAAATTCATACTTTTTCCTAGTAACTTTATATAAGGGTTTCAAAATCTGTCCCAAATGTGAAATGTGGTGCGTCCAATATCCAAACAGTCCTATGAACTTTTGGGCTTCTTTCTTATTGGTGGGATAGGAAAATCTTGAATTTTTTGTCAGGCATATGGGAGAATTTCTCACAGTCCCTTATTCCACTGTATACCCCAAAATTTTACAGTTTGAGCTGGTCCTTGAATCTTTGCAGGGTTAATTTCCCATCCTTTGCTTTTCATATGCTCCATTAAAAGTATCAAACTCTTCTCCACTTCTTTTACATTTTCTCCCTGTATCATAATATCTTCTATGTAGTGCATAAGGTGTACACTGGGTAACTTTAATTCATCCAAATGTTCACCCACAATCCTGTAACAAATAGTTGGGCTATGCAGATACCCCTGTGGCAATCAGGTAAAAGTATGTTGTTGGCCTTGCCACGTGAAAGTAAACTGGTCCCACTGTTTAGATATATTGGGATCATAAAGAAAGCATTGGCCAAATCAATAACTGTGTACCAAGTCCCATCATATTTCTGGATCCTTTCTATTAAGGTAACGGTATCTGGCACAGCAGCATACAAGGGAGTAGCTACTTTGTTCAATTGTCTATAATCCACTGTTATTCTCCACGATGCATCTGACTTTCATACTGGCCAGACAGGATTATTCCATCGAGTAGTTGTAGGAACTAACATTCCTGCCTCAACATATTCCTTTATGGTACTGGTAATTTCATCTTGCACATGATACTGCTTCAAAGAGTCAGAAATAATAAAGAACTAAATAAGGTTATTTTTTAATATTCTCATGTGGGGAGATGATATCTGTAATCCCTGAGAAATATCCCCCCAGGGGTCGTACAGGGAGTCTAATTAGACAGAAGGTCATGGTATGATTCTGTTGTGTTTGTATGACCTCAAAAGAAGAATGGAATGGGTGGAGGGAAAATGCACTGAGAATGGGGAAGGGAGAAGGAGAGTGAGGGAAATTATCTCACATAAATTGGGTATACAAAAAGGAGTTTAATACAACAAGGAGGGGGTAATGGATGGGAGATGACGCAACTTTAACTTCATTCTCATCTGAATTGGTTAAAGGAAGGAAAAATGTAAATACCATAGAGTTGGGTACAGAAAAAAACAATTAAGAAGGAACGGGCTTAAGGAAAAATGGGGGAAGAAAAGTAAGCATAGATTAAAGGAGGCTTTAGTCAGAAACAAAACAGACTCTTAAAAATAGGGCAGGGGAAAAAGAGCAGGAAAATTAGAAGAGAATGAGATGGAGGGAAATACACAGTTAGCAATTGTGAGAAATGTGCTCAGTCTAGAAAGAACAATACTCATTGTGAAGCCAGGAAAGTTTTCATTTTATTTTACATTTACTTTACATTCCTAGTGAATGGGTAACTCCCTAATGGAGTATGCTTACTCAGACAAATGTGAGGCTTTTCATGCTCTGTTCCCAATTCGAATTTCCTCCTTTGCTTTCCATTGGCTAGATGCAACCTCCTGAACTGCCCACTTCATGTTCTCTTACTCGATATGTTCCCCCTCAAAGAGCTCATTAAGCATGTGTACAAGCTTATGACCTTTCACTTAGTCAGAAGCCTTGTTCTGCTAGGTCACAGCTCTGATTAGAACCAGTCACCTCTGACTTACATCCTGTTATCACTCAAAGCCAAGGGTAGTTTTAATCCTGTGGAAACAGAATTCTTTTTTCTTTCTCAAACAATGATAACTGTGGATGTGAATCAAATGAACTCACCCATAAAATGGTTGAGAATAGCAGAATGGATTAGGAAACAGAATTCAGTAATATGTTGTTTACAAGAAACACGCTTGAGATAGAAAGATACAGAGTTAAAATAAGGGGCTGGTTCAGAATCTCAGTTAAAGTTAAAAAACAAACAAACCAACTAGGAGTAACAATCATGATCTCAAAGAAAGCAAAAGCAAAACTAGACCTAATAAAAAGAGATAATAAGGAAAACATTTTGCGCTATAATGAATTAGTAGTATCAATACTAAACATATGTGTACCAAACATCTTGAATATGAAAGCTTTATCAGATAAATATATTACAAAGATTTCCACCCTTTTCCATCCCTAGGTACCTGTCTTCCTTCTAATTTTAAGTCTTTTGGGTTTTTTGTGCAAAAACTTCTTAATTTTATTTATTGAAAATTGTCCACTTTCTCCTCTGTGATCCTCTCCATCCCTTGTTTAGTCATGACTACTTCCTCTATCCACAGATCTGAAAGGTAATTTCTTCTTTGTTCCTCTCATTTGCTTATGGTGTCACTTTTTATGTCTAAGTCATGAATTTGTCTTGGTATATGGTTTTAGATGTTGAGCCACACATACCTATTTTTGGCTTGGCTGCTTTCAAATTTTCCCAGCAGGTTTTATCAAATATAAAGTCTTTACCCCAGTAACTGAAGTCTTTGGTTTTATCAAACACTAAGCTGTAGGTTGTCAATGGAGTTCGAACAAGGCCAATTACCAGGCCATCACAGCATGCTTCTCTCTAAAAAGAACAAGTCTAATTCATTCTCTAAATACTAGTACACAGCTAACAGGTCCCCCTTGAGTCTTCTCCAGGATAAATGAACTTAGTTCCTTCAACTGATTCTTTGCCACCAGAAAAAGAGTAGCTATAAATATTTTTGTACATATAGATGCTTTTCCTTTTTCTTTGATCTTATTCAGATACAGACCTAGTAGTGGTATTGCTGGGTTAAACGGTATAAATGGTTTTATATTGTTCTAAATTGCCAGTTTAGAAGGGTAAGGACATCCCTTGAGCCCTCTCACTGCCAGAGGTGTGTGGCCCTTTTCCACCTGAACTCAAACTGCTCCAAGCCCCTGATAGTGACTTTTGAGGCAAGGGTTCCAACAAGGAGGTGAGTGAGAAGGATTAGGACTCCAAGGAGGAAACTGAAGGGTGGGTAAACAGGGAGTTTTGGACAGCACCAGTAGGATGGTGTTTTCCCTGCCATCCACACTTATTTTTTTATCCCTTTATCCCTTTATCCCTTCCCATGATGTTGGCCTTATTCTAGTGCTTTAGGAGGAGCCTCAAGCAATCCCCAGAGCCCCTAACAACCCAGAAGTCCTCCAGGTACAGGGCCAAGGGACCAGCTAGAACCCAGAGTCAAGTCCCAAGGTCCACTAGAACCTATGAGATCAACCTCCAAGGCTAATAGTCAAAGTGCTCTCCTTTCAGGTCTCTGAATACTGGTAACTACAATCCTCATAGCTGCATCCATTCCTTTAGTCATCTCAACCTTGGGAACATGGGGACACTCAGGGAGACCCACTTGACCTAACTGACCTGTCTTAACCAATTAGCTCAACACTCTATCCAGGTGCAATGTGGGGACCATCCTGACCCATGCATCTGCCCCCACATCCTGGCCACCTTTATGTGGTAGGAGAATTTCTCAAGTGCCCCCACAGTGCTGGCCAAATTATATGAAACCCTGAACTGTGTCAGTCTCTTGAAATCTGCTGAGCTTGTCTTACAAAAATGTCTTGATGAGGCCAGACTGCCCTCTGGCTAGGCTGGCTGGCTTGCTATAAGCACTCCCTATCAAAGAGCAATCTGCATATGGCAAAGGGCCAAAGCTGCTGCCGCTGCCTCTGCACAGAACCTCACCCAGTGCTAGGCCTGCTATAACTCACCAGAATTTAGAGGACCATTCACCACCATAACTGACACCCACATACCTAACCTCACTAAAGCTTTTCAACCAGAAGAGGGACAATGCACCTTTCAGTTTTTAGCCAGCCATCACCCATGGACTTCTTCAGCCCAACAGCACTGGACTCTGGGACATTTCTGACAGCACCAGGGGCTATCACACATTGCTCAGGTGCTATACTCCAACGGGTCTCCAGATGAAGATATGTGCCCCTAATGGTCAAACTTGGACCGAATTGGCAGACTTCAACACCATAGCAGTCACCTGGATAAATCAAACCTGAATGGCACCACCAGAAGGAAGATGGTAGGCATATGTACCATCAGTTCCCAAGTAGCCCCACTACACCCCACTCTTTCTTCCTCAACTTGACATGCACCATAGTCACTAGAGGGATGCGCTTTAACTTCTACAGAGATGTCCCACCAGACCCTCAGGCTTCCTGCACTGTGACTGGTGTGTGTGGGACTTGGTCTGATAGGCCTGGGAGCCCATATTGGACTTGTAACCTGGACAGTTGCAGGAGATGTCCCTAGCAAGCTGAAGGATGCACAGATGACTATTGCAAAGCAACTAAAGGACCAAAATGAGGATGCTGCCAGGGAACTTGACGAATTGGCTAAAGGACAACATACTTGAGAAGCTAGGGAGCTGGACCATCAGATGACCTTGGACTGCCTGTTAGCCAGCCAGGGCAGGGTTTGTGGTTTTGTTAAACTCCTCCTGTTGCATGTGGATTGAGAGCTCCAGAGAAACAGCCCTTATCATGGGCCATATGGGAACCAGAGTAAAGACTGTTGATGCCATAATCACAGACATCAAGAACATCTTGTTAGGGCCTATGAGGGTTTTTGCTAATCTTTTCTCCTGGATTTTTTTTCCAGGCAAATAAGCAGGATTACTGTGAGGATCCTTTGAGGTTGTTGTAATTACTGTGCTTGCTCTGAATTTGTTTAGATTACTCAAGGGACAAGGTGGTGGTGGTCAGGGAACCAAGGGGTCAATTGTGTTATAATTATATCTTGTTCTGGTCCCCCTGATCATTCTCCTTCTAGTTAGTATTTTAGTAAGTAAGTTTATAAGTAACCAGTTGTTGTTGAGTCAGTGCAGTCACGTCTGACTCTCTGTGACCCCATTTGGGGTTTTCTTGGCAAAGATACTGAAGTGCTTTGCCATTTCCTCCTTCAGCTCATTTTAAGATGAGGAAACTGAGGCAAACAGGGTTAAGTGACTTGTCTAGGGTCACACAGCTAGTAAGTGTCTGAGGCTGGATTTGAATTTCCTGATTTCAGGTCCCATGCTCAGTCCAACTACACCATCTAGCTACCCCAAGTAACCAGTATAAAGTAGCAATAGCAGGAAGTAAGATTGCAAAGGGAAAAGTCTCAGTCACGTACAAACCCATCCCAAAGATCGAAGTAGCATTTACAATTCTTATCATATGGTAACCAAAAATCTCATCCTGGTAATAAGTACTGAATCAGGAGAAGCCATCTAGGCCACACTGTCAGGGCCTTTGGTCCTATGATATAACTCTCATACAATATAATATAAATATAATATAAAATATGATATAAATCTCAGAGAAGTTCCAGACATCCACAGGAAGAGCAGCATAACACCCAATGGTGTTGATAATTTTGAGATGATTTGGACATGTTAACTTTAAAGTTTTACTGACAATTTTGAGATGATTTGGTGGCACAGATAAAAGAACTTGCTGGGGTTATGGAGTTCCTAAACAATGAACTTGGCTTGCTGAGAAATTGCAAGTTTATGTACAATGATAGAAAGGATTTCTAACGATTGGCTTTTACACCAGGACAGGTTTAAATTTGAGAAGGAAAGATGTTAAATGGAATCCCTTATGTATGTGAGTTCTGGTAAATCCTTATTGCTTCTTGCAACTCCTTGAGAGTAAAAATAACTGTATCTGGTTCTAAGCTGTGATTGGTGAAGCAGATAAAAGTCAGTTTCCCTAAAAACCCTATAAAAGAAGACTTCAAACTCTTACCCCTGTGGCTCTCCCCCTTCTCTTGTCATAGCCATAGCCTTTCCCCGCTCACTCCCTCTGAGCCCATGATGCCTAGTGCTCCCAACTCTAATCCATGGTTAGGGGAGTGATATTTTGTATCTCTCTTCCTCCCCACCCTCATCCTCTTCTCCATTGTTGCCTGTCATCCTTCCTTCACCACTCCATCCCTTGTCCCCATGCCATTTGCCTCTGTACCCTTTTTGATGCTTGTCTTTGTGTCACCTGTGCTGTTTGCCCCTATACCCATGTGTGATTGCAGCCTGACTTCCCACAACCATCGTGGTCTTTCCTGGATGCTAGGTGGCATAATGGATAGAATACTAGGCCTGGAGTCAGGACCACCTGAGTTAAAATCCAGCCTCAGAAGTCACTAGCTGTATGACCCTGGACAAGTCACTTAACCCTTTTTGCCTCATTTTCCTTATCTGTAAAATTAAGCTGGAGAAGGAAATGGCAAGCCACTCCAGTATCTTTGCCAAGAAAACCCCAGAACAAGGTCACAAAGAGTTGGACATGACTGAAAATGAATGAACAACAACCCAAAGAACTGGGCTTACCTGGACCCGGGGCACCCAGGAAAGACTTGGGAGAGAGGTGGCCTGACTTTCTAATTAATTTATTTAATCATTATGGGCCAGGGTTTATAAAGAGTTTCAGACAAAGGGCCTGCTGTCACAGCTCTCCAGTGGCTGGTGGAGTGAGGAAGTTGGGGAACGTGGATCAGGAGTAAAAAAGGCATTTTGAAAGATCAACCCAGAATTCCTACTCAGGATGACGAAGGTGGAATCAAAGCTGTGCCTCATTAGTAAGGTTTCAAGACAGTTTCGGCAGCTAGTTCTAACCCAGAGTAGGGTATGGTGAAGCCTTAATTGTACCAGCCTTGTGCAACAGGAGCCAGGCCTGGGAGAGTGGGTCCATAGACTAGTTTGGCTATGAGCTCCATCCCCTGATCCCACAATCCCAGCCCTCTTGCCCATAAGCTTTACCATGCATAGATTCATCTCAAACCACTGGACCTTAAAGGGCTAGGTTCTTGTCCATTGGATACATTTCAGGACACATTGGACCAACATGGATATGATGACACTTAGGATGAGTATTAGGGCAGCTGATTGTAGAAGAACTCCCTTGCCCAAGAGTCTAGCCTGCACCACAAGACCCAATGCCATGGCTCTTTATCTGCAAGACCCTATCAGGCCAGGTGGCCTATTTCCCCAACATCTCCATCTACTTCTGCACAGGTATTCCCCCCAAAGCAGCAGGAAGTGTTGGCTAGGCCACAGACATCTCTATCATTAAGTGAGTTAATTTAGGAAAATGCAGTGTTCTAAAACCATGAGTGTGGTGGAGTTAAGTCTTCTTTCCAGGTTACCCATGGCCTTATTTGTTTCACTGAGTATAAGGGCCATGGTGGCTAAGTTGTAGATCATGCATTCCACCTTGTATGCCCCTTTCCAAGGTAAATTATTGTTTAATTGTTTTAGAGTCATGTCTGACTCTGTGACCCCATTTAGGGTTTTCTTGGCAAAGAGGCTGGAGTGGTTTGCCATTTCCATCTCCAGCTCATTTTATAGATGAGCAAACTGAGGCAAACAGGGTTAAATGATTTGCTCAGGGTCACACAGCTAGTAAGTGTCTGAGGTCAGATTTGAACTCAGGAAGATGAGTCTTCCTGACTCCAGGCCTGGCATTCTATTCACTGTGCCACCTTGCTACCCTCCAAGGTAGGTAGACCCTGACAAATCTGTGGAATCCGATGTCTCTAATAGCCCTCAAAGATTGTACTTATGGACCCTGTGAAGGTCAAAATATTTGGGATTTGGGGTGTCCTTGTGTATATTCAATGGCCTGGCTTTTCCACCTGGGGTGCAAATCTGGTTAGAGACTAGTGTTGAAGGAGAGGCACACTCTCACTCCTAGGGGGACCTCTCCTTGTTCAGGAACTCTGGTTCTGAGAAGTTACAGAGTTGGGAGAGTTTGGTTGGGAGCCACAAGGATAATGGTTAAATCTTACATTGATTTCCTCCTGAGGAGATGCAGGAGTGCAGGGGAAGGGTCCACATTGACCTGTGACCAAGCTTAATTAAGCTTTCAACTATGCCATTTGAAAAGCAAGTACTGACAAAAGGTGCTGAGCATTCACTGCCATGAAGATAGTGACTAATCATAGTCAATGCTCCTCTCTCCATTCCAGGGGAGTTGGTGGACTAGAAGGCATCAGGTCGAGGGTGTGACATTATTATGACTGGACTCCTCACTTGGCAGTTGTAACCTGCAGGGATTTTATATTTTAAATTTTTAGTTGTGTGAAAGAAACTCTTTCCCTTTTACTGATGAAAATGTTTAGAAAGATATATTTTACCCTATGGATTGCTTTGCCTGTTATCTCATTTTTGTCATTTTGTTTGAGAAAATGATCTCATTTCTCTGATTGGACCATCTCACACCAATTCTTGGGGATGACATTACTTAGTATCCAAGTTTGAATCCTTTTTGATTGATTGCATCATGGTCAGTTTGGCTTCGGTTTCTGAGGTTCTCTTTTGTTTCTTTGTCTCTCTCATTGTCTGTGTTCTCAGGGGTCTCTTGCCCACCCCGCCTTTCCACCTTCCCCCTGTTCTGGGGTGGGGAGGGAGAAACACGTGGCCCAGCTCCCAGGCTGACACATATCCAGACGCTCCACAGGAGGGGAGAGTGGGGGTAGCCTGAGAAGGGACGATCTCTCCAGAAGGAGCTCCTCCCAACACGCTTCCCCTCCTCCTTCTTGCCTATTCTTCTCCTGCACTGCGCTCCTCCTCTTTCTTCTCCTTTCCCTTTCTCCCTCCCTTCTCCCACTCTTCTCCCTGCCACCCCCAAGGATTCCAGACACCCAGGAAACTCTGCTTCTGGGGGATGGGGGGAAGGGAGGAGGGGAGGAGGAATCGGGGTAGGGGAGAAACTCCCGTTCATCTATGGCTGGATCCAGTTCCGTGCTTTCCCGCCTCCCAGCCGTTCAGATCAGCGTTGGGGCCAGTGGCTGTACTTCTTGGGTCTGAGGCCCCACCCACTGCTTTAGGTTACCTCCCCTGACTCCCGCCCATTTGGCCTCCGGTCCCTGGCTGAGGTCACTAGGTTCTGGTTCCGAGGCCTCACAATGTTAGCAGGGCTTGGGCCCACACGAATCCGGGCTTCTTCCTCCTTCTCCTCTTTGTGTTTGCAGGGCCACAGGGCCATCGTCCCTCACCCCTAATCGCCTGACGTCACGGGGCTCCGCCCTCGGTCCTTCAGTTAGGCGGTCAGCTCCACCCCACCCCCATCCCGACTCAAAAATGGGGGTGGGGGTAGCCATGAGATTAGAGAACAGACAAAAAGAGTGAGAGAAATCCTTTTTGGAAAGAGGTACAAAGAAAATGAAATTTAAAAACTAAGATCAGGACTGTTTGAAGGGGAGGAGAAAAAGAGGGAAAGTCAAATAAGAGTGGATCAGGATTGAGAGTGTGGAAAATATTATACTATTTTATATCATTTCTAATTTCAACCAGACCCAGAGCCAGAATTAATGAGTAACTGGATGAAGATCCAGGACCTGGGCTTCTTTGTTCTCTCTAAAAGTTTGCAAGGCCGGATCATTAAGGACATTACCCTAACCCCAAGAGAGATTACCTTGCTTAATATTCTACAGGTATATACTATGTTATGGAATGTAATGAGACACAGAGATGCTGGGCTGTAGTTTCAACTGACTTTTGTCAACATCCTTTACAACTCTATTCCATTAAGGAAAATCCTCTTCTTGTACCATGGTTAAACATACATGAGGGTCATAAAAAAATGAGGTAATACAGGCTTGCTAGGTCTGCTAAAATAACGTACATAAGTTTTCTCATTGCTTTGTTCAGGCAGCCAGAGTTTATATTCTGACTCCTTGTACGTACAAGTAAGCTTACTCCGCTATACTTTAAGGGAAAATAATAAACAACATGGATTTTTCTATCACCTAGCTCTGTTGTTTCCTTCAACCAAATTTTCAGGTTTAACAAGAGGAAGAGAACCAGTGGGAACAGGGACACCTTTGTGTGGGACGAGTGAAGACCTCTCATAAAAGGGAACAAATTAAATAAATAGAAATAAGTAGGATAGTGAGTCCCATTTCTCTACTTAGATGTTTTCCCCTCCACAAGCTTAGCTAGTGACCGTAAGGCCCCCGAGGTTAAGAACAGGTCCAGTGTATTTACCTAATGGCGAGAGGCCTGAAAGAAAGAAGGGTTGAGGTGAATAAGTCAGCAACCATAAAATTCTCTGAGGATAAGGATAAGACACAGGATACTCACCCCCTGTACATTGACCCCAAGATAAGAGAACCTCTGTTTGGGGAAGAATGGATGGAAAGCCGAAAAGCCAGGTGCAATATAGATGTGCAAGATTAGGTAACTAACAACTAATTCCTGCCTGTCACCGATAACCGAACTGTTTGTTTAATCATCATTGTCATTTAAGACAGATTTACTACCTTGAGATTGATAGTAGAATGAAACAAGGATGGTGGGAAGTTTATGACTGTCTCCTGCTTGTAAAAATAACCATACTGTTTGTTCCTTGCCATTGTCCCTGGGTAGATTTATCGCGTCTAGATTGTACCCTCAAAGCTTACGTCTGCAAGCTGAGAGGAAGGAGGTTGGGAGGGGGAATTGCGGTTAGGGACCTATATAAACACCCCAATTTTCTGTGTCCAGTGCGCTCTGACACTGAGAGGACCCCCAGTCCTCTCGATGTCCGGGTTGCCCTTTCCTGCAGGATCGTAATAAATTTTCCTTTCTACTTTCACCTTGAGATGCCTCTGTTGTTAATTTTTGGATTCGTAAAATCCATCCCACACACCTTCAAAAATATTAAAGTAACTGAAGCAATATAATACTGTGTTTGCAAATGAAAAGCTTCTGTACAGACAACATTAATGCATCTAGGATAAGGAGGGAAAAGGGGGAAAAACAACCTTATGTCGAATTTCCCTGAGAACGGTTTGGTATGCAAGATATATACATCTTAATAATATATATAATGTTACACATAATATTGTAATATGTCACATGTAATATTTTAATATATTAACCTTAAAAAATATATGAGACTAATAGCCATTCCCTAATAGATAAATGGTCAAAAGATACAGTTTTCAAAAGAACTGTAAAATATTCACAACCGTATTTTTAAAAAATGCTCCAAATCACTAATAAGAAACGCAAATCAACTTATACCCTGCAAATTGGCAAAAATGGTAGAAAGGGGCAACAGTCAATGTTGGAGGTAATGCAGCTCGAGGGACCCCTCAAGGACTGAAGTACAGGAGAGGGTCATCTGGAATGAATTCATGGACTCAAGCAGTCTTTAAGTCAAGTTGACCAAAGTTTATTGTAATGCCAATACAGCAGGCAGAGCTCCTTAAGGAACTTACAACTTAACAGGAATGATGCTAAAGCTTATATAGGAAAAGTAGCGGATTATCTGGCAGATATGCTAATTGGGTGACAACATACAACCTTGGTCACAGGTGTCATTCACTACTGGAAACCAGGGGAAGGGATTTCTCATGGGTGTGTTTTTGGTCTGTTATATCTGTAGCAAGATAGCTTTGAGAGTTCATGTCTATAGCTTGACCTCTGGATTGTATATGATAACTGTGGGCATCAATACAAGATAACTCTGTGGTTACAGGATAGTTATGTTTTTACAAGATAATTTCTTCAGAGGTCAGCTTCTTCTTGTACTGGGGAAAGAGAGTTTGTCTTAGTGGGGCCCACTCATGAGTAATTGCTAGGCATAGTCCTTGGGCTGGGGAGAAAACTGTCAGGGATAGTATTTTGAGGCAAGGGAGAAATGTGATCTTGGAACTGGGGTCCAAGCACAAGCACCCATACACCTCCATCAGAGAGGCAGTGGAGGGATAGGCACATTAAGACATTGTTGGTAGAGTTGTGAAGTAGTACGAACATTATAAAAAGCAATTGGAAATTTTGCAAGTTAAAGGACTAAAATTTCCATACCCTTTGAACCAGAAACTCTGCTACCCAAGGAAACCATCAGTAAGAAAAATAGTCCTCTGAATGATAAATCATTATATCTATATCTATATCTATCTATCTATCTTTGTATCAAAGATCCTCCATATTACAGTGCAGGCCCTGCACGTATGTATCAGGTTGTCTTCTGCGTGAACTCTCTCATGTGATCAGACTTTGAGCAAAGGAATGCCAAATATCCTTGAGGTACAAGGCCAGTTCCTTGAGGTTAAACATCTGGAGAAACTGCCATTCTAAGAACCTAGCCAGTTCTTAAGAACAAAACAGCTTGCAAGACCCCACTGTGAGGGGTGGCTCCCCTCCCAGTGGGAAACATCCAGGACAGTTAGCAGTGAGCCTTCTTTGTTCAAAGCCCTATTTAAGCCTGCACGTGAGTGAGTTGCTTTGGAATCTCACCCATGGAGAGGACACTCTGCCTGGGACCTTCCCATTCGGGACCCTGATAGCTGTACCCTGGGATTCCCCAGCTTGAAAACTCAGGTGTTGGCACTTCCCCCGAATCGGTGATGCCTTCTGTTGTTGTCTATGTCTGTGCCACTTTTTCTATGTTAGCTGTGTTATTAGGAATTGTTAGTAATTGCTCTTGTAAATCCAATGTAGTATTCCCTGTCCTTTTAATAAAAGCATTATTACACTGGAAGTGTGTCTTATTGCAGGTGCGAATCCGAACCCAACTAAGCTTAATTGCACATCCCAATATGCTCCAAATAACTTACAACAGCACTTTTTGTGACACTAAGCATTGGAAACGAAACAGATGCCCATCAGTTGGGGAATGGCTAAACAAACTGTGGTACATGAATGAAATGGATTATTACCATGTTGTTAGAAATGATGTGTGTGATGACTAGAGAAAACCTTGGAAAGACCTATATGAACTGACACAAAGTACCATGAACTGCCTTGAAGAGGTGCAGGATGCTAAGAGGATGTGAGGAAGGCATCCAGCATGTTGGATGGGACCCCTGTGGAGAACTGACAGTAGGACATGGAGGAGAGTGACCCAGGACAGGCAGGTGGGGGTAGAGGTAGTCTCTATTTGCATCCTTGGAGGGAATGTCCCCATCGAAGAGATCTCAGATCATTGGTCATTTACAGGTCTTTGTGGTTCTGCCTCACCTCCTGTCTCTCTGCAGCTCCATCATTTCATCTTCCTATCCCCTCCCTCTAGTCTTAGCATAGGACCCTGTAGGTAACAGGATCCGAACAAATGTCTTTTTCATGAAGCAAGTGTAATGCCTTCATTTCACTGATGGGGAAATAGATTGGGACTATCTGGACAATGGAAACTGTTGTTTATTGGAGAATAGTACTAGGATCCTTCCCTAGCTCCTCTTAAGGAAGATGTATATGGGATGGATTGGAAATCCAATTTAGGCTTGATGTCAGGAATAGCTTCCTAACTAACAGAGTTGCCCCAAAGTGGCATGGACCACCTCAAGAGGTGGTGGGCTCCCCCACCTGGGAAATCATCAGGTCAGTGTGCTATGATACCCATCTGGGCCTATTCCTTGACGTGCCCCCTTCCACACTGTCTGTATGTCCCACCTGTCTTCCCTTTTCTCTGCATGTCTGTCTGCTCTCTTTGACTCTATCCTTTCTCTGTGTCCTTCCACTGTCGACCTCAACCCATCAAATTTCACCCTTCCCTTCATGTGTCTCTCTGTATCCCTTTCCTTTCTACATGCCCAATTTTGTCTCTGTTTCTCCTCCTCTCTTTGTGCCCTCTCTCTCTCCCTTATTCCTTCTCCTTTCTGTTCCCCTTCTCCTCTATCTTTGCCCCCTGTTCCTCTCTGAGTACTTTCTGTTCTCCTTGCCCTCTCTCTGTCTCTGAGTCTTTCTCCTTTCTGTGACCTTTCTCCTCTCTTTGTGTCTCCTCCCCCATCTATGTCTTCTCCTTTCTCTGGGCATCATTTTCCTTTCTATGTACATACCCTTCTCTATTTCCTTTTCCTCTCCTCGGTGTCCATGTCTCCCTGTATGCATCCCTCTGATCATTTCCCTTTTTATGCACCTCCTCCAATCTGTAGTCTCTCCCATTGTCTTTTCCCTCCAGTGTGCCTACTCCTGTCTATGTCTCTCGCTCTGTTCTCTATAAGCTTTGTTAAAAAAAATCTATCTATCTATCTATCTGTCTAATCTATCTATCTCAGTCCTATACTCTGCATTGTAGAGACAAGTCTGCCAGAAACAATTTTTAGTAATCAATATTTCGCTAATCTGAGCCTTTTTCTGTTTGGAGAGAGAAATGTCCCAACTTATAGAGTACCCTCCAACCCAATGACATGTCTCCCACCTGAGACATTTGACATGAACATTTTATGGGAATTTGAACAAAGGAAATTTCACAATACACAATTCAGTCTAAGATACTTAGGCTAAGGCATTTTTCTTCATATAAGAGAACAACACTAACTTAACCTTGGAGAATAAATTTCTTAAAACATTCCATCCTTTCTTGACCACTCCCATCAAGGGCTCCTCCCCACCTACCCCCAACTCACAAAGCAGGTCACAAGTGACCTGAAATAAGCAAAGAGATTTTCAACTTCTGATCAATGTCCTTATTCCTCCAGGGAAATGGGACTGAGAGTGTACTGCTTTTAAGTACCTTGCTTTCCTTAGTAAAGCAGATCAAAAGAACCCACGTTAGCAGTCTTCTGTGTGCTGGTTGTTGTTGGTTTTACACAGCCATAGTAGCTGCTAGCAAGATTGTTGCTACACCAATTCTAATTTTTAATGTATTGTTTTCTTCGTTTAGCTTCTCTATCTCCCTTTCCATTTGGTTGATTTTACTTTTCAATGAGACATTTTCTCCGTTTATATTCTGAATCTCCTGAACCATTTCACTGATTTTACTTTTTAAAGATTTGTTTTCATCAGTGAATTTTTTCCATTTTTTCTTTTACCTCTCTAATTTGGTTTTTAAAGTCCTCCTTGAATTTTTCCAGGAATGCTTTTTGGACTGGAGACCAGTTCGTATTCCTTTTTGAGATTTCAGATGTGGGTATAGTGTCCATACTGTCCTCTTCTGAATTGGTATTTTGATCTTCCCTGTCTCCATAATTGGACTCAATGGTCTTTGACTTTTTAGTGTGTTTTTTCATGGTGTTTTTTTCCTCCTGGCTTCTAAAGTGGATCTCTGCTTCTGGAGCTCAGGGGGCCCTGTCCCAAGCTTCTTGTGTTGGGATCTGTGGGCCTGCTCACTGGCTTTGTATGCTATGACCTCTGGTTTGGTGAGGTGTAGGGGAGAGGTGGTCTGGCTGCTGGAAGTCTCCTCTTCCCCGGGACTGCTCTACAGCATGGGTAGTCTCAGCTGTTGTCTGTGATACATGTTTTTTGGAGTGGCCACAGTAAAAGGTGAGTGCTGTGACAGTGGCATAGGTTTCACAATCAAATTTAATCTTGTCAAAAACTTGTATGCCTCCCAAAAGGAGTGAACAACAGGATCATGCCAATGCATTTACCACTTGTAGGAAAGCACCATGCCACCATCATCATTGTGTATGCTCCCACAATGACAAACCCTGATGAGGTCAAAGAAAAATTTTTGAAGACCTGGAAGCCCCCATCATCAATGTGCTGAAAGAGGACAAGCTGGTAATTCTGCATGACTTTAATGCCAGAGTAGGTGTGGACTATTCAACTTGGCCAAGTCTTTGTGAGGAATGGAGTCAGAAACAGCAACAGAAATGGTCACTTATTACTGAAGACTTGTGTGTCTCATGACCAACACTGTGCTCCATTTACCTAAACACAATAAAACTTCATGGATGTACCCTTGCAGCGTTTAATTGACTATGTCATTGTAAGGAGAGGAGACAGACAGGATGTGAGAGTGACGATGGTGATGTGTGGTGCAGAGTGCTGGACTGATCATAGACTTATCCTCTCCAAGCTAAACTTTCCCATTCAACAAAAGCAGTGGCCCCAAGGCAAAACAACTATCAGAAGAATCAACATCAACAGACTAAGAGGCTTCACAGTGTCTGGATGGTTTGTTGCTGACATGGAGGGAAAGCTGAGCCACCTTTGGCATTGTTGGCAAAAGTGGAGCAGAAAAGGAGTGGATAGTTTTCAGAGATTTGGTATACAGCACAGTGTTTACTCTTCTGGGCCAGAACACTCACAAACACTGAAAATGATGGGGAAATTCATAAGCTGCTAAATGAAAAATGAGAACTCTACAGGCTTTATTTACCAGCTTTACCACTTCCATAGCATTCTCAACAGACCATCATCAACCGATGCTGAAGCCACTGACTGTATACCTCAGGTTGAAGTCCATCCCTCTCTAGCCAAACCGAAGAAGAGGTTTTGAATGCCATTTGGCTCAACTCCTGTGGCAAAGCACCTGGTGTTGATTCTATTCCAGCTGAGATTTACAAGGCAGGGGGTCTACTTCTCATGCAAAAAAAGCTTATGGAAATCTTCTGGGTTATATGGCAAGAGGAGGTTATTCCTCAGGAGATGAAGGATGCCTCCATTGTTTGTCCATCTATAAAAAGGAAAAGGAAATATGTTGTCCTATGACAACCACAGGGCATCTCTTTCTTAATCATTGCTGGCAAGATTCTTGCCAGAGTCCTCCTTAATCAGGTGATCCTTCACCTGGAAGATGGTCATCTATCCAAGAGCTAGAATGGCTTCAGAAAGGTTCAAGGAATGGTCAACATAGTGTTTGCTGCACATCAACTCCAGGAGAAATGCCAGGAGCAGAACAGAGGTTTGTACATAATGTTAGTCGACCTAAATAAGGCCTTTGATGCTGTCAGTTGTGAGAGCCTGTGGAAGATAATGGTGAAATTTGGTTGCCTGAAGAAGTTTATTAGCATTGCACACCACTTCCATGATGGCATGCTTGCATGGGTTCTGGATAATGGACAATGCTTTCACACTTTCCCAGTCACCACTGGAGCAAAGCAGGCCTGTGTGCTTGCTCCCATGGTTTTTAGTGATGTTGTCAGACAACAAAAACAGAATCAAGGTCAGCTACTGCACTGACAATAAACTATTTAATTTGAAGAGGCTACATGCCAAAACAAAAGTGAAGGGAGAGTTGGAGAATGACTTTTTGATCAAGGATGATTGAGCACTCAATGCAGCTTCTGAGGCTGAGATGAAACAAAATATGGATCAATTCTCCAGCACTTGTGCTAATTTTGGTCTGACAATTTCCACAAATAAAAGAGAGGTTCTCAACGAGCCAGCACTGCACCATCTACGCATGGAACCATTGGTTACAGCAAATGGAGAAATTTCGAATGTTGTGGATAAATTCGCTTACCTTGGCAGTATACTTTTCAGGGATGTACATGTAAATGA
Source organism: Trichosurus vulpecula (assembly GCF_011100635.1). NCBI lineage: Eukaryota > Metazoa > Chordata > Mammalia > Diprotodontia > Phalangeridae > Trichosurus > Trichosurus vulpecula. The sequence goes on from NW_023494378.1 coordinate 252,256, forward strand.
TGAGGTTGATGCATGCATTATCAGAGCTAATTCAGTGTCTGGAAGGCTCCAAAAGAAAGTTTGGAAGATGGCAGCTGGAAAGCAGGGACTTGCCTAGGGCTCTCCCCCAGGACCCACCAAGCACTGATAAAAAAATGGCTCTGAACAAATTCTAGAACTTCAGAACCCACGAAATAGCAGAGGGAAGCAGGGCTCCAGCCCAGGACAGCCTGAATGGTCTCTGAGTAAGGTCTATCACGCACAGAGCTAGGAGTGAAGTGGAGCAGAGCCCAGCATTGAGCTGCACCAGGACCAACCAGACTGGGAGTTGGGCGAAACAGGCCCTAGTGCCCTAAATCAGTGAGCTGTGGCAGTTACCAGACTTCTCAACCCACAAACAACAAAGACACCAGAGAAGGTTAGTGGGAAAAGCTGCAGGGAACAGAGTGCCACTGCCCCAGAGGCAGCAGAGGTGATGCAGCTACAGAATTACAGCTGCAGTTGCTTCTGGCCCCAGGCCCACCTGGTGGGAGGAATTTAGTGGTGTTTCAGAGCAGGAGTGCAGAGCATGCTTAAGATCTGAGTCCAGTCCAGGTTGGCGGTTCTTGGGGGAGGAGGAGTGCTGCTGTGGCAGAGTTTGCTGTAGGAAATAGCTCTGAAAACAACAGTGCATCCCCTCAAGCTTGGAACAAAGTACTCTCTACTCTACAAGCAGTCATACCCCAACAAAAAACTCCAGGGTCAAGTAGTTGGCTGGGAACATGGCCAGGCAGCGAAAACGCACCCAGATTCAGACTCAGACTTTGGAATCATTTTTTGGTGACAAAGAAGACCAAAACATACACCCAGAAGAAGTCAACATAGTCAAACAGCCTACATCAAAAGACTCCAAGAACAACATGAACTACTCTCAGGCCATGGAAGAGCTCAAAAAGGAGTTGGAAAAGCAAGTTAGAGAAGTAGAGGAAAAATTGGGAAGAGAAATGAGAAGGATGCAAGAAAACCATGAAAAACAAGTCAATGACATGCTAAAGGAGACCCAAAAAATACTGAAGAAAACAACACCTTAAAAAGTAGACTAACTCAAATGGCAAAAGAGCTCCAAAAAGCCAATGAGGAGAAGAATGCCTTGAAAGGCAGAATTAGCCAATGGAAAAAGAGGTCCAAAAGACCACTGAAGAAAATACTACCTTAAAAATTAGACTGGAGCAAGTGGAAGCTAGTGACTTGATGAGAAATCAAGATATTATAAAACAGAACCAAAGGAATGAAAAAATGGAATACAATCTGAAGTATCTCATTGAAAAAACCACTGACCTGGAGAATAGATCCAGGAAAGAGAATTTAAAAATTATTGGACTACCTGGAAGCCATGATCAAAAAAGAGCCTAGATATCATCTTTCAAGAACTTATCAAGGAGAACTGCCCTGATATTCTAGAGCCACAGGGCAAAATAGAAATTGAAAGAATCTACCGATCACCTCCTGAAAAAGATCCCAAAAAGAAAACTCCTAGGAATATTGTCACCAAATTCCAGAGCTCCCAGATCAAGGAGAAAATACTGCAAGCAGCCGGAAAGAAACAATTTGAGTATTGTGGAAACACAATCAGGATAATACAAGATCTAGCAGTTCTACATTAAGGGATCGAAGGGCTTGGAATATGATAGTCTGGAGGTCAATGGAGCTAGGATTAAAACCAAGAATCACCTACCCAGCAAAGCTGAGTATCATGCTCCAAGGCAAAATATGGATTTTCAATAAAATAGAGGACTTTCAAGCTTTCTCAGTGAAAAGACCCGAGCTGAATAGAAAATTTGACTTTCAAACACAAGAATCAAGAGAAGCATGAAAAGGTAAATAAGAAAGAGAAATCACAAGTGACTTACTAAAGTTGCACTGTTTTGTTTTCATTCATTCTTACATAGAAAGATGATGTGTATAATTCATGAGACCTCAGTATTAGGGTAGCTGAAAGGAATATATGTGTGTGTGTGTATATATACCTATATACATATATATATATATATATATACACACACACATACACATATACATATATACATATGTATATATACATATGTATACATATGTATATATACATATATACATATGTGTACACACACACACACACACACACATATATATATATACGGGGGGGCACAGGGTGAGTTGAATATGAAGGGATGATATCTAAAAAAATTAAATCAAATTAAGGGATGAAATATATTGAGAGAGGGAGAAAGGGAGAAATAGAATGGGGTAAATTGTCTTGCATAAAAGTGGCAAGAAATAGCAATTCTGTTGGGAGGGAATTGGGGGCAGGTGAGGAGGAATGAGTAAATCTTGCTCTCATCGGATTTGACCTGAGGAGGGAATAGCATACACACTCAATTGGGTATGTTACAGCAGAGAAAAGGAGGAGGAAGGAGATAAAAGTGGGGGCGTCAATCAAAGGGAGGGCAGATAGGGGGAGGAGGTAACCAAAAGCAAGCACTTTTGAAAAGGGATAGGGTCAAGGGAGAAAACTGGATAAAGGGGGATAGGATAGGAAGGAGCAAAATATACTTAGTCTTTCACAACATGAGTATTGTGGAAAGGTTTTGCATAATGATACACATGTGGCGTATGTTGAATTGGTTGCCTTCTTAGGGAGGGTGGGTGGGGAGGGAAAAGGGGAAAGAATTTGGAACTCAAAGTTTTAAAAGAAGATGTTCAAAAAAAAAGGTTTTGCCTACAACTAGGAAATAAGATATACAGGCAATGGGGCATAAACATCTATCTTGCCCTACAAGAAAGTAAGGAAAAAAGGGATGGGGGGGGGAGTGGAGTGACAGAAGGGAGGGCTGACCGGGGAATGGGGCTATCAGAATATATGCCATCTTGGAGTGGGGGGAGGGTAGAAATGGGTAGAAAATTTGTAACCCAAACTCTTGTGAAAATCAGTGCTGAAAACTGAAAATATTAAATAAATAAATGAATTTTGATTTAAAATAAAAAAAAAGTGTGGGGAAAAAAGAGTTATTAGGCTGCCTCCCAAATTGAAGGTCTACAGAGCTGTTGTGCTGACTTCATCATCGTATGACCGTGAAACCCAGACAGTCTACCAGCACCACACCAGGAAAGTGAATCACTTCCATTTGAATTATCTTAAGAAGATTCTGAAGATCGCCTGGCAGGATAAGGTACCAGACACTGAGGTCCTTTGTGGAATTAAGCTGCCAAGCATGCAAAGTCTGCTGCAGAGAGTGCCACATTGTTTAGATGCCAGATGCACACTTATCTAAAAGACTATTTTATGGAGAACTCACTCAAGGCAAGTGTTCACACAGAGGTCAGAAAAAGTGATACAAGGACACTGTCAAGGTCTTTCTGAAGAACTTTCGTATTGATTGTGAGACATGGAAGACACTGGCACAGCATGGCGCGGCCCACATCAAAGAAGACACTGTGTTCTCTGAGCAAAGCAGATTGCAGTAACTCAAATTTAGAGACATTTCCCTCCCAAATTGTCACATGGACTATTTGTGCCTGACTTGTAGTAGAGCCTCCTGAGCTGCTATCAATCTTGTCAGCCGCAGCTGAATGCATGGTACACTGAGCCAGGCATCATGATGTCATTTTGGTCCCTTTTGAGCACGAAGGACAACAGCAAATTATGTCTCCAAAGAACACTTATCTTCCCTTTATATGTACATTCAGTCTACTCAGATATATATGTGTGTGTATATATGTGACTATAAAAGGAATAAATGAATAGTTATGTGTTTAAATATATAGAAAATATATGACAACTTAAGCGTGTGAATATAGAGAATATACCCGTAAATAGAAATACTCATATTCTCTCTCTCTCTCTCTACATATACATATATATATATATATATGTATATGTATGTATAGATATATAGAGAGATATACACACATTAGGACTCATAAACTCCATATATTCATTTATACGATTCATAATTCTATCTCATCATTAGTATTTTCTATTCATATATATCATGCATTCTCTCTTTTCGTATATATAAGTGCTCATAGTTTCTCCATATATACGTAGATATATTCTTTCTATGTATTAATATATGTGAATTCTCTTACATCCTTTTTATATTCCTATGAGTATTGCACTGCATCTCTTCCTGCGTGAGAAATTTTGAGTAATCATATATATATATATATATATATATATATATACATATATGTATATATACAAACATATACACACATACAGGGAGAGACTGAGAGAGTATATGAATACTTATATGTACAAGTATGTAGAGATATTAGGAATACTTATATGTATGGAGTTATAGAGTAAATGTGTACTCATCGAGGAAGAGAGAATATATAAATACTCATGTATATGAATACGGATAGAGTCCTCGTATGTATGAACATATGGAGTATATGATAATTATCATATGTATGAATATCAAGAGACAATATGAGTGTATTGTGAATATATGATTGATAATACAATAGGATATAGGGGAACTCATATATATTGATTAATATAGAAGGTAGCTTGAGGCATATCAGCCTGTGGGGAGGGGGGAGGTGATCATGTTCCATGTACCTTGAAACACCTTCTAATACTACTTATAGTTGGGGCACTTCATGCTTAGCATGGTCATGCTCCATGTGAGAATCCACCCCTCCACCCCCTTACAAAAGGAATGGAAGAATCCAACCAAAGGAGAAATGGCTGATTTTTTTTTTGGAAGTCGATGGCATTATAAATTCAATATGTCCAAAACAGGACTTATTATGACTCCCCCCTCCCCCCACCGCAAATATAGCCCTCTTCTGAACCTTCACATTACTGTCAAGGGCACACCCACTCTTCCAAATATCTGGGGTTGCAAGCTCAAAGTCACCTTCTGACAGGTGAGCTCTCTCCTTATCTTTTCTGGAACCAAGACTTCACCTCATTTCCCATGCTGCTTCTCCCTCCCCTTTTCAGTTTCTCTTTTATGTATTCTCTTCTCCCATTAGAATGTGAGTTCTTTGAAGGCAGGGAATGCCTTATGTTACTCTCTGGTAAGTAAGGCATCACACTGCCTTCCTCCTTGCTTAGCATAGTGCCTGGCACATAGTAAGTGCCTAATATATTCTCTGTTTATTCTCTGTCTCTGTTTATGTCTCTCTGTCTCTGCCTTCTATCCCATGCTCCCCACTCTCCCTCAATCCTCAATCAGTTGCCAACTCTTACCACTATTGGAACACAATATCTCTTGTATCCATCCCCTTCTCTCCACTCACAGAACACTTCTCACCTGGACTATACATCCTATATTCAATAATGTCCTAATTAGTCCCCCTATCTTTAATCTCTTTCCCCATTAATCCATGCTGCATTTAGCTCTCAAAGGATATTCTAAGGCTGAAATATTATCATTCCATCTCCTAGTTCAGTAAACTCTACTGGTTTCCAGTATATCTAGGGTAGGGGTTCTTAGACTGGAGTGTGTGAATGTGTTTTAAAACATTTTTGATAGAAGGAGCCAAGATGGCGGCTGGTAAGCAGGGACTAGAGTGAGCTCCGTACCGTGTCCCTCCAAAAACCTATAAAAAATGGCTCTGAACCAATTCTAGAATGGCAGAACCCACAGAACAGCAGAGGGAAGCAGGGCTCCAGCCCAGGACAACCTGGATGGTCTCTGGGTGAGGTATATTCCACACGGAGCTGGGAGCTGGGAGCTGGGAATGGAGTGGAGCAGAGCCCAGCCTGAGCGGTGTGGAACAACCAAACTTGGAGTCGGGCGGATGGGGCCCCTAGCGCCCTGAATATGTGAGCTGCAGCAGTTACCAGACCCCTCGACCCACAAACACCAAAGACTGCGGAGAAGGTTAGTGGGAAAAGCTGCAGGAGTGGAAGGAGTTCGCGGTTCGGCTTCCAGCCCTGGGGGCAGCAGAGGTGGGGCAGCTACAGCTGTTGTTGCTTCCGGCCCCAGGCCCACCTGGTGGGAGGAATTAAGTGGTGTTTCAGAGCAGGAGTGCAACAGCCTGCTGAAGATCTAAGCCCAGCCCGGGCTGGGGGTTCTTGGGGAAGGAGTAGTGCGGGTCTGACAGAGCTGGCACCTCCCCCCCAAACGTGGAACATAGAACTCGTTAGTCTACAAGCAGTCATACCCCACTGAAAAACTCAAGGGTCAAGTTAGTTGGTTGGGAATATGGCCAGGCAGCGAAAATGCGCCCAGATTCAGTCTCAGACTTTGGATTCTTTCTTTGGTGACAAAGAAGACCAAAACATACAGCCTAAAGAAGACAACAAAGTCATAGAGCCTACAACAAAAGCCTTCAAGAAAAACATGAACTGGCCCCAGGCCATAGAAGAACTCAAAAAGGATTTGGAAAAGCAAGTTAGAGAAGTAGAGGAAAAATTGGGAAGAGAAAGAGAAGGATGAGAGAAAACCATGAAAAACAAGTCAATGACTTGCTAAAGGAGACCCAAAAATATACTGAAAAATACACTGAAGAAAACAACACCTTAAAAAACAGACTAACTCAAATGGCAAAAGAGCTCCAAAAAGCCAATGAGCAGAAGAATGCCTTGAAAGGCAGAATTAGCCAAATGGAAAAGGAGGTCCAAAAGACCACTGAAGAAAATACTACTTTAAAAATTAGATTGGAGCAAGTGGAAGCTAGTGACTTTATGAGAAATCAGGATATTATAAAACAGAACCAGAGGAATGAAAAAATGGAAGACAATGTGAAATATCTCCTTGGAAAAACCACTGACCTGGAAAATAGATCCAGGAGAGAGAATTTAAAAATTATTGGACTACCTGAAAGCCATGGTCAAAAAAAGAGCCTAGATACCATCTTTCAAGAAATTCTCAAGGAGAACTGCCCTGATATTCTAGAGCCACAGGGCAAAATAGAAATTGAAAGAATCTACCGATCACCTCCTCAAATAGATTCCAAAAAGAAATCTCCTAGGAATATTGTCGCCAAATTCCAGAGCTCCCAGATCAAGGAGAAAATACTGCAAGCAGCCAGAAAGAAACAATTTGAGTATTGTGGAAACCCAATCAGAATAACCCAAGATCTGGCAGCTTCTACATTAAGAGATCGAAGGGCTTGGAATGTGATATTCTGGAGGTCAATGGAGCTAGGATTAAAACCTAGAATCACCTACCCAGCAAAACTGAGTATCATGTTCCAAGGCAAAATATGGATTTTCAATAAAATAGAGGACTTTCAAGCTTTCTCAGTGAAAAGACCAGAACTGAATAGAAAATTTGACTTTCAAACACAAGAATCAAGAGAAGCATGAAAAGGTAATCAAGAAACGGAAATTGCAAGGGACTTACTAAAGTTGAACTGTTTTGTTTACATTCCTACATGGAAAGATGATGTGTATGATTCATGAGACCTTAGTATTAGGGTAGTTGAAGGGAATATGCATATATATATATATATGTTTATGTATATATATAAGTGAATGTGTATGTATGTATATATCTATGTGTATATGTATGTATGTGTATGTATGTATATATACATATATATGTGTTTATATATTGTATATATATATGTAAAAGAGAGAGAGCAGACACAGGGTGAGTTGAAGATGAAGGAAAGATATCTAAAAGAAATAAAATGAAATTAAGGGATGAGAGAGCAACATACTGAGAGAGGGAGATAGGGAGAGATAGAATGGGGTGGATTATCTCGCATAAAGGTGGCAAGAGGAAGCAGCTCTGTGGGAGGAGGGGAGAGGGCAGGTGAGGGGGGAATGAGTGAACCTTGCTCTCATCAGATTTGGCCTGAGGGGGTATACCATACATACTCAGTTGGGTATCTTATCCCACAGGAAAGAAGAGGGAGGAAGATAAAAAAAATAAAAAGGGGGGGGATGATGGAGGGGAGGGCAGATGGGGGTGGAGGTAATCAAAACAAACTCTTTGGAAAGGGGACAGGGTCAAGGGAGAAAATTCAATAAAGCAGGATGGGTTGGGAAGGAGCAAAATGTAGTTAGCCTTTCACAACATGAGTACTGTGGCAGGGTTATACATAATGATACATGTGTGGCCTAGGTTGAATTGCTTGACTTCTTAGGGAGGGTGGGTGGGAAGGGAAGAGGGGAGAGAATTTGGAACTCAAAATTTTAAAAACAGATGTTCAAAAACAAAAAAAAAATTTTTTGCATGCAACTAAAAAATAAGATACACAGGCAATCGGGCGTAGAAATTTATCTTGCCCTACAAGAAAGGAAGGGAAAGGGGGATGAGAGGGGAGGGGGGTGATAGAGGGGAGGGCTGACTGGGGAACAGGGCAACCAGAATATATGCCATCTTGGAGTGGGGGGAGAGGGTAGAAATGGGGAGAAAATTTGTAATTCAAACTGTTGTGAAAATCAATGCTGAAAACCAAATATGTTAAATAAATAAATTTAAATTAAAAAAAAACATTTTTGATAACTATTTTTTAATTACCTGGCTTACTTTGTCATTTTTAAAAATTTCATGTTCTTATACTTAAAAAAAAGTTATTCTGAGAAGAGGGCCACCCTGCCAAAGGGTCCAACAGAGAAAACACAAAGAAATTTAAGAAACCCTGCTATAGAATTAAGTTCAGACTCCTCTCTTTGTCATTTAAGGCAATTCCAGATCTGGCTATAATCCATATCTCTTGCCTTATTATATAGAATTATCCTTCACATCCTACAATGTGTCCTACAATCCAGCCAAATAAGCTCTCTGTTGCTCTTCACACATAACACTTCATTCACCATGTATATTGTGTCTTTGGACCCTTTTTTTGAGGGTGGCTGACAGGGTTTGAACCCCACTGGTGAGTTAGGGCGATGTCTATGTCAACATGTGAAGACTTCCCCTAGTGGCATGGGGAACAAGAACAATTTGTTCCAACAGCCAAGAAAGTGGCTGAAGCAGGAACTGTGGAGTGCTTAGAACTTGGCAAGACCTCAGAGATGCCAAGGTGATCTACTGCATCCTGAAGCTATCACGAGTCATCCTGACTTTTGTCTTACCACTGGACTTCAGTAACTCTGGGACAGCGAGGCTGACACCTTTGCTCAACTCTGCTTCACTTAATTCCAACTCACAAGATATCCCCCTGTGATATCACTGGTCTTCTTTGGAAATGAAGGACAAACAACAACAATGTGCCTTTGGCCAGATTGTCCCCCATCCCTGGAATGCATCCCAGACTCACCTCAGCTTAGCAAAATTCCTAGCTTCCTTCAAAGGTCAACTCAAATGAAACCTCCTCCAGGTTGTCTTCCCTTATCTCCTCAAGTATTAGAAAGAGGTTCCCCCAGCCAAGTCACTTGCATTTTCTTAGTATTTTGTACATATTCATATGCAAATGCATGTTATCTCTAGCAATAGGATGAATGCTCCTTAAGAGTAAAGGTTTTTTCAGTTTTGCCTTGGTGTCTCCAGCACTTAGCATAGGGCCTGGCCCAGAAGAGGAGTTTAATAAATGCTTTTTGGTCAGTTGTCATTTAAAAATCTAGCACAGCCTTTTGGTGACATCTTGTGTCCAAAATTAGAGCAGACAAGGAAGACTAATGAACATTGTCTCTTGGCCAACTCAGATTAGACTATACTTCATGGGCCATTGCATATCAAAATCATAATATTCCACTCTGACTCATTTAAAAATCTAGATTTACTGGATTTTAACTGATGTGATCTAGCACACAGGCTTCATGTGGGGACCCACTCCTCTACTTCCTTACAAAAGGAAGGGAAAAGTCCAATCAAGTGCCATTTTAAACTCAATTACCTATAGACAACTCCATCTCCACCTATTCAAGACAGATGTCATTATCTTTTCCCCAAACCCACTCTCTTCTGACCTTCAGAACACCATCATCCTCCCAGTCACCCAGGGTTGCCTCCTTAAAGTCATTTTCTGTTAGGTGAGCTCCCACCTTATCTTGCTTGGAACCAAGCCTCCACCTCATTTCCTAGCTCTAAAGTAGGCTGCTGCTCCCTCTCCTTTCCAGATTCCCTTGATTCATTCCCTTCCCCCATTTGAAAGTGAGCTCTCTGAGGGCAGGGATTAGCCTGTCTTCCTTGCTGGCATTTATGTCTTCAGTGCTTAGCGCATGGGAAGATGATACTTGTAACTTATAAGAACTTTCTCATTATTAGGGCAGATAGGAGTATATATAGACAGAGGGCACAGGTGTAGTTGACTGGGAAGGGATGCTATCTAAAAAAAATTAAATTACAGGGAGAGAGAGGAATGTACTGGGAGAAAAGGAAAGGGATGGGTATAATGTGGTAAATTATCTCATAAAAGAGGCAAGAAAAAGCTTTTACAGTGGAGGGGAAGAGGGGGGAGGTGTAGTGGAGGGAATGAACTTCAGCGTTTAGCAAAGTGCCTGGCACATACTTAAGAAATGTTCTCTGTCTCTGTCTCTGTCTCTCTGCCTCACTGTCTCTGTCTCTCTGCCTCACTGTCTCTGTCTCTCTGTCTCTCTGTCTCTCGCTCTCTAACTCTCCTATCTCTAGATAGAATCTAGCCCATGCTCCTCACTGTCCCTCAGCTCCCATATTCGGTCAGTTGCCAAGCCCTGTCATTACCACCTGCACAATATCTCTTGTATCTCTCCTCTTCTTTCTACTGATACAACCTTATCACTTTTTACCTGGAATATTGGAGTAGCCTCCTAGTAGGTCTCTCTGCCTTAATCTCTCCTGTCTCCAATCCATCTTCTTCTTAGCTGCCAAAGGGAGCTTATGTCCAAAGCAAAATGGCTTATGTCCATTCCTTGCTCAATAAGCTCCAGTGGCTACCTGATACATCTAGGATCAAATACAAACTCCTCTGTCATTGAAAAGTATTCATCACCCGGCTATGCTCTCCCTTTCTAGCTCTGATATTACTCATCTTCATGTACCCTATAATTCAGCCAAATTACCCTTCTTGCTGTGCATCACATATAAAACTTCACACATAAAAATATTTACCATTTACATGTCTTTGCAAAAGCCATTTCCCATGCCTGGAGTGCATTCCATGCTCTCCTCTACTTCTGAGAATTCCTAGTTTCCTCAGTGCCACCACGAGGCATTTTCTGACCATATTTCACCCCCACCCCCACCAAGGTTGGATCCTCCCCACTCCCACGATTAACTTGCATTCTGTATATATTTTGTTGATATGTTTTACATGTTCCCGCCGCATCCACCACTTAAGGACAAGGGTTGTTTCATTTTTGTCTTTGTGTCCCCAGCACCTGAGACAGGGATGGACATAAACTAGGGGCTTAATAAATGATTTTTGAACAATTAAGTGCCATTGAGAAACAGCATGGTGTTTTCGTGACATCTGTTGGTGATACTGGATGTTGCAGTTTACTGAAATGTTTAGACCAATATTACACTTTAGAAATAGGTTAATTAATTAATTGATTGATGTTAGTAATAGGTTTTTGTGTTCTCCCTCCACTCCAGAATCACAGAATTTCAGAGCTGGAAAGGATTTCAGGCCACTATTCTGACCTAAATGAGAATTTTCTCCACAATATCTCCTAACAAGGGCTTTAATTTGAAGGCCCCCAATAACAGGAAAGCCACCCCCTACCAGGACAGCTTGTTCTACTTTGGGACAGCTCCAAGAGTGAGGAAATTCTTCTGCCCATTGAGACAGAATCTGCCTCTGCAACTTTCACCCACTGTTCCTAGTTCTGTTCACTAGAGCTAAGTTTAATCTTTCCTCCTGATGGTCCTCTAATAGTAGATGATGTCTACCTTGTCTCCACCTGAGTCTTCTCTTCTCCAGGCTACTTCTCCATCCCTACTTCCTTCAGTGGATCCTCCTATGACTGAACTCTTCATCATTCTGCCTTCCCTCTTCTGGATGCTCTACAGCTTATCAATGATTTTCCTGAACTGTGGTGCTCAAAACTCCACAGAAGACTCCAAATTCTCTGTCTTCCACACCAATCCTGTCTACAACTTCCCAAATAGTTGGTCATCTAGTATCTACTTGAATGCCAAAGTGATGAGCAATTCCCTAACTCACAAGCCAACACATTCCATTTCCAGACAACTCTAATGATTAGAAATGTCTTCCTTATTGACTGAGATAAAGATCTACCCACCCATTTCTCCTAATTTTGCCTGCTGAGGATAAGCAGAACAAATCTAATTCTTCCTCCTGACCATAGACATTCAATGATTTGAATCAAGCAGTCCATCATTTATAAAGCATGTACCAAGTATTCCATTAGGCAACAAGAAGACAAAGGATCAGAGGAAACAGTCCAAGCCCTCAAGGACATTATATTTTTTTGGGAGGGACTACAGGTGCATAAAGGACATACAAAATGGATATATAAGTGTAATATAGATTGAGGGGCTAGGCACTGGCACCTGGGGGTAGAGTGGGAGAGATTGTTAAAGGCTGTGTACAGACGTTGGAATTTGGACTCTTTCTTGTAAAGTGACTAGGTATTATCAGAGGCAGAGGACAAGATGGAGAGCATTCCAGGCATGATGGATGGCCCATGAAGAATCACAAAGAGGAGATACAACACCATGTGTGAGGAAAAGCTAAGACAACATGGCTGGACCATAGAGAGCATAAAGGAGAGCAACATATAATAAGGTTAGAAAGATTGATTTGGGCCTCATTGTGATGAACCTCAAGTGCCAAACAGAGCAGCTTTTATTTCAATCCAAAGGGAATAGGGAGGCACTGGAGTTTATGGAGCAGGGGGAGTGATGTGACCAGAACTGTGTATTAGGAAGATCATTTTGGCAGTTGTGTGAAAGACAGATTAGAGAAGAGAGTGAATTAAGGCAGGGTGTTCTAAGCTAGGCTGGCTCAGGCCATAGGTTTAATACCAGAAGAGATGAGGCATTGATATGTCATTCAGCATTTCAGGAGAAGACATTTACTTGGAGATAATTGTTTCTGCAACAGTCTTTGACACACTCGTCCTTTAGGATTTCATTGTCTTCATTTGAGTCTTTGTCCCTAGTTTGTTGTTCCTGAACTGATTGTTTTATTGTGCTTTGGTCTGTATCCCAAAGCCTTCATAGGTGGCACAATGTTAGAAAACCCCCATGCCATCCTGAGATAGAAGGGTTCTTTTAAACAGGCCCTTTTGCTCTAATTTCTCCAGCAATTTGTTCATTTCTGTATTTTTCTTTGTTTATACTTATCTAAAGCTGAGAGGACTTGGAAGTTTCTTGCCACTATTGTATTACTGTCTATGTCTTCTTTTAGGCCAGCTAATATTTCTTCCATGAATTTAGATGTGATGGTATTTGGAGCACAGTTTAATATTGACATTGTTTTGTTGCCTATGGTTCCTTTCAGTCTAATGTGGTTTCTTTGATTATAACTTTTAATGTTTTGATGATTTGCTTTTACTTTCTCCTACAACAGTGATATGGATCCCTAAGGATTAAAAATAGTATTAAGGGATGCTTTTTCAGTACCTTGTGAGGCCCCTCCTGAGCCTGAGGGTATCCTAGAATCTCTTCCCCTTATTTTGAGTTACCACATAACTTCCCCCTTATCCTGGACCATAGAATTCCTTGTCTCCCCCCCTCCCCCACCCACCCACCGTGGGTCATAAAACTTCTGGTCTCCTTTATCTTGTGTCATTTGTTGTCCTCTACCTGTGTCCTTATCTTACCCTATCCCTAAATCTCCAACCCCCATAAGAAACCCTAAAATCATCCTACGGGCTATATAGCTTTTTGTCTATCTAAGTCTGCTTCCTTCCCCACATCAGTGCCTTTGTTTAGCTCCTTGCTAAATCTCAGGCCCACTGCTTTTGCGTCAATAAAGCTCCCAATGGCTACAGAGAAGGTCTAAGTGAATTCTTTCACATTTGATGAACCAGCTCTCCCAACCCTGACCTCATCAGCAGGATTGTAACTATTGCTTTTATGGGTTCACATGATGCATAGTAAATGTCTAGCCCCTCTCTTTTCTGGGTATCTTTTTTAATGTTTCTTTTAAGCAACAGATTGTAAGGCTTTGTTTTCTCGTTCTATCTTTTTTTTTTTTGCTTTTTTTTGGCAGGGCAATTGGGGTTAAGTGATTTGCCCAAGGTCACACAGCTAGTACATGTGTCAAGTGTCTGAGGTCGGATTTGAACTCAGGTCCTCCTGACTCCAGGGCCGGTGCTCTACTCACTGTGCCACCTAGCTGCCCCCATTCTATCTTTTTTAATGTTTCTTTTAAGCAACAGATTGTGGGGCTTTGTTTTCTCATTTGTTTTGTCACTTTTTATTAATGGGATATTTTTAATTCATTCATATTTAAAACTATGAGCATTAGGTCAATATTTTCCTCCATCAGTCTCATGTTTTTCCCCTCAAATCAGGAATTTTTTTCCCTCTTATTCTTTATACACAGACCTCTGTCTCTTTAGTTATTTCAATTGTCTTTTGTAAGGCAATCCTATTCTCACTAACATTCTTTCTCTCCCCCATCAGCTCTCCCTCCCATCTGTTTCCCCTTTCCCTAGTATTGTGGTTTTGCTTATTAGCCCCTATTTCAGTCTTCCTTTTATCTAGCTCTTAAATTCTTCCCCTCTTTTATTCCTCCCAGTTAAGTAGTCAGAGTGAATCTCTCTGGCTCCCCACCTTCAACATTTTTATCCATGAGTTTCTAAGATTTCATTTTTTGAAAAATGATTTTGTTCCCTTTTTTTCTTCATTACTTATTACTTACCTTTTTCTGTTCTGGACTTTTATTCTTTTATTTGCAAGAGGCAATCACAACTTCATGAAACTTACGTGAAAACTAGGTGCATTACAAGAGGAATGATCATGCATGTAGAATCCTAATCAAAGGCATAGAGTTTCCAATCCCCATAGAAGTTTGCATATTTATAACAGTACAACAAAGTTAGGAAGAAAAGCCAGAAATCTCCTCCTAAAGGACAGTGTCATGGGAAGGGGAAGGTGCAGTAAAGGCGGGAAAAGGACAAAACCCTTCTTGCAGAGGAGGAGCAAGGGGATGGCAAAAAGGCACATTCTTTTCCCTTGGGAACTACTAGACCATGAAGATTTGATGGTCTGCTTATCTACAAAGTTCTCAGCTGTGCACACGGTTTCCCAGTCGAGTGCAGCCTGGCTGCTGCCTGTCTTGACTCCCAGGGACACACAGAGAGTCCAGCTTGGGATGAAAACAACACATGATGTCAGCTTGGGTTTGGGGGGCTTCATGCTTGACACATTCAGGGCCTCCTGCATATGCCAGGTCTGGAAAATATGGCAACTCAAAAAGATAAGTTCAGGAGACCCCTTAACATCTTCTTGGCCCCTATACTTATTTAGCCATTATTTATTCCTCACAGAATTAAAGCCTGTAAATTACTTGTGAATTTCTTCTACCAAACTCTTTCTCTGTGACTGTCTATAGATTTTTTCCCCTTGGTCCCCATATGAAAGTGTCAATCCCTGGGATACCTTGGGATATCTGCCCTGTTCTGGCTAGCAACTTCCAACCATCGTCTACCCCCAAGGCAAACTCTGGGGAATCTCTGCAGTGACCAGCAGTAACTACCCTTGTCCCTAGACAGAGATAGCTCCAAGGACTCTTCTGCATGTCCTCCCTTCCTGCAGTTCAGCTATTCTGTTGACCCTATAGGTAACCCTGCCTGCCTCTGTAGGCAGAGGTGGCCTAAAACCAATCCTGTGGTTTTTCTAGGAATGTGCCAACACCGTGCAATAAAGAACTTGTGAACCACCCTCTGCTGCATCTACTACCTAGCCACCCCTTTTCTGAGTGTATATACCCTCTGTCTGTAACTCCCCTCACTGAACTTCCCTGTCAGAGTAAGACTATGTTGTTCATTCCTTGACCCTGAGTTTTACTTTATTTCCTGATCACTTTGGTGATCTAATTTTTATACAGGCTGGACAAAAGGTACTTTGGCATCCTTGAAGCGCTTGTGATGTCAGAGCATTCCTTATTGTTCAGAGACTTTCTTGGGAAATTCAGGAATTATGCCACATACTTGGGCTAAAGAAAGACTTACTGGCAACTGGCTGGGAGGTGATCAATTAATCTTTGACTGGCATAATAGATGGCAATTTATTCCTTTTCCTGACCCAAGTTTCATTGCCTCAGCTGGTTATATCATTCCTGCTCTACAGTTCTCTTTTCTATTAATCTTTCTAGTGCTCTGCATGTTTTTATATCTGCATATGTGTCTCCTGTTGTCTTGTAACACCTAGCCATTTAGGTTTGTGTTCACCTATGTGTTCAGACAAAGTGGGGAAGAAGCCTACTTCTCTTCCTGGCTGACAGATCAGAATATAGGTCTGATAAAGAGCTAGTATATTGAGAGAAAGAAACCATCTCCTACCCCAAAGAGTAACATCAAATGGTCATCTGCCCTAAAAGAATTTATAGAGGAACCTAAAAAAGACTTTACAACCGAAAAGAGAGAGATTGAGGAAGAACTAAAAAAAAACAATAACAACAATCCAAGAAAGGAAAGAAAATTACGAAAAAAAAATCAACCGATTAGGCAAGGAGATCCAAAATCTTTAGGAAGAAAATGATTCCTTTAAAATTAGAATTGGGCAAGGGGGATCCAGCAAAGTTACAAGAGATCAAGAAATAATTAAACAAAATATAAAGAATGAGAAAATAGAAGAGAAAGTGAAACATCTTATTGTATCAGTAAGGCAATAATAACAATGTAGATGATAATTGTCAAAATACTTATGTAGTTCTGTATTGCAAAGTATACAAGACTCTCCACATAGAAGATAGAAGAAGTAAACCACTTATTCAGACACCAGAGAATCAGATCCCACAAACCATTTATCCAATCTATCATGGCAGTAAAACATTTCACACACAATATCACAACCTGGAGCCTTGCCATCCCAAAACCTCTCTGACTCCATGCTGGGGTCTTCCCAAAGACAAACTCAAAGTACACCTAAGTCAGCTTGTTCAGTTCTAACAATCACGAGGGCAGCCATTAGCAGCCATAACCTCTCTCTCTCTCTCTCTCTCTCTCTCTCTCTCTCTCCCTCTCTTTCTGTCTCTCTCCTTCCCTCCCTCTCTCTTTCTCTCTCTCTCTCAGCATTTCCTATGATATAACTTCTTTTCTTGTCAAGAAGCTCCTCCCACCACATGTGACTTAGGTTTCCTGTGATGTAAGCAGGCCATATGGCCTATTAATGGGTGGGAAAGATCTTCAAATCTAAATTGTTAGTACACTTATAAGAAAAACAACTGATCTGGAGAACAGATCATGAAGAGAAAACATAAAAATAATCCGACTACCTGAAAACTATGATCAAAAAAATAATCTTGATACAATAATATAAGAAATAATTAAAGAAAATTGTCCTGAACAATGGGGGGAAATAGAAAAAAAAATCCATCAGTCACCACTTGAAAGAGACCCTATGAGAAAAACTCATAGAAATATTATGGTCAAATTCTGAAACCCCCAGCTCAAAGGTAAAATATTAAGACCAACAAGAAAAGTAATTTCAATATGATAGTGCCACAATTAGAATCACACAAGACCTTGCAGTGGAGACACTAAAGGTCCACAGGTCTTGGAACACTATATATCAAAGAGCAAAAGAACTGGAGTTCCAGACAAAAATATGGTACCCAACAAAGTTAAGCATAATCCTGAATGAAAAAATAGACATTCGATCAACAGTCAGACTTCCAGAACTTTGTTAAAAAAAAAACCTGACCTTAATAGAAGATAAGAGCCAAGAGAAACATAAGGTATGTACCAAAGACTGATTACAAGGGATTCAATAAGGACAGATCATTTACCATTTATGTACATGAAATGTAAAACATATGTCTAAGATTGTCATTAGCAGTTGGGTAGTTCATAAGAAAGATTGGAGTAGACCTGAATATGGTATGACTTTAAAAAGTAAAACCATCTAGAAACAGTTAAAAAGAGTAATTATACAAATGAGGTGTAAGAAGAAGAACCAACACAGAGGAATTAGATGGGGGAGGAGGACTGGTGGTTCTGGTAACCTACTTTCATCAGGAATGAGTTCAAGAGGGAACAATACATATATGTCTAGAAGAGTATAAAAGTCTTCTAAATTCACGAGAAATAATATGGTAAGGTGACAGGAAGGGGGAGAGGATAAGGGAGGGATCTCTAGAGGGGAGGGTGAGAGGATGAATGATACATCATTAGAGAAGATCCTTCATATTACAGTGGAAGCCCAGCACGTATGTGTCAAGCTCCCTGCCCCCTTTGAAGACACTCTCCCACTTGGAGACTGATAGGCCCTAAACAAAGAACAGGAAACTCTTAAGACAAAGGATAGGAAATAACTCCTCTCCCACTGGAGAAAATACCTGGCCAGTTCTTAGGAATGAGGCGGGGGGGGGGGGGTGGCTCCCCTCTCTGGCGGGAAAAACTTTCTTTGTTCAGGGCCCTATAGAAGTCACCACTTGGGACAGGCATATTGGGATCTCACCCATGGAAAGGATGCTTTGCCTGGAACCACCTTCCCTTTCGGGTCCCCCACAGCTTTGAGAGGATCAAATGCAGGAGTTCCCCTGAGAAGTGATGAATCTATGTTGTCTATGTCTTTGTCTTTGTTGTGTTAACTGTTTGTTAGAGTATTTTCCCTGTCTTTCAATAAAAACTTTATTCTGTTCGGAGTGTGTCTTATTGCCAGTGCGAATCCGAATCCGAACCTAACCTAGCTTAATCGAACAGAGGATAGGTAAAACGGGGTTATAGAAGGGTGTTTAGATTTATGGGAATGGGGGGGAGCAGCCAAGATGGCAGAGTAAAAGCAAGGACTTGCTTGAGCTCTCCCCCAAATCCTTCCAAACACCTGTAAAAAAATGACTCTAAACAAATTCTAGAGCTACAGAACCCACAAAATGACAGAGTGAAACAAGTCTCCAGCCCAAGACAACCTGGATGGTCACTGGGAAGGTTCTATCACACCATGCTGGGAGCAGAGTGCAGCCCAGCATGGGCCACACCGGCACAGACCAGTCCAAAGCAGAACAGGTGGAGCAGGCCTCAGGGCACTGAATGACTGAGCTATGGCAGTTTCCAGACTTCTCAACCCACAAACACCAAAGACAACTTAGCAGGTCAGTGTGAAAACTCTATTGCACCTGGGTGAGAGAAGGGTGTGTTCCAGCTCCAGATCCAAGGGAGGAACAGAGGTGGCTGCAGCAGTGGCTGCAGCAGCAGCAGTGGCTGTGGTGGCAGCAGCAGCAGCGGCTGCTTCCAGAGCTCCAGGCCAACAGATGGTGGAAGGGGGTCAAGTGGCCTTTCAGAGTGAGAGTGCAGGGATCTCTTTGCCAGCACTTAGGCAGGATTCTCTTGCTGCGCCCTCCTTGGATCTGGGTCACAGTCCTGGTTGGCAGTCCTGGGATGAGGAGGAGCACTAGTGTGGCAGAGTTTATGGTGGCTGTGGAGAGGGAGTCTTCCTAGCAGTTCCAAGGCAGAAAAGAGTGCTTGAGGTCACTCACAGACCAGAACACAGGCCAGGAGAGGAGTAAACACTTCTCCTTGGATCATACCACCTCAGAAGAACTGAAAATTTACAGGTATTAGAAAACAGCAGTGCAAAACCCCTGAAGCTTGGGAGAGATCACTCTGCAATCTAAAAGCAACCATACCTTGACAAAGAGCTCAAAACTCAAGTAATTGGCTGAGAAAATGAGCAGACAGTGTAAAAAACCTCAGACTGTAGAATCTTACTTTGGTGACAAAGAAGATCAAAACGTACAGCCAGAGGAAGAAAACAAAGTCAAAGATCCTACATGAAAAGCCTCCAAGAAAAATATGAATTGGTCACAGGCCACAGAAGAGCTCAAAAAGGATTTTGAAAATCAAGTAAAAGAAGTAGAGGAAAAATTGGGGGAAAAATGAGAGGGATGCAAGAAAATCATGAAAAATGAGTCAACAGCTTACTAAAGGAGATCCAAAAAAATACAGAAGAAAATAACACCCTAAAAAACAGATTAACCCAAATGGCAAAAGAGGTCAAAAAAGCCAATGAGGAGAATGCCTTAAAAAACAGAATGGGCGATGGAGCCAAGATGGCAGCTTGAAAACAAGAACTCACTTAAGCTCTCCCCCAAATCCCTCCAAATGACTGTTAAAAAATGACTGTAAACAAATTCTAGAGCTACAGAACCCATGAAATAACAGAGGGAAACAAGACTCCAGCTCAAGAAGGCCTGGATGGTTGCTAGGAAGGGTCTATCATATGGTGCCGGGAGCAGGACACAGCCCAGCATGGGCTGCGCCAGGATAGACCAGACCAGAGTAGACCAGGCAGAGCAGGCCTCAGGTCCCTGAATCACTGAACTGTGGCAGTTACTAGACTGCTCAACCCACAAACACCAAAGACAATGGAGCTGATCAGTGGGAAAACTGCAGGATCTGGATAAGGGAAGTACATGGTCCAGCCAAAGCCCCAGGGTGGCAGACCGCTGCAGCCACAGCAGCAGCAGAGGCGGCTGCTTCTGCCCCAGGCCCACACAGTGTGGGGAATCAAGCAGCTAATTAGAGCTAGAGTGCAGAGATGGCCTTGCTGGGGCTGAGGCAAGGTTTTCTTGCTTTGCCCTGCTTGAATCTGGGTTGAAGTCCTGGTTGGTGGTTCTTGGGGAAGGAGGAGTGCTGGTGTGGCAGAGCTTTGTGGTGGCTGTGGAGAGGGAGTCCTCCTGGTGGTTACACGGCAGAAAGGAGTGCCTGCACTTACAGACCAGAGCACAGGCCAGGACAGGAGCATCATACTACCTCAGAATAGAAGTAGCTCTGAAAACAGCAACTCAAAACCCCTGAAGTTGGAACAAAGCACTCTCCATTCTAAAAGCTGTCATACCCTGACCAAAAGCTCAAAAGCAAGTAATTGGCTGGGAAAATGAGTAAGCAGCATTAAAGGACGCAGACTATAGAATCTTTCTTGGGTGACAAAGTGCCTTACTAGGTGCTAAGCCCCAGGCCCAAACCCCTATTAGGTATAAAACCTATGTGGGTGTGACTTGGTAACCAAGGTGGGGCCCCAGGTGGGGCTAACTAAGGGAGGGCCTAATTTACACATGAGTTTGAGTGATATGCTTGGGACACCAGAGGCTCTTAGACTGTGGGTTTAAGTGGCCTCTTTGTGACAATTTTAGGTCACGTGGGTGAGTCACATGTGTGACTCACCACTGACCCTGAAAAAGATATAAAACCAGAGGTTGGTTTCCTCTTCTTTGGAGCTCTTACCCACAGCAGTGGTGGTGCATGTGACTCTGGGCCAGCCCTTCTCATGAGCTCCCTGGCTGAACCTAGATGTTGGTAACTATGAATCTGTATTTGGTTTGTCTGTCGATGTTCGTAATTTGTTTAGGGCTCTCACTCGGGCTGGTGTGCTGATGTGGATACTCCAGGCAGCTGTAGCTAAGGGCCCTCCAGCTTGTAACCTGGATGTTGGGACTTTGTTAAACTCTGGTTAAACTTTGTTAACTCTGATTAAACTCTGTATTGGGATTTGAATCAGACAAGGTCTGTCTATTGATGTTTGTACTTTATTTGTATTTTGCTCTGAAGTTCAGGGTGCTGGTCTTTTCCCCTGAACTAAATGAGTGATATTTGTATGCTGAATTAAAGTAAGCTTGTCAACACCTTAACCGTTGCTTTCCTTACTAAAGCAGATCAATGCTGGTAGCATTCTCACCGTTGGGCTTATGTTGGTCTTTCACCCCCACAACAGCTGCTAGCTGGATTGTTGAAACACAAAGAAGATCAAAACATACAGCCAGAAGAAGTCAACAAAGTCAAAGAGCCTACATTAAAGGCCTCCAAGAAAAATAGGAACTGGTCTCAGGCCATGGAAGAGCTCAAAAAGGATTTGGAAAAGCAAGTAAGAGAAGTAGAGGAAAAATTGGGAAGAGAAATGAGAGTGATGCAAGAAAACCATGAAAAAGAAGTCAATGACTTGCTAAAGGAGACCCCAAAAATACTGAAGAAAATAACACCTTAAAGAATAGACTAACCCAAATGGCAGAAGAGCTCCAAAAAGCCAATGAGGAGAAGAATGCTTTAAAAGGCAGAATTAGCCAAATGGAAAAGGAGGTCCAAAAAAACACTGAAGAAAATATTACCTTAAAAATTAGATTGGAGCAAGTGGAAGCTAGTGACTTTCTGAGAAATCAAGATATTATAAAACAGAACCAAAGGAATGAAAAAAGGAAGATAATGTGAAATATCTCATTGGAAAAACCACTGACCTGGAAAATAGATCCAGGAGAGATAATTTTTAAATTATTGGACTATCTGAAAGCTATGATCAAAAGAAGAACCTAGACATCATCTTTCAAGAAATTATCAAGGAGAACTGCCCTGATATTCTAGAACCAGAGGGCAAAATAGAAATTGAAAGAATCCACAGATTGCCTCTTGAAAAAGGTCCCAAAAAGAGAATTCCCAGCAATATTGCAGCCAAATTCCAGAGTGCCCATGTCAAGGAGAAAATATTGCAAGCAGCTAGAAAGAAACAATTTGAGTATCGTGGAAACACAATCAGGATAACACAAGATCTAGCAGCTTCTACATTAAGGGATTGAAGGGCTTGGAAAATGATATTCTGGAGGTCAAAGGAACTATGATTAAAACCAAGAATCACCTACCCAGCAAAACTGAGTATAATACTCCAGGACAAAATATGGATTTTCAATAAAATAGAGGACCTTCAAGCTTTCTCAATGAAAAGACCAGAACTGAATAGAAAATTTAACGTTCAATACAAGAATCAAAAGAAGCATGAAAAGGTAAATGGGAAAAAGAAATCATAAGGGACTTATTAAAGTCAAATATACATATATATACATATATGTATATATATACGTATATATGTATATGTATATATATATATATATAGAGAGAGAGAGAGAGAGAGAGAGAGAGAGAGGGCACAAGGTGAGTTGAACATGAAAGGATGATATCTAAAAAAATAAAAAAAATTAAGGGGTGAGAGAGGAATATATTGGGAGAAGGAGAAAGGGAGATATAGAATGGGGTAAATTATCTCAAATAAAAGTGGCAAGAAAAAGCAGTTACAATGGAAGAGAAGAGGGGACAGGTGAAAGGGAATGAGTGAATCTTGCTCTCATAGGATTTGACTTAAGGAGGGAATAACATACACACTCAATAGGTATCTTACCCTATGGGAAATTGGGGAGGAAGGGGATTAGAGGGGAGGATGATATAAGGGAAGACAGATTTGGGGAAAAGGGACACGGTCAAGGGAGAAAAGTGAATAAAGAGGGACAGGATAGGATGTAGTGAAATATAGTTAGTCTTTCACAACATGACTATTATGCAAGTGTTTTGCATAACGATACATGTATAAGCTATATTGAATTGCTTGCCTTCTCAAAGAGGGTGTTTGGGGAGGGAAGAATGGAGAGAATTTGGAACTCAAAGTTCTAAAAACTAATGTTAAAAAAAGTTGCTTTTACATGCAACTGGGAAATAAGATATACAGGCAATGGGGTATAGAAATCTATCTTGCCCTACAAGAAAGTAAGGGGAAAAGGGATAAGGAGTGGGGGACTGGGGCAATAGAAGGGAAGGCAAACTGGGGAAAGGGGCAATCAGATTTTATGCCATTTTAGAGTGAGGGAAGGGGAGAAATGGGGGGAAATTTGTAACTTAAAATTTTGTAGAAATCAATGTTGAAAACTAAAAATATTAGATAAAAATAATTTTTTTAAAAAAACCAGAATTGGCCAAATGGAAAAGGAGGTCCAAAAGCTCACTGAAGAAAATACTGCCTTAAAAATTAGAATGGAGCAAATGGAAGCTGATGACTTCATGTGAAATCAAAAAAAAAATTATAAAACAGAATCAAAAGAATCAAAAAAAAGAAGACAATGTGAAATATCTCATTGGAAAAAACACTGACCTGGAGAATAGATCCAGGAGAGATAATTTTAAAATTATTGCACTATCTGAAAACTATGATCTAAAAAAGAACCTGGGGTGGCAGAGCCAAGATGGCACTGTGAAAGGAAGGAACTACCAGAGCTCTCTCACAAATTCTATCAGATACATCTTTAAAAAGTGAATCTGAGCAGATCTGAGAGAGTTAGAAACCACTAGTAGACTGAGACAGGTAGGAATGACAGGCATGCAGCACCAGACCAAACCAACCGGGAACAGCAGAGGAATCCAGCAAGCATGCGGGTCTGGGAGAGTGCTGGGTGAGCGAAACGCCAGAGCAGGAATAGGCCCAGGGTGGAAGTACCAGCTACAGCTGCCATTGAGCCCCAGGCCTTTCAGCCCAGGACAGGAGTCTGTCGGAGCACAGAACCTGTGGCCACGGGAGCAGTTAGCCCAGAGGCCTCCAACCCACAGTCTAAAGGTTTGAAACTCACTTTATTGAGCTTCTGGGAGCCATGATGTGCAGTTAAAATGGCTCTTATCCCTCCCTTGAATAAAGCCAAAGAATAATACCTCAGGAGAAACAGAGGAGCCAGAAGGGGGCTTCAGTAGTGACAGGAGTGAGGGAGAGGGCCCTTCCAGTAGTGGCAGAAGGAGACTAGTGCAGAAAGAGAGGTGTCCCAGAAGCCCTGACCCCAGCAGAACAAGGAGAGTAACTGAGCCCCAGGGGGTGGAGCTAACAAATGTCAATGCCAGGACCCCAGACGTGGCTTTGCACAGCCAGGGGAAGTGGCAGACACCAGCACAGACAAGAACTGAGACCACCCATTCTGTAGAACAGCCCTGGGGAAAAGGAGACTCCCCCCCAGCAGCCAGACCACCTGTCTCCCACACTTCACAAAACCAGAGGCCATAGAAGATAAAGCCAGTGAGCAGACCCACAGATTCCAACACAAGAAACTTGGGACAGAGCCCCTGGAGCCTCAGAAACATAGATCCACTTTAGAAGCCAGGAGGAAAAAAACACCATGAAAAAACACGCTAAAAAGCCAGACAATTGATTCGTATTATGGAGACAGGGAAGATCAAAATACCAATTCAGAAGAGGACAGCATGGACAATACACCCACATCTGAAACCTCAAAGAGGAAAGTGAACTGGTCTCCAGACCAAAAAGTATTCCTGGAAGAACTCAAGGAGGACTTCAAAAACCAAATTAGGGAGGTAAAAGAAAAAATGGAAAAAAATTCAACGAGGAAAACAAATCTTTAAAAGGTAAAATCATGGAAATGGTTAAGGAAAATCAGAATATAAATGGAGAAAATGTCTCATTGAAAAGTAAAATCAACCAAATGGAAAGGGAGATAGAGAAGATAAAGGAAGGAAACAAAACATTAAAAATTAGAATTGGGCAGGTAGAAGCTAATGACTCTATGACACATTAAGAATCAGTCAAACAAAATCTAAAGAATGAAAAAATAGAAGAAAACGTGAAATATCTAATTGGAAAAACAACTGACCTAGAAAATAGATCCAGGAGATACAGTCTAAGAATTATTGGTCTACCGGAATGCCATGATGAAAAACGACCCTGGACAGTATCTTCCAAGAAATTCTTAAGGACAACTGCCCGAGGCCCTAGAACCAGAGGGCAAAATTGTTCGATCACCCCCTGAAAAAGATCCCAAATTGAAAGCTCCAAGAAATATTATAGCCAAATTCCAGAACTACCAGGCCAAGGAGAAAATACTGCAAGCAGCTAGAAAGAAACAATTCAAATATCACAGAAATGCAGTCAGGATCACATAGGATCTTTCAGCTTCTACATTAAATGACAGGAGAAATTGGAATATGATATTCTGAAAGGCAAAGGAGCTTGGACTACAACCAAATATCAACTACCCAGCTAAACTGAGCATAATTTTTCAGGCAAGGAGATGGACATTCAGTGAAGTAAGAGAATTCCAGATCGTCCTGATGAAAAGGTCAGAGCTCGAGGGAAAATTTGATCTTCAAATACAAAACTCAAGAGAAACATAAAAAGGTAAACAGGAAGGGAAAAAAACCTTGTGAATCAATAAGGGCAAACTCTTTATATCCATATATAGGATTATATTGTTTTATATATGTTATATATATATATACATATATATATATGTGTGTCAACCTTGAGAATAGTATGGTTATGAAAATTGAAAGGGATATACATAGACTGTGGATGTCAGTATAAAATAACCTATATAATGATAAAAAACATAATTAAGGCATGTAAAGGGATAGATCTTGGAGAAGAGGTAAAGAGGGAGTAGAAAACCATAAATTACATCACACGAAGAGGCACAAAACCATAGTACAGTAGAGGGAAAGAAGGGAGGGAGAAGAGTTATATTTGAGTTTTACTCTCATCGGATTTGGTTCAAGAAGTGAATAACATACTCTGAGAAGTACAGAAATCAAACTAGTCCTACAGGCAGTAGGGGGAGTAAGGGGAAATAAGGTGGGGTCAGAAGGGAGGGAAGAAGTAGCAAGGGGGAAAGGGTAAGATAAGGCAAGGAAATCAATAGAAAGGGCAAATTGGGGAAGGCAGTGGTCAAAAGCAAAACTCTTGTGAGGAGTGGAAGGGAGAGGGGAGAAATAAAAGCATAAACGGTGGAGGGGGGAGAGAAATAAGATGGAGAAAAAGACACAGATAGTAATCATAACAGTGAATGTGAATGGGATGAACTCTCCCATAAAATGGAGGCCAATAGCTGAAGGGATTAAAAACCATAATCCTACAATATGTTTACAAGAAAAATATTTGAAACAGGGGGATACACATAGGGTAAAGATAAAGGCTGGAGTAGAATATATTGTGCTTCAGCTAAAGTAAAAAAAACCAGGGGTTGCAATCCTAATCTCAGACAAAGCAAAAGCAAAGATAGAGGGGGCATCTAGGTGGCACAGTGAGTAGATCAGCGGCCCTGGAGTCAGGAGGACTTGAGTTCAAATCCGGCTTCAGACACTTGACGCATTTACTAGCTGTGTGACCTTGGGCAAATCACTTAACCCCAATTGCCCTGCCAAAAAAAAAAACTAAAAAAAAAACAAAGATAGATCTAATTAAAAGAGATAAGGAAGGACACTATAACCTGCTAAAAGGCACCATAGACAATGAAGCAATATCATTACTTAACATATATGCACCAAGTGGTATAGAATGCAGATTCTTAGAGGAGAAGTTAAGGGAATTACAGGAAGAAATAGCAAAACTATACTAGTGGGGGACCTCGGCCTCCCCCTCTCTGAACTTGATAAATCTAACCTCAAAATAAATAAGAAGGAAGTTAAGGAGGTGAATAAATTTTTAGAAAAGGCAGATATGATAGACCTCTGGAGAAAACTAAATGGGGATAAAAAGGAATATACCTTTTGCTCAGCAGTATATAACACATACACAAAAATTGACCATATACTACAGCATAAAAACCTCACAATCCAGTGCAGAAAGGCAGAAATAGTCAATGCATCCTTTTCAGATCATAATGCAATAAAAATTATTTGTAATAAAGGACCATGGAAAAATAAACTAAAAATTAATTGGAAACTAAATAATCTAATCCTAAAGAATGAGTGGGCCAAAGAACAAATCAGAGAAACAAGTCATAACTTCATTCCAGAGAATGACAAATAATGAGACAACATACCAAAACTTATGGGATACAACAAAAGCAGTTTTTAGGGGAAATTTTATATCTCTAAATGCTTACATGAATAAAATAGAGAAAAGGGAGACCAATGAATTGGGCATGCAACTGAAAAAGCTAGAAAAAGAACAAATTGAAAATCCCCAATTAAATACCAAATAAGAAATAATGAAAACGAAAGGAGAGATTAATAAAATTGAAATCAAGAAAACTATTGAACTAATAAATAAAGCCAAGAGTTGGTTTGATGAAAAAAAAAACAATAAAATTGATAAACCTTTGGTCAATTTGATTTAAAAATGGAAAGAAGAAAATCAAATTACCAGTATCAAAAATAAAAAGGGTGAATTCACCTCCAATGAAGAAGAAATTAAAACAATTATGAGGAATTATTTTGCCTAATTATATGCCCATAAATTTGACAACCTTAGAGATATGGATGAATATCTACAAAAATATAACTTGCCCAGGTTAACAGAATAGGAAGTAAAATACCTAAATAACCCCATCTCAGAAAAAGAAATTGAGCAAGCCATCAACGAACTCCCTAAGAAAAAAATCTCCAGGGCCAGATGGTTTTACATGTGAATTTTATCAAACATTTAAAGAACAATTAATTCCTATAGTTTATGGACTATTTGGGAAAATACGTGAAGAAGGAGTCCTACCAAATTCTTTTTATGACACAAATATGGTACTGATACCTAAACCAGGAAGACTCAAAACAGAGAAAGAAAATTATAGAACCAATTTCCCTAATAAATAGTGATACAAAAAGTTTAAATAAAATATTAGCAAAAAAAGATTGCAGCAACTTATCACGAGAATAATACACTATGACCAGGTAGGATTTATTCCAGGAATGCAAGGCTGGTTCAATATGAAGAAAGCTATCATCATAATTGATCATATCAACAACAAAACTAGGAGAAACCATATGATCATCTCAATAGATGCAGAAAAAGCCTTTGACAAAATACAACACCCATTCCTATTAAAAACACTACAAAGCATAGGAATAAACAGAGCCTTCCTTAAAATTATAAATAGCATCTACCTAAAACCATCAATAAGCATTATTTATAATGGGGATACACTAGATGCATTCCCAATAAGATCAGGGGTGAAACAAGGATGTCCATTATCACCCCTATTATTCAATTTGGTACTAGAAATGTTAGCTCTAGCAATGAGAAAAGAAAAAGAAATTGAAGGAATTAGAATAGGCAAAGAAGAATCTAAGTTATCACTCTTTGCAGATGATATGATGATTTGCTTAGAGAATCCTAGAGAATCAAGAAAAAACTACTTGAAATAATAAAAATCTTTAGCAAAGTTGCAGGATATAAAATAAACCCACATAATTCCTCAGCATTCCTATACATTACTGACAAAGCCCAACAGCAAGAGATAGAAAGAGAAATCCCATTTAAAGTTACCACAGACACTATAAAATATTTGGGAGTCTACCTGCCAACACAAACCCAGAGCCTATATGAACACAATTATGAAACACTTTTCACACAAATAAAGTCAGATCTAAACAAATGGAAAAGCATCAGTTGCTCATGGTTAGGCCGAGCTAATATAATAAAAATGACAATTTTACCTAAATTAATTTACTTATTCAGTGCCATACCAATTGATCTATCAAAAATTATTTTACAGAGCTGGAGAAAATAATAACTAAATTCATCTGGAAGAACAAGAGGTCCAGAATATCTAGGGAATTAATGAAAAATGCTAGGGAAGGTGGCCTAGCTATACGAGATATTAATTCTTTTTTTCTCTTTTTTTGGAGGGGGGAGGGCAGGGCAATTGGGGTTAAGTGACTTGCCCAAGGTCACACAGCTAGTAAGTGTGTCAAGTGTCTGAGGCCAGATTTGAACTTAGGTCCTCCTGATTCCAGGGTCACTGCACCACCTAGCTGCCCTGCCATATGAGATATTAAACTGTACTATAAAGCAGCAGTCATCAAAACTATTTGGTGCTGGCTAAGAAACAGAGTGGTGGATCAGTGGAATAGGTTAGGTACACAAGTTGGGCAGTATTCAATGACTATAGCAATCTACTCTTTGATAAACCCAAAGAATCCAGCTTCTGGGGTAAGAACTCAGTATTTCACAAAAACTGCTGGGAAATTGGAAAATGGTAAGGGAGAAACTGGGCATAGACCAATATCTTACATTGTATATCAAAATAAAGTCAAAATGCATTCATGATTTAGGAATAAAGCCTTATACTATAAGCAATTTGGGAGATCAAGGAATAGTTTACCTGTCAGATTTATGGGAAAGGGAAGAATTCATGACCCAACAAGAGATAGAGAGCATTACAAAATGCAAAATGGATAATTTTGATTATGTTAAATTGAAAAGTTTTTGTATAAACAAAGCCAATGCAACAAAGATTAGGAGGGAAGCAGAAAATTGGGAGAAAATCTTTACAACGTGTGTCTCTGATAAAGGCCTCATCTCTAAAATACACAGGGAACTGAGCCAAATTTATAGGAATACAAGTCGTTCTCCAATTAAGAAATAATCAAAGGATATGAACAGGCAGTTTTCAGAGGAAGAAATTAAAGCTATCTATAGGCATATGAAAAAATTCTCTAAATCGCTATTGATCAGAGAAATGCAAATCAAAACAATTCTGATGTATCACATGTCTCCTGTCAGATTGGCTAACATGACAAAACAGGAAAATTATAAATGCTGGAGAGGATGTGGAAAAATTGGAACATTGTTACATGGTTGGTGGAGTTGTGAACAGATCCATCCATTCTGGAGAGCAATTTTGAACTATGC
The DNA here is from genome assembly GCF_011100635.1 of Trichosurus vulpecula. NCBI lineage: Eukaryota > Metazoa > Chordata > Mammalia > Diprotodontia > Phalangeridae > Trichosurus > Trichosurus vulpecula. The sequence continues at coordinate 282,597 of NW_023494378.1, forward strand.
CCAAAGGGCTATAAAAATGTGCATACCCTTTGACCCAGCAATATCATTCCTAGGGCTGTATCCTAAAGAGATCACACAAGAGGGAAAGGGACCCATATGTACAAAAATATTTATAGCAGCTCTTTTGTGGTGGCAAAGAATTGGAAATCAAGGGGATGCCCATCAATTGGGGAATGGCTAAACAAGTTGTGCTATATCAATGTAATGGAATACTATTGTGCTATAAGAAATGGGGAAGATACGGACTTCATAATAACCTGGAAAGACCTACATGATATGATACTCAGTGAGAGGAGCAGAACCAGGAGAACATTGTACACAACCACAGACATATTGATTCTGTGATGACTAACTTTGGTTCAAAGACAGCCCCAAAGGTCTCATGATGGAAAGAGCTATCTACATTCAGATAAAGAACTATGGAGTATGAATGTGGATTGAAGGAAACTATCTGCTCTTTCTCTCTTTTTTTCTATATCTTTTTTTGTCTTGTTTCTTCTTTATCATGATTCACTCCATTGATCATGGTTCTTCTTTACAACTTGACTATTGTATAAATATGTTTTATGTGAAGGTATATGTAGAACATATATCAGATTCCATGCCATCTTGGGGGGAGGGGGCGGAGCGGGAGGGGAAGAAAATTTGGAGCTCAAAAAGCTGTGGAACTAAGTGTTGTAAACTAAAAATAAAAAATTAAATATTAAAAAAATTTTAAATTAAAAAAATAAAAGGATAAAAAGAACTTGAAATGATTAAAATCGGTCCATCTTGGGCCTGAAATGGGCAGCGTGTTGTTTAGGAACAGCAGCTGCTGGATGATGCCCACATGCTGCAATACATATGCATTCTGTGCACTCACCTTCTTAGCTATGTTTGGCACAGAGATGAGCTAACATTAATTTCTAGCTAGTCTTTGTTTTAATGATTGACAGGCTTGAAGAATTTTCCCTACCTTTGACTATAATATGGTGAGGATCACCTAATGTACAGAAAGTGCAAAACTTAATCCAATGAATGCACCACAAGAGCTTTGGAAAATTCAAAGATTGGTACTAGAAGCATGAACCATGAACTGAAGTTTCAATCATCAGATAAATTTAAAGATATTCCACTTAATGAAAATCATCAATTTAATATTCTTCCTAGGAATATGTTACTAGAAAATATAATTGAACATATGAACTTATGTCTTTTATTGGATAGAAACAACAATGAAAGTATTTTACTTTTAATGATATTTTATTTTTCCCCAATTACATGTTAAAACAATTTTTAACGTTTTTTTTTTTAGTTTTGAGTTCCAAATTCTATCCCTCCCTCCCTCCCTCTGCTCCTCTCTCCCTGAGACAGTAAGCAATCTAACATAGGGTATATGTGTGCAATCAAGTAAAACACTTCCATATTAGTCATTTTGTGGAAGAAAACTTGGAAGGAAGGAAGGAAGGAAGGAAGGAAGGAAGGAAGGAAGGAAGGAAGGAAGGAAGGAAAGAAAATAATATGCTTCAGTCTATATTCAGACGCCACCAGTTCTTTCTCTAGAGGTAGATGGTATTTTCATCATGAGTCCTTTGGGATTGTCTTGGATCATTGTATTGCTGAGAATAGCTAAGATGATCATCATACAACATTTTGGTCATTGTGTACAATATTCTCCTGATTCTGCTCACTTCACTTTGTATCAGTTCATGTAAGTCTTCCCAGGTTTTTCTGAAATCATCCTGCTTGTCATTTCTTATGGCACATTAGTATTCCATCACAATCATACACCACAACTTGTTCAGCCATGGGCATTCCTTCAATTTCCAATTCTTAGCCATCACAAAAAGAGCTGCTATAAATATTTTTTGTACATCTAGGTCTTTTTCCTTTTTTTTTAATCTCTTTGGGCATGCACAGCTCTTTGAGCATAGTTCCAAATTGTCCAAATGGTTGGATCAATTCACAATTCCACTAATGGTGCACTGGTGTCCCAGTTTTCCCATATCCCCTCTAACCTTTATCATTTTCCTTTTTTGTCAGCCAATCTGATAGGTGAGAGATAGTACCTCAGAGTAATTTTAATTTGCATTTCTCTACCCAACAGTGATTTAGCACATTTTTTCATATGACTATAGATCACTTTGATTTCTTTGAAAACTTCCTGTTTATATCCTTTGATCAATTGGGGAATTGCTTGTATTCTTATAAATTTGGCTCAGTCAATGAAAGCATTTTAAATTATTTTGATTTATTAGAACTATGAAGAACTCATTCACCATGGATGGCTGGGGAGTGGGGATTGTCAATAAGCAGAACTTTAAAAGATAAAACTCATTTGAATGATTTCGAGGATTCTGAAAATAGCAACATTGAATCAATGTTCCAATCCCCACAAAAGGATAGTTAGCACTAGTGCAGTCAGTACAGCTGAATCTGTAAAAGGTTTCACTTTGACAAATATAATTTGTATAAGAGTAGCAGATTTAATAACAATAAATGTAGTGGAGAAAGAGTTAGCAAATTGGGATGCCACTCCACTTCTCCAATCATGATTGGTTAGAAATACAAAAGTTCTACAAAAATTAAAAAAAAAAGTGGTTAACAGAAAATCATTGGAAGATGTGGAATTCACAATAAAGAATGTTGCATATTTTATTATTATAAATTGTTTGCTACATATCTTTTATATCCACAAAATTTACCATAAATTTATGTACTTATAGTTTCATGGGGGGGGGGGGAAGTTGTTAAACATCATCAGAACACCACCGAGTAAAATCCCCAGCTATTTTTCAAACTGGAGCTTCATCATGGCTTTACTTGTGAAGTAATATCTTGTAATCAGGTATAAAGATTTTACGGGTATCCTTATTGATCTTCATTTGATTTCAGTCAGCCCGATGTTCTGAGAGCCTGGAAAGACCTTTTGGGATTCTAACTGTTATCAGGTGTGTCAGCCATCCCTTCGAGGTCGGTGTCATCTACACATTAGATAAGCATACAATCTATGCTCATCTGACTTATGACTCCCAACTGAGCCACAGATAAAAATGTTAAACACAGAGCGGTGTACTGCTTCCTGGGTCACTGCACTTAAAACCTCCTACCACCTAGGCCTTGGAACATCAGCAATCCCTCTCTTGGTCCAATCATTCAAGCAGTTTTGTGTCCATCTCATTGTTTCTTTGTAGAGCACCGAGCACATTTCACCATGTTTCCCACAAGAATGGTATGAGATGCTCCCTGGATGCTTCAGTCACATGTATCCACAACATTTCCTCACCTTCCGGTTTAGTAGCCCTGTCCGCCACTGTTTTTGATGAAGGATATATCCTAACCACCTCTATAATATTCATATTGCATTTTGAGTGCTCATGTAGGCAATAGGACACCCTGTTATTCGCGTTTCGGAAAGACTAGGCACGAGTCATTCTGGCAACTTATTGGGGGCGTTATTTGGGAGAGGGCGGACGCAAAGAGCCCCAAAGAAACAGAGATCCTCAGAATCTTGGTTTGTATGAGCCCTGAACTCTTGCGGGGGCTGAGTGGGAAGTGGAAGGCACCACCGAGCACGCTCAAAAAGCAGTTTACATACTTTAAAGGGCTATGTTAAGATCAGTTCTCGTCCTTCACACTACTGGAGTTGAGTTCCTTGAGGACAGAGACTATTCCTAGATCCATTTTGGATCACCAGCACGAAGCACAGTGCTCGCCGCAAGATTCGGGACTTAATGAGTGTCCAATGAACATCCAATTTCGGGGGACCCTTGGGTCTTTTCCAGATGGCACAGCCTGTGTCCCTTAGGGACCAAGGGAATGTTCACACCAAGCCAAGGCTTCGCTAGATTAGGTCAGGCCAGGCTCAGCTGACTGGCATCCCGGCCCTCCCTTCTCTCTTTCTTCTGCGCTTGGGCGCCTTCGACTGCCCACAGCCTGGGGCTCTCCCGAGCCAGGGTACCCGCGCCCTGGGCCGGGCGAGGCAGTGTTCACGTGCAGGGGATTGCAGTGTTCTGGACTCCAGGGCACCCGCAGGAGGTGGAGGAGGAGGAGGGAGAGAGGGAAGGAGGGCGGGTGGGAGCAGAGGTGTAGCTCACACTCCGCACGTACCACTTTGGCGGCTGGGAGGAGTGACAAAGCCTGAAGGCGCTACGGGAGGCCGGCCAATCATCGGGAAGAGGCTTCCCTCTGTGTCTTCCCATTGGGGAATGCAGACTCCCGGGGCAGAACTTAGCTGCAGAGGCGGAGCGCTTTTGCCCATTCGTGGGGACGTCAGAGCTCGCTGCTCCGAGGAGTGTCAGCTCTGGCGCCGGGGCGGGGACGGGGGCGAGGCCGTCTGGGGCGTGTCCTGGCCACCGAGATCGTTCATTGGCTGAGAGGCTGCAGGGGCCGGCCGGGGCTCTGGCGAGCTGGGGGGTGTGGCGGCCAGGGCCAGCTAGCGGCGCTCAAGCAGGACTGACCATCACAGACCCTCCGTGCGGCTGGCCTGGGTACGTGGGCGCCATGGCCGTGGCTCCTTCGACTCTGTGGGGCAGGCTCGGGGTGCGCGCGGCGCTGAGCGCCCGCTGCGGCTCCGGAGGACCCGGCGCGGGGGGCGGGGGGTCTGGCGCTGGGAGCGCCGAGCCCCAAGGCCGCCGCCGACACCTCAGCGGCCCCGAACAGCCACAGCGGGCGACCCCCCCGACCCCCGGCGCCCGGTTGGACAACAAGAGCTTCCTGTGGGCGCGCTACAACGAGATGAAGCGCCTGGTGCAGGGTGAGCGCGTGGGGCACTGCCCCCCAACCCCCCGCTCTCCTTTTCTGCCCCTCCTCTCTTTCCCCCCCCCCCCCCCCCCCCGGCCAAGTGAAGTGGGACTTGAGTGGGGCGGGGGCGGGGGGGGGGTGGCTCGGGTGACGTCCACTTTGCCCAGGCCCAGCCTCCTGCTTCCATCCCGAGCCCCGGGGGCCTTCCTTGGATCTCCTTGTTTCCAGTCAAGCCCTGTACAAAGAGAAAGAAATGGTATTTGTACCCAGCCCCAACGATTGGCCGGCGGGATCAGAGAATTAGAGCTGGAGAGGGACCTTAGAGCCCCTTCCAGGCCCCAAAGAGATCACCCGGCTAGACCAAGGATTCCCACTGGTAGCAAGTGATGGAAAAAAACAGACGACAACGCAGAGTCCCTGACTTCAAATCCTTCGTACTATTCCTGCCCTTTTCTTTATGAACTTTGATGCATTGTGGCTCTCTTTACCCAGCGCCAGGAAGCCCGCCTGCCCCTCTTCTGTAAACCCCTAGTGTTTAAAAGTACTACTATATGTCTCAGGAAATACTGGATGTGAAGCCCACATCCAGTAGCACCCAATGGATGTGCATATGGTGAGGTGAATAGGTCTGGTTATGCTGTCGGTGTTGAATGGGGAGAAAAAAGCCGCAGTTTGGTGGGGGTGGGGGTGAGGGCGGGGAAGAAGGTGATCTAGAGAGAGAGAGGAGAGGGGAGAGAGGAGGAGGAGGAAGAAGAGGAGGAGGAGGAGGACGCCTACTAAGTATAGCTGTTCTTGTGGAGTAGGACACCAGGTTTGGATGTTTTGCAACCTACCCTACCCTGACTTTTTTTTTTCTTTTGGGGGAAATTACGGTTGGTGACCTAGAATAAATTCATCTGCTTTCAAATTTAGGGTCCACAGATAGCATTTGAAGGCTCCTCTAGGCTGTGGTTTCTGTCTTCTCTCACTAAGCACCTAATCACTTTGAAAAGTGAATCAAAGGGGCAGCTAGATGGCAAAGTGAGTAGAGCACCAGCCCTGGAGTCAGGAGGACCTGAGTTCAAATGTGGCTTCAGACACTTGACACATCTACTAGCTGTGCGACCTTGGGCAAGTCACTTAACCCCAATTGCCCTGCCCTTCCCCCTCAAAAAAAAAAGTTAAAATAAAATGAAAAGTGAATCAAATAGGCTTCCTGAAGCATTTCTCAGCACCTCATGTAATTGAAGTAGAAAGTGTAACAGCTTCTGAAGCATCTTTGAGGCTTGGATGTTTGAGGTTGACTTGGCAGCCAGAGAGGTGTGAGAGAAAGCTGCTGGCTGCCTTTATTGCAGGAGCAGGCAACCCAGGGAACTGCTTGGAAATGTGAATGCTTCTTTTTCTCCTGAAGGAGATGAATCCCTGAGTCATCCCAGCACTGAAAGATTTTGCCTTTCCAGTCAATCTTTCTTTACTTTTTATTTTTTTCCCTGAGAATTTAGGTTGTTTGCCTTTGGAAAAAGGACTGGTAAATAAAGTCAGAGGGAAATTTCACCTGTGAGTCAGCTAAAACAGATAAGAGCAAATAACCTTTCTTTCAAGAGAATTTGTACTTGTAATTTATTGCTTATATACCTGCTTTTTACTTGGTTGCTCATAGTACCTAATATATTCTGAAATTCATCCTCTTCTTGGATATTTGTGTAGGATTTAAACCATGTAGACTGTACCAAGTTCCTGAGCCTGTTAGCTTTTTAAGTTCTATTCTAGGTCTTTGTGGGGGCAATGAAGAGAAGAGAAGACCTAGTAATGTGGTTAGGTTGGAGGAAAAGAACGGCTAACCCTGAGCCTGTTTCTAACCATTGAAGTAGCAAGCCCCGTAATAACTACTCACATCACTCCAGCACTTCCCAAATCCTAAAGCACTCTTAACATCTAGCTCCTTCGACCCTCACAACCAATCCTATAAGAGAGCGCATAAGCCTTCCTCCCTTTCCCAGGACTTAAATGCATCTATGAGTTCCCCCTTGCCTTCTGATCCTTGTATGACTCTTGAGCAGGGACCTACCCTTCCTGAGGGCCTTCATTTAGCTCTTTGGACATTGCATAGCTAGCTACCAGGGAAGAATATGGACTTGGCCATTGGTTCTACCTTGATCTTGCTGCATGATGGACTTGGAGGCAGAAAGGCTTGGGTTCATATCCCACTTCTGTCACTTATAAAGTGTGTGACCTTGAACAAGTAACTTACTCTATCTCCAAAGTACATTGGGTCTCTCAATTTCCTCATCTGTAAAATGAGGAAAATAACTAGCACCTACTACTATTACACCAACAAGCATTTACTAAGTGCCAGTGACAGTACTAGGGTCTGGAGCACTTGCATCAACAAAAACCAGTACCTGCCCTCAAGGAGCTTACATTATGTTGGAGGAAAATAACATATACATACACAAACTGTATACAAAGTAGTTTCTGGGGAAAGTAAGGAAACCTCTAAGTAACACAATGAATAGGGTGTTGAGCTTGGAATCAGGAAGATCTGAATTCAAATCCTACTTCGATACATACTAGCTGAGTGACCCTGACAAGTCACTTTACCTCTGTCTGCCTCAGTTTCTTCCACTGTAAAATAGAGTTCATGATAGCACCTCCCTGTCAGGGTGGTTGTGAGGATCAAATGAGATAGATAATAATCGTAAAGGGCTTAGCATAGTTCCTGGCACATGGATTGCTACTTAATAAGTACTTCTTCCTTTCCCTTCCCCACAGTCCCTCCCCCAGGATACTCTAAACTGGGGAGGCCAGGCTCCTTGTGGGAGGCAGCACTTGAGCTTTGCCTCATGGGCAGCCAAGGATTCCATGAAGCAGAGTCAAGAAGGGAGTGTATTCCAAGCATAGGGAAAGTGCAGAGCCAGGAGATGGAGTGTTATGTATGGCTGGCTAGAATGTCAAGGGAGAGGAATGTGCTAAGTCTGGAAAGGTAGGCAGTAACATGATTGTGAAGGGTTTTAAAAAGCTCAACTGAGAAGTTTGTGTTTGATCCTAGAAGCAATAGGGAGCCACTGGAATTTCTTGGGCAGAGGAATAACATCACAAGTCACACAGGTGCTTTAGGAATATCATTTGGTTAGCTGCGTGGAGGATGGAGTGGACAAGGGACAGCCTTAGATGCAGAAAGACTGATTGGGCTATTGTAGTAGTCCAAGTGATTGATGCTGACTGCCTGAACCAGGGTCAAGGCAATGGGAGAGAGAAGGGAACAGATGTAAATGTTGTGGAGGTCGAACTGACAAGACTTAGAAACTGACTGAAAAGGAGGGGTGAAGGAGGATGACCAGTTGAGGATCCCTACATAGCTTTAAACCTGGGTGACTTGGGAAGAAGGGAGCGTCTGAGGAGTAAGAGAGAAGGTAGTTCTTCTGTTTGGGACATTGAATTTGAGCTACCTTAAGGACATCCACTAAAGACCTTTTCTAGGCAGCTGATGATTCAGGACTAGAGTTCAAGAAACTAAGATTGGTTGTTTCAATCTGGGAGTCATCTATTAGAGATGATAAGTAGATCCAGGGGAGGTGCTGAGAGAGGAAATGTAGATAGAGGAAAGAGAAGGCCCACCAGAGCTAACCTTGAAAATAGCCATGGCTGAAACAAAATCTGACAAGGAGTGACCACACAGGAAAGAAGAAAGCAAGGGAAAAAGAAATGTCTGAGAGAAGGGAGGGGGTCTGCAGTGTCAAATGCTTCAGAAATCAGCTCACCTCACTAAGCCCAAATGAAATACTGCATGGAAAGCACTCTGCCAACTGGAAAGTGCTCTGTGGAAATGTCTTTCGGTCTTGGTGAGAACATCTACACAATTCTAGGTTGGGAACATGCTAAAACCTACTTGTTCCTTGACGTTGCCCCGTGAGTGAGTACTATAGCATTATACTCATTTGACATATGGAAAAACTAAAGCTCAGAGAGATTTTTAAGTTATCTGTCTAAGGGCTCAGCCTTGCCCCTGTTTTCCCCAGTAAATCTCAGGGAAGTATTGAGTCTGGAGCTCAGGTCTCTACAGCTCCCTGACAATACTATCCCTCTGCTTTAGAGGTTCTTAACCTGAAGTCCATAAATTTGTTTTTAAAATATTTTAAAAACTGTACTTCAATATAATTGGTTCCCTTTATAATCCTACTCATTTTAAAGCATTCTTTAGAATATCTTTAGTCACTAGACTGCCTGCCCGAGGAAGGAGAGGCTTGACATCCAAAAAGTTAGGACTTAAATGACCTGTTCTGTTTCCACCTAAGGTCATTTTTCTTTTGCCTCCATGTGCTTTGATGGTCCATGGGTGTAGGAGCCCCAAGTACAGAAGAAAGCCAGAGTGACCGCACTCCATTAGCAGTTTTCTGGGCTGGAGGCTCCATGCTCCCCGACTCTGAGAACATTCCTAACCATACTGGGAGGGCTTCAGAAAGATATGCTTGTAATGGGCCAGTTGTTCAGGCTTCGTACCGGAGTATGACGAGTGTTTTGGAAAGTAAATGGGGGGTGAGGGAGGGAAGGAGCTTGTTTTCTCAGGCATATTGCTGCAGGCTGGTGGAATAAACTGTTCATTGCTTTTCGCTCAAGTAGAGAGAACCCTGCACCCTTGCCCACAGCTTTCGTAATTGAAAAGTAAGATATTTTAGGAAACCTTAAAGCTTAGAAATGAAATCTTATTTTGGTTTCCTTTCTCTATAACACATATCCACTAGCACATGTTCCAAAAGTGGAGACAGGTCAAACAACGAGGAACAATGTCTCTGACTCTGTACAACGGGGAAAGTGTATTTGATTCTATAATAACAAGAAAGACCCATTTTGAAAGAATCCATAGAGATTCATTTTCCTATTCTCAGTTTGAAAATGACTGACAACTTGTTTTTTAACAACTCTTTTTTTATTGATATGCAGGGTACAGCAAATTTGGGCCACTGCTGATTTTGGTATAGCCCAGTTTTTATATCTGTAAATAAAATTCTATTTTATCAAAACGATGTAAAAACTCTTCTTAGCTCACTAGCTGTTTGAAAAAAAAACAGGCTGGAGTTGAATTTGGCAGATTTGCCAACCTCTAGTAAGGAATCCCCCATAGCAATGCAGAGCAATGATCTGCTTCTACCTTCAAGGCTCAGAGAAGTGAAATGCCTAGAACAGGGTCACAGGCCCAGCATGAGTCAGAGATATTACTTGAACACAGGGCTTCCTGATGCTTCTAATCAATCTGCTGTGCTGACAACTATCATATGTAATTTTGTTATTAAATATCGTGATTTTTAATTAGCACTCTGGGGGAAGAGAAATGTATGAGCCAAGCAGGTAATAATAAGTTCCAGCACAATGAATTGAGTTTACCAAGGATATGGCCACATAAAGCTCTTGGTTTGGTGACCAGAGGGTAATAATCTAGTTGGAATTGGATCATGCCATTTCTGCTACTAGAAAGGCCTTTGGAGATCACCCTTATCCTACTAGGAAAGAAATTCAAGGCAAGAAGAAGAGTTAAGTGACTTGACCCAAGATTATTTTGCTAGTTTTGCAAGTAGAGACTGAGAGTAAGAGGTCTGGCTTCAGATCACCTCTTCCTAGTGTGTCTGTCCTAGACAGATAGACCTCTCCCGTGCTGAGTAATCACCACTCTATTGATGGCTCTACCTTTCAGCTGGGCTTTTGGGGCTCTTGGGGCCTGTTTCTACCTCCCTTGTTTAGGGTCCCCATATGTTTGGGCATCTGTTCATTGGGACTTAATTTCTTGAGGGCCCTAGGCAAAGGAGTTCCCCTTAATCCAATGGATTGGCCAGGAAGGCTGAATATATTTCTCAAAAAAAGCATATAATGTATATGAGAGTAATTTAAGAGTCTGCATACATGCTGTTGTCAGCAGATTTCTAAGGTAGGATTCTGGTTGTTTGTTTGTTTTGGTTTTTTTGCGAGGCAATGGAGGTTTAGTGGCTTGCCCAGAGTCACACAACTAGTAAGTGTAGTGTCTGAAGCTAGATTTGAACTCAGGTCCTCCTGACTCCAGGACTGGTACGCTATCTACTGCACCACCCAGCTGCCCCTCTAAGGTAGAACTCTGAAGGAGCAGAGTCCCTTCCTTCTTCATTTGCCTTCAATATAACCCTAAATGCACAGCTCTCACAATCACTTTGACTCCAACCCTGTTTCAGAGAGGAACAGTAGAAGAAGACCCACAAAGAAAAAGAATTATAAATGCTTCCAAAAATTTCTCCTGCCCACGCTTTGGAGACCATTGGATGGCTCATCTCCTCTGCCTTGGCCTCCTTGGCTGAGAGGCTTCACTGCCTCCTGGCTCTGCACATCCTGCAGAAAACTTGGACTCCAGACTTGCAGTTGGGGAAACCATATGGAATCACTCTGCAGGCAGATCAGTTCTAAATGAATTCTTGATGAATTCCTTATGAAAGGACCTCAGTGTACACATCCCTCCGTCTTGCAGTTCTTCTCTGAACTCTGTGGCAAGAGTGGATGTAACTCACATTTCTAATGAGAAGAATAGTCACTCACCTACCAGTCTAGTTTGTACCAGGAAAAATAAGGCACTTGCCTATTCTGAGTTAAGCAGCTAATTGTGGGTCCTGAAAATATGTTAGGGAGGAGTATCAGATTACATATTTAATGTTTAGGAACTGTGGTTTCTCACAAAACTGGCCGGCAAACAGTTAACGTTTCTAGCTTCACTATAAAGTGAAGACTAGACCCTGAGTGCTCTTAGAGGTGTTTGGTGATGGAGAGGGCCAGGATTGGCTCTCTGTTGAGGACGATCATTTCTTTGATTCCTGGTTCCTGCTATCTCAGTGTTGGCTCTCCTGAAAGGCTGTGTTTGTATCAAACTGCTCTTTCTCTGAGACTTAAAAGAAGAGGATGGGAAGAAATTATTCATCATAGGAATGACACAGTATGAGTCTCCATCAAGAAGAAACTGTTTAGGGAAAGTGTGTACCAGTGCAAAATGCATTGTGTTTTAGGATTGCATGAATTTTAAGCAAAACATGAAAGGATTGGGTGAGCTCCCAGGACTAAACATTAGGAATCGAATGATAAGATATTGTGATAGAAATGCTGTGAGCTTTCAGAGTATGATACAAATGCTTGGAAAGCAAGGTGTCCAGTGACAGTACTGCAAGTTAATAAATTAGATGTTGGGCAGCTTCCCCCAACCTCTTATGTTTGGAAGGGTCTTGGCACTGAAAACTTAACTTTGTGCCTAGCCTTGTGTTATAAACACCCCCTTTTTTCCATTCAACAAGAAGTAAAGCTTGTGGGGCACCACTTACTTGAGAAATATTGCACTATCCTGAAGTATCGACTCTTAGAGCTGCAAGGAGCCTTAGAAAGTTTAGCTTTCTCATTTTATAGAGGTGGAAGTGAAGGCCTGCAGAGCTTAGGGCTATATGGTTAGAAATACATAAGATTTACTAATCCATTAATTACCTAGCAATTTGCCCTGCTAGGCCCTAGAAGCAAACCCCAGAGTATTTGTTATCCCACTCATTCACTCTCTGCTGCCACTTTCTACCTTGACTCAGGATTGGGTGTACCCTCCTGGCGGTGTGAGCTTTTCCTAAATTCTCCTGTCTATCCCATATTTTGGGCTTTCAGATCTGCTCCCCCCGGGTGTGTGTAACCTCCTGAACCCTTCTACTATCTATGCCAACAATGAGGTGTGCCTGGCTGACATTGAGATCTATGGTTTTGACTATGACTACACTCTGGCTCTGTACTCCAACTCCCTCCATTCCATGATTTACAACACTGCCAGGGACATCTTGGTGGAACAGTATAAGGTAAGGGAGGACTTTTCCCACCTGGTTGCAGTTGGGAAGTGCAAAGCATGTGTGTTGATGAATGAGTAATGTCATTGACTCTTTGGAGTTTCAGTGGTTCTTGAGGTACCATTCAGGCTGATGACAGTTTGGGTTGGGCCAGTTGCCTAGTTTGGTTTGGTTTTGAGGGGGACAAAGAAAGGAGGAGGTTATATAAATCTCCCTGAATGTAAATAAAGGGAACCTTTGGAGACTTGCTCTCAGGGTGTATGTGGGATACTTCTATATTTATGACACTGGAGAAGTAGAGGTAGGAGCCCTGGATGCCAATCCCAGCTTTGACTTTGGTTTGCTTCACCCCCAGCAAATCACTTTGACCTCCCTGAGCTTCAGCTTCCTCATCTGCAAAATAGGGGCGTGTGTGTGTGTGTGTGTGTGTGTGTGTGTGTGTGTGTATGTCTGTCTGTGTGTGTGTGTCTCTGTATGTCTGTACTTCTGATATCAACCTTCCGATATCACCTTCCAAAATAACTGCCTCTTAAGTCTAAGAAGAGGTTTAATGATTGAGTTGTGAAGTTATTTCGGCACTTTTCATTATGGCAACTTTCAAAGAACAAATGCTTTTCATTCTGGCTGTTTTCCCTACTACCTCCTCAGCTCAGATTTCTAGAAAACAGACAAAGATTCTACAAAGCAGAAAATATTAATACTCTTTAGTCGTGGCTGACATGCTGCTGAGAGCCCCATGTCTCTGAGCTGAGAGTAGACAGAGCTTGGCTTGCAGTACCTTTTTTGGAGACAGTGACATAGCAGCAGTGCCTCCTCATCCCTCCTCCACCTCCTTTCTTCTTGCACATAATTGTTCCCTCCTTTTCCCCTTGTAGTATCCAGAGGGGATCCGAAAATATGACTACTTACCAAACTTTGCCATCCGAGGATTGCACTATGACATTCCCAAGGTAAGGCCCCTCTGATTCCTTTGGTCGTGTACCTTGGTAGGAGTTGGGATGTATTACTTGCCAACTTTTCATCCTTTCCCTTCCCCCAAAAAAGTGAGGTAGGATGACCTCTCAGAAAATTATTTTGGTGGGTTTTCCATGCACTTATTGAGTCTCTTCCCACTGGGCTTATTCAGGGCTTACTGATGAAGATCGATGCCTTCCATTACATCCAGCTGGGCACCGTATACAGGTGAGACTTTCAGGAATTGGAGGTGGGAGGTGAGGTGGACACCCAATAGTGGCCACAGAATTTTTCTAAATGGCAAAAAGAAATCCTCTAGATACATAGAGAAGTAAGTCCATGAGGATATAGGGCAGGAGTGTTGTCTTAGAAACTTTGGGGTATCAGTGTTGGTTAGCTCCCATTTATCTGCTCTGTTCTGTATCCACTTCCCTTCTGTATAGGAGACCCCAGGATCCCACAAACAGAGGAATCAGTCAAAACTGACAGAAATCCATTTCCTTTCACTGCCAACATGGTTATTTTGTTTTGATTTGTTTTTTCATTCTGGGAATGGGTGGTGACTTTTGATCAGAAGATATGACTCTTCTCCCCAGTCTGGCTTTATTTCCTTATTTATCAGACATGCTCACATTGGGACAGGCTGATCAGTGATCCGAGGGAATCCAAGGCTTGCAGATCTGCATCTGGACCAATTGCTCCAGAACATTTTCTCTCTCCACAATTATCCATTCTCTCAGATGGCCTCTACTTCTCCACTTACCTTTTCTCTCATGGTTTGTTTGCTCTTTTTAATCTTTCCTAGGGGCCTCAAGCCAGTCCCAGATGAAGAAGTAACTGAGTTGTATCAAGGCACACATCACATTCCCCTCCACCAGGTTAGCGGATTCTATGGCAAGGTGAGGAGACAGAGACTTGAGCCTCCCTCCTCTGAGGCTAAGTCTAATAATAACTGAAGGGAAAGGGCAGGAGTGGGGCATTGGGAAATTGGCTTTCATGATCCCTGGTCTTTTGTAACTGAACAGTCTAAAGGCTGGAGCTTACCCAAGGTGCAGTGCTTCCCACAAGCCTTTACATAAGGAGTGACCTCAGAGAGGAGTCATGATTTGAAACCTGATTTCCTGACTCCAAGGCCAGCACTCTCCATTGCATCACAGATTTGGTTCTGATGCTTCCTACTCAAGCCTATTCCTCTAGGGAACTCTTATTCCTGTTAGATTCTCATCTCCTTGGACCTCTGTGTTAAACTACCCAAGAGTTTTAGACAACCTATGCTTTGCTGGTGATGGCCGTGCTGCTTGAAGGCAGGCAGAGACAGGTCTGGAGACCTTCCTCTGTGCATACACCCACTGGTCTCTGCCACCCCAGCTTGTTCCCCACAGTGACCAGGTATGATGGAGCAAGAGAGAGGAATTTGATTTCCAACTTTGTTAGCTAAAGAAATCCTTGGGGAAGGGGGTAGTTAGGTATCTATAGTGAGGGGATTCTAGTACCTGTCCATCATCAACTGACCCAGCAACCTCAAAAACAGGGACTTTGGATATTGGATGGGTTGAAACTTATAGTAATTTCTGGAAGCTACTGTTTCTGGAGCTCTCGTCAGAACAGAAGCCTTGGGGGTCATGGAGGTAAATGAGCAATTATCAGTGAAGCCACCTGCCTTGCATCTCTTGTCATTGGTGAGGAATCCTAAGCCATGGCTCTTTGCCAGGACTACAGTGCAAGATACTTAACACCTATTCCTCCTAGCTTCTTACAGTCTCTTTCTTTTTTCCTGGTTCTCTCAGGGACCAGCAGTGAAGCAGTTCATGGACATCTTCTCCCTTCCTGAGATGACCCTCCTTGCAGTGGCCAATGACTTCTTCATTTCCAATGATATTGATTATGACCCAATCCACCTTTATAAGGATGTCACGGTAATGCTTCCTCTTGCACACCTGTCTTCTTCCCTGGGAGTTTCCAACCTGAATTCCTCTTGAGTGAGCTTGTAGAGATTGGGGCTCCATGCATTCCATCTGAGCCAGCTATTGAATGCCCTAGATCCTCAGCCTTCAATCATTTCACAGCTACCAATGGAATGAGGTTTCTTTTCCATTGGTCGCTGGGGTTGTGCCTAGAAGCAAGCACTCCCAGAGAGTAGTGACTTGCTTTTCTGTAGCACATGGCTACCATGTTAATGCCCTACTGTAACACTGATTGAGCACCTGCTCTGGAGTGCACTGTGGCATAAGATGACATCCTTACCTTTGAAGGCGTAGCATCCTGTTGGAGAGATCATATTGTTTCTTCCTTTATTTTATTTTTCTTTTTGTTGTTTCCTAAGTTGTATATTCTGAGTGCTAGTGCTATGACAGTAGGTGCACTAGACATTCAGAAGGGGCTGGAGTGTTCCCTTAAGGCTTCTGGAAGGAGCGGAACCTCAAAGGAAAGGTTAGGGATTTAAGTTAGGGCAGTGCCAATGGATGAATCAGCTTAAATAAAGGTACCATAAGATATGTCTGTAAGGCAATGGTGAGGGCCAGGAATCGAAGACAGTGACTAATCAGAGAATTTGGTTTGTGGAGGAGAGTAATAAGAGATAAGTTAGTGAGTTTAGACTTTATTCAGGGGTGTGGCAGAGAAGGGAGAGTCAGCAAAGGTGTTACCTGCCAAGCGTGGTTTTAGAAAGAGTCTCGTAGGGCCCAAGATGCTGAGCGGAGAGTTAGGGAACGCACTTTGAAGGTTGAATGATGGTGATGATGATCCTGGACTGGGATGGTGCCCATGAGAATCGAAAGGAAGGGAGAATGAGCAAAATGCAATGACTGAGTAGGGTGAGGGGAGAGCACCAGTGAATGCTTATATTAGAAGTGCTGTGCCACACACTGGGCACAAAGACAAGTCAGGCCCAATTCCTGCTCTGGAAGGGCTCCCGGGCTGCGGCATAACAGGGTAAGAGCTCAGATAATGGCCACTCAAAATAGACCACAGGAAACAGCAAAGAACTGTCTAATAAAGAAGAAGGAGGGAGGATTTTGGACAAGGAAATCAAGGGAGGCTTCCTAGAGGAGGTGGCATTCAAGTGGTGGGCTGGGCCTTGGAAGACATACACACTGGGCATTAGCAGTAGTGTGAACCAAAGAATGGACATAGAAAACCATAGAGTATGTTTCAGGAATTGAGAGTTTTGCAGGGTCCTATAGCAGTACCAGGTAAGACTTGCAACAGCCCCTTAAGCTCCATTTGTAGAGGCCTTGGATTCTAAGCTAAGGAGTTTCAAGTCTTTAAACTCTCTGTAAGGTTGCTTACAGCTCGAGTCTATTTTTTTTTACTTTATTTGTTAGGCAGTAGTGAACCCTTACAGGTTTTTGAAGAGAATAAATGTTCATTTGGAAGGAGTATATGGGGTATAAAGGAAGGAAGAGACTGGAGGCAGACATCCAGATAGAAGAGATGAGGAGCCAGACTAAGATGTTCAAAGTAAGGCTGGGAAGATGGGGTGCATGGGAATGGTGCCACAGAGGGAAAGGACCCAGGCCTCCTAGAGTTAGTGGAACTGCAATCTCTACTGACTATTCCCTCCTCCACATCACCTTTCTTAGAAGAGGAACATGACCCTTTCTGAGAAATAGTTTCCAGGAGAGAGACTGGTTGTTTCTGCCAGAGGACAAGTTCTTGGTATCTCTTGATTCCTAAAGAGCCCCAGACCCTGTTTTGTGGTATGACTGTTTTAACAATCTGGCTAGCAGCTGCTGTGGGGGGTGAAAAATCAACAACAACCAGCTCACAGAATGCTGCAAGCCCAGGTTCTTTTGATCTGCTTTACTAAGGAAAGCAACGTTAAGGAGTTAACAATCTTACTTTAATCCAGCATACAAATATTCACTTAGTTCAGGGGAAAAAGCCAGAACCCTGAACTTCAGAGCAAATACAAACAAATTACAAACATACATTTATAAACAGACCAAATACAATTCATAGTTACCAACATCTGAGTTCAACCGGGAGCTCGACAAGTGCTGGCCCAGAGTCACGCAATACTCCTGCTGTGGGTCAGAGCTCCGAAAAAAGAAACCCAACACCTGGTTTTATATCTTTTTCAGGGTCAAGGGTGAGTCACACATGCAACTCACCAACCTGACCTAAAATCATCACAAAAATGCAACTTAAACCCACGTGGTCTAAAAGCCTCTGATGTCACAAACATGTCACTCAAACCCATGTAAACTAGGCTTTCCCTTGAGGCAAGGAGGTAGGTCATCAAGGACTCCTAATTTAATCAGGGAAATAAAGGCCAAACTCTTCAAGGGCACTTGGTTGAATTAAGTGCTAAGAGCCTGTTTTGATTGCCAATACCCATTGCCAATGACCCATAAAAAGGATGAGAGGGGGTAATTTGGGGGTGAGGAGGGTCAACTTCTCTGATCTATGCCTGTGTGACTGAGAACAGAAGGTCCTGTCCTCCCCTGCTTTGTGTCCTTTCTTAGGGGAGGCAAGGCCATTGCACAGAACAACTTATAACATTGTAAAACATAAGCTATTTTCTTAGAGACAAAATCTCTTCCCCTGGAGTGGTAACTGGGGACTAGATGAGTTTGCATTTTTCTGTCTCTTTCCTAACTTGAACTTGAGAAAGAACTAGCTGTTCTATAAGGAGAGAGCAGGGACCCTGAGCAGAGGTCCTCTCTTATCTTTTAGAAACAGCTGCCCAGGAAGCTCTGAAGCTTTGAAGGCCATAGAAGCATTACTGCCTGATGAGCTGACTGTAAACGTTAAGAGAGAGACTAGAGAAGAGAGAAGCCTTTTCTGGAGTTCCCCACCCTCGCCCCTGTACCCCCCTGGAACCACCACAGCTCCTTCCCTTTATGAGGCGAGCCCTTGGTAACTTCCCAAGAAGAAAGTCAACCTTTCCCTTTGGTTTTCTTGCCCACACTTCTGGGCTTAGGTTTTGTAGTGAGCTGGACAGAAGTAGGGAGCTACCAGTTGGGTATGCTTGGGTTGTTGGCAGGCTTGGAACCTTCCCACAAAGTTGTCATTGGAAGTTAACATTGGTGAGACTATTCAGACACAGAATGATCTGTCCCCACCAAGGGGGATTCAGCTTCCAGGAGTCTGATCACTGTGGCATCCACAGAATGAGCAGGAATTTTAAAAAGGCAGATGGTATGTAGCTGGTACCTAGCATTTCTTAAATAAAGACATCCCAGTGAGCTGAGACACCCTGGCTCTAGAGCCTTATCACTCACCTGATAAGGGGAGCTCATGGAGTGTCTGAAGGGATCCCAGAAAGATGGGCCCAGAATTCTGAGGGAGCTGATGAGGAAAGGGCCCACGAGTTGCTTAGGAGAGCCTAGCAACATGCTGAACTGGGTGTCTCTGCAGGGGCCCTGGGAGAGGAGGAGTGGTATTGGAAACCCCCACTGTGAAGAATTTGGTTCTTATTCCTCTCTTCAGCCTCCAACAAAGTGACCCTCCCAGAGGCCACCACTTCAGCCAATGCATGTGCTAGATGCTAAGGATACAAAAACCCAAGACCTCCCCAGTCCCTTCCCTCCTCATCCAGGCACCCACTACTATGCAAAACAAGAGCGGTAAAGAAGGCCTGACAGGCTTGTTGGACTCCACACTTTTGCGGTCAGAGCAAGTCCAGAAGCTGGGGATTGGGCCTAGGCTCCCCATTTTAGGAAGGTTTGGAGGAACATTAGGAAGAATTGGAGGAAGGTAGCTGGAATGGTAAGAGGACTGGAAGCCGTCTGAGGGTGCCATAGAAGTTACGAGTAAAGACAGAGGAGAGAAGACTTGGGGTGGCAAGAAGGAGGGCCAGACCAGGAGCAGCAAGTGGTGGAAGGGGCCAAGGGGCCAAGAACATCAGAAGGGAAGGATTTCCCCTTCATCAGAGGTTTCCAAGCAGAGGCTTTCACTTCACTAGGACAGTCTTGTTCAGATATGAAGTCAGGCCGAACTAGATGACCTGAAGTCCCTTCCTAGAGGGGTAGGTTGGGAAATCAGAGAAGGGGGAGTAGCTGAAGTGTATGGCCTTTAGTCCCTCCAGTTTCTTTGCTTTCTCTCTCTTTCTCACTCTCACTTTTGCTCCTCCCTTCTCTCTCACTCTCTCTCTCTCTTTCTTTCTCTCCCTCTCCCCCTCTCCCCCTCTCTCCCTCTCTCCCCCTTCTCCTCCCTCCATCTATCTGTCTGTCTCTCCCCTTTCTTCTTCTCCTTCTCCTCCCTCTCTCTCTCTCTCTCTCTCTCTCTCTCTCTCTCTCTCTCTCCCCCTCTCCCCCTCTCCCCCTTTCCTCCCTCCCCTCTCTCTCCTTCCTCTTCTCTCTCTCCCCACTTGTCTCCCTCACCCCTCTCCCCACACCCGTATCCTTTCCTTGCCCCTGTATCCAGTACTTTTCCACTGGTGTTTCTTACTGCCAGGAACATTTTAACACTTTCTAAAATTCTGGGTTTATGTGTGTTGGCATCATGTACCCTGATTACTTTTTGAGGCTACACCAGTCTCTGCTGTTTTCTGACTAAGAAAGAGCTGGGGCAGGGCTTTGGAGTGGGTGGGATTCAGTCTTCTCCCTCCCTGTTTGTGCTCTCATGGCCAGGCTTGGCACTCCCTGCTGCTCCTGCCTTCTCTTCCAGGCTGCAGAGCAGCCTAATTCTGATAAATGCAGGTCCCAAGGTTTGGTGGCTTCTGTCACTGCTCCAAGAAGTAGGGTCTCTTCTAGGATGAGTCTAGACTGAATCAAAAGTCCCAAATCTTGGGTCCCAAGAATATTTTGAACAGGCACAAGCTGGAGCCACATTGGCTCATCAGATCATTTATATTCCGGCTGGAAGGGACCTTAGAGGTCATCTGTTTTAAAGCCCTCCTTTTCCAGATAAGGAAACTGAGATGCAGAGAAGTTAAGAGATATTTGGGCAATAGCATAACTGGGATTCAGACTGTTGTGCGTCCTCTGACTTCCTCTCTTGCCATTTGAGACCTGAAAGTTCTCCAGGGTGGTCTAGGGACCCCCAAGAGGTCTACATCAAAACTATTTTCATTCTAATACTGAGGTGTTTCATTTCTAGTATGGTAAAAATATTGATAGAGCTACCCAAACCAAAGCTCTTTGGGGGTTCCTCAGTCATTTTCTGGAGTATAATTTGAGAACGGCTGCAGTATATCCCAGGAATCCCTAGTTCCCCAACTACAGTACCTAGTTGGAAATCACACAAGGGCCTGAAGTTTGCTGAAGAGTTATTTGTTGGACTCCTTCATTCTCCTTTCTAACCCTCCCACTCCCTCTTCTGATCCCCTGGTGACCCCAGATAAGTTGTTCTTCTTGTGTTTTGGGTAAATTTTTTTGTCTGCTCTGGGTACTAGAGGGGTAAGAGTTTTTTGTTTTTCTCAAATAATTGCTTTCCTTCACTTTTTGGGGAGCCTCTTTTACTTGGCCAGATGCTCTCTGGAAATATGTAATTGGAAACCTTGAAGGCTGCTCTTTGACCCCCTGAAATGCAGGATGTGCTGCTTCTTCTCACCCACATGATTTCTGGCACCTCTCTCCCCTGAGGGTATGAACTGAGAACCTCTCTGTTTCAGCTCTTAAAAGGTTGTGCAAAGTCCCAATTCTGTCACTGATTCTGAATTTGCTGTCCAATCCTCAGCCAAATCCTTCCCTTTGGGAGTCCTTTAAGGAGAAGCAGCCAATGGAGCTGCTTGAGTTTCTACCACAGAACAGTTTGCACTCTGGAGAATTGTTTCTAAGAAAATAACCTTCTCCCTTGCAGCTGATGAATTAGGAATAAGGAGGGGGTGGTCTGTGAACAAACAGGCAATCAAACTTGCCATCTGAAATGTAGCTGGAGATGTACTTTCCTTCAAGACTGATTGTGGCATAATGGATAAAGAGCTGGATTGAGGCTTCCCTCTGATACCCATTGGCCTTGTGGGCCTCTCCTTAAGGCAGTGAGCTGCAGATCAGCTGCTCCTCATGATGGGTGTGTTTTTTTTTAAATGCACCCTCAGCTTTTCTAAAGCTGCATATTTCTTCCTTGTGTTGCCTTAGGATGCCATCAGGGATGTCCACATTAAAGGCCTCATGTACAAATGGATCCTCCAGGACTTGGGTGAGTTTGTAGAGGCCCTAGAACATGGGCAGGCTCTATGTAGAACTCCTGAAATTGAAAATAAGAGTGAAGGAATGCATACCTGTATGTACATGCACATGTGCACGCGCATGTGTACATGCATGTGCACGTGTCTGTGTGTGTGTGTAAAGAGAGCAAGAGAGAGAACTAGACCACATTTCCTTGGTTATGTGGTTCAGACTGGAGCTTACCTAAAAAGGCCATTCCTGTTGGTTTTGAACTGACTTTCACTTGTGCGTGCTCACACATATTCCTTCTTTTCTTTCCCTTGGTGAAAATGATGAAGAGCTGTTTCTCTTTATAATTGCTTTATTCAGTTCTGGTCTTAGAAGTTTGGAGGTCTTAAGCAATCTTCCCTGCTCCAGAAGTTATGCACTAATCTAAGGGAAAAGTGCTCTTGTGAGATCTCGTGGGGGAATAGTTTTGTCTCCCAGTTGCAGAAAGGCTCTGGGGCTTTGCAGGTTTGATGTGAGGACTTGCCCCAGTGTCCAGGACTTAGGATTTGATTAGGGTCAGGGATCCAGATTGTGCCTAACTGGCGATGCAGAGTCCCCTGCCTGGGCCTTCCTGACCTCCCTGCACTTTTGTTTGAAGAAAAGTACATCCTTCGGGGTGAAGAGACCTATGCTGTCCTGCGCCGCCTGGTGGACAATGGCAAGAAGCTGTTTCTCATCACCAACAGCCCCTTCAGCTTTGTGTGAGTGTCCCTAGAGGAGTGGGGTGAGGTTGGGAAGGGCACCCAGATAAAGCTCTTCCTCTTCTCCTGCTTCCCTGCCCCCATAGCTGATCGCATGTTGCAGTGTATCTTGCAAAGGCTAGAGCAACCACTGGGGCAAGGGCTGTTGGGAAGGTGAGGGGTACACAAAATGTCTTGTGCGTGTCTGAGGAAGAGAGTCTTCTGTTCCTGCAGAGAGACCACAACCTTCAATCCTCTTCTCTGTTTCTCCAGTGACAAAGGCATGAAGTACATGGTGGGCAAGGAGTGGAGGGATTTCTTTGATATAGTCATTGTGCAGGCGGATAAGCCACATTTCTTTAATGATGGCATCAAGTAAGTGTGTGGGTCTGGAGAGGACGGCCTCATTTGATCCTGTGACCTGGATGTAATGGTGGGAGGGAGGGAAGGCAGCACAAAATCCTGCCCCCAGCCCAACAGGTGGAACCAGCCTTCCATGGAGCCTTTACTTCTTTGGCTGTAATTCACATTTAGATAACCCCTTTGTGGTTTCCTAAACCATTTTTCTCATAAGCACCCTATGAGGGCAACCAGTTTTATGGAGGAGGGCGGTGAGCAGCCCAAGGCCCTTGCTAGTAAATGTGGGAGCTGACACTTGAACCCAGATCTCTTGCCTCCCAGCTCAGTATTCCTTCTGCTGCACAGTGCTACTCATCAAATTGGGCTGCCAAGATTCTTCTCTTTCATTTTGTCAGAGAATCAGTTTTTGTCTCCTCTTGCCTGGAGCCAGGCCTCCATGTCACTTCCAGACCATGTCCAAACCATGCTGTTCACTATACGTGCATATCCCATTAGAAGGGAAGATCACAGGGCCTCCCTCCCTTGCTTGGCTCCGTTTGCATCTTCACACTTAGCACATCATCTGGCACATAGCAAGTGCTTATAATAAATGGTTTCATTTCATTCATTCATTCATTCATTCATTCTGACTGTAGAAATTAAACAATATCTTGAGTTGCTGTTTTATTCCCTGAATATTGGAGGTTGGTCTGGACTTGTCCAACTCAGAATAGTGAACCCAGTCCTGACTCAGCCTCAGTCCCAGGGGCCCCCCAGAGAAGCTCTATCATCTCCATATTCTTCCTTATGCCAGGAGTTCATGTCACTACTTTGCAAAACCAGGGCCACAGAGTAGAGTGGGTGCCATAGTGTTGTAAAGTTGGGCCAGAACCACTCTGGCTTTGGAAATGAAGCCTTCAACTTGGAGTTCCTATTTTTGTTGGAAACCTAGTTGGCTGAAAGTGTCCTTAGAGGGACATAGTCTGTTTGGAAGCTTTCAGGCCTTCACTTTGTGTTTTCCAGAAGACCTAGCCTTAGCTTGAATGTGCTTTCTCCTTGATAGGACAAGTCCACTTTCCCTAGTTTTTCAAGGAAGAGCAGTTGTGAGTAATGGAGGGGGTTTAGATCCAGCTGTTGAGAAGTAAAGCAGAGACCAGGACGCTCTGAGAACACAGCCATGAGAGTTAGTGGGTGGGGCCTGGGGCATTTGGTGGCCCTGGGGGAGCCTCTCAGGGATGCTTAGGGACAGTCCCAGCTATTCCTGACTGGGCTGAATGAACCCTTTGGCTAAGGCACTGACTGTACCATAGGGACAGCTCATCTCTTTGATCTGAACCCCGGAGGCCCTTCCTCCCATTGATCTGGTTAACTACAGATGTGACCCTCCCAAACCTCCCACTTCTGTATTCTCTGGGCTGAGGCCAAACAAAAGCATCATAAGCCTAGATCCGGGCAAGTCTTCCCTGGCTTCCTCTGTTCCTGCTTATTCCTAGAATAAAGGACGTCCCTTCTCTGCTTTTAAGTGTTGCCGAAAAGGAGGAAAGGCAGCCTCCTGCCATCAGCTACCACAGCATCTCAGGGCTGCTTCCTGGGGGAGGGGCAACACTGGGCCAGGTGGGAGGACCCTAGATTCCCAGACTCTAGAATTTCCTTTGTGGCCTCAGGCTTGCTTCCTGCTCCTTTTCTCTGTCTCTCTCCCATATTGTCCCAATAGCCCTTGACATGCTCCTTCCCCCCAGTTTCTGTAGCCCGAAAATAGGAGTGAGAGAATTCCTGCCCCAAAGCAAAGGTGACAGACCAGTGCCAAATAAAGGAGGGGTGTACTGAGACAGGAGCGCTAGCTTCACAGCTCACTGACATTCACAAACGTTCTGTCCAACATGACCTCTTAAAATTTCCCTCATAAAAATATTCCATTTCTATTAAAGGACCTTTAAATTTGCCGGGGGGGAGGAGGAATACTTTTTCTCGGTCTTACAGGCCCAGTTCCTCTATGTGATCTGCTCAATATCTAGAATCTTCTATACTCCAACCATGCTCATAAACTCTATAAATGCTGCATGGGCCATGAGTTTTCTAGGGAGCAGATGAATGAATGCAACAGTCCCTGGCAGAACTGGGGCCAAAGGACCAAATGCCCCACCCTGGCAGAAACATCCCTCTGATGAGCATTTCTGAAAGGCGGGGAATAAGAGGCTGGGCAGCCACCAGCCCAGCAACCTGAGCTCTGGAGCCATATATAGCCTTCTCCTGCCAAAGACCGGACATCTAATATGGAAGAATTCCCCCTCCCAGGAGGAGAGGGAAGACACCAGGTGCCTGAGCAGGTGTCCTTTCTTTCTGGCAGACCTTTCCGACGATTGGACGAGAATGGAGACCTTCAGTGGGATAAGATCATCAAGCTAGAAAAGGGCCAGGTATACAAACAGGTGAGGCCTATGCCCATGGTCCCAAGGGCCTGGATTGGCACTCCTGCTTCTCCACTCACTTGCAAGACTATCAGCACTCTTTCAAGGGCCATGTCCACCACTTCTATTTCTCAAGCACCACAGTACCCTTCCAGCTGGAACCAGGGGGTCAGGTTCTGACAGCAGCTGCTTCAGGTTCCTTCCTGGCTAGCTCTTAACTTGGGATGACAGGCACTGAACCTCATTTCTGCAGGAGAGTGTGAGGCTACCATGCTGTTACTTTGGGGGGTGTGGCTTCAGGCCCTACTCAAAGGGAAGATTCAGGTCAGGGCTTGGGAGGCAAAGAGGGAAAGAATCAAAACTGCCCCCAGTATGCAGGACGTGGGCCCCCAGTTTGAGTAGGTGGAGGGCTTTCAACTTCATACCTTTTCCTGTCACCTCTGACAGCACTTTTTGCCTCAGGGCTCCTCAGTGTGGCAGATGCAGAGATTGCCAGTGACAGTACAGCCTAGGAATATCAGAAAGGTCCCAAGGAAATTGTATGACTCATTGCCTGCCCTGGCCTGAAGCAGGGAGGACCCACCCCCGCCCCCCTGCACTTCTCGAGCCATAACCCCTTCAGGCTCCACCCAGCCTTTGCCCTTCACACCCAGAGGTACCCCAACAGAAGAGGTGCCCACTCCCCTCAGGGCATATGCTTGGGAAGGAAGAGTGGTTTGGGATATTTAGGACTTTAGGCTTCTCAGTTTGAGATGTTTTCCCGAGGCAGCATTCTAGTTGTTGCATTTCTAGGATCTGAGGTCTGAGTCTGAACAAGATCCAGACCAAGAGGAGGAAATCTTTTCCTTTTCCTCAGTCTGAGTTAGCCACAGTGAAAGACCAGGGTGGTCCTCCTGGCACTAGGGTACACCTCTGGCATCTTTTTTTTTTTGGAGCCTGCTTAGGACAAAAAGCTACATTATTCCCATCACCACCAGTCCTAACTAGTTTCCAGAAGGAAGCAGCTTAAAAGGAAAGGAACTGAAAAGATTCCCTCATTCAAAGTCACTTCTTCCATCATCACCAGTAATAGTAAGATATGGTACTTCTACCAATCAGAGAAAGGAAAGAGTCATAATGCTAGCTAGCATTTATCTAGTGCTTTAAGGTTTACAAAGCACTGTACTTGGTACCTCATTTGAGTTTTGATTCCCCACAATAGCCCTGGGAAGGGGGTGCTGTTATCCCCATTTTTCAGATGAGGAAACTGAGGCAAACAGGAGAAATGACCTGCCCATGGTCACACAGCTAGGAAGTTCCTGAGGCCAGATTATGCAATGGAAGGATTTGGGAAGGGATGGCTAGAAAATTCAAACTCAGGTTGAAATTGAAATGGAATTGACCTTAGGGCTGCCTTCTGAGCAGCATCCCTTACTAAGGCCATGTTCTGTAGCGGGGTGGGGCGGGGGGAGAGCTGTAATGGTGCCAGTGACTTTGGGTACAGTTCAGAAGAGGTTGCAACAGTCATGATCGTGCTGCTTCTGTGACTAAGGGGAGGAGTAGGCTGCTCTGATTTGGGGGCAGAGCAGCAGGGTATACTGGGTCCAGGACAGCAAGGTTAAATGTCAGTGCATTTCAGGGAGGAATAGTGTTGCCCATGAAGCATCTATTTTCTTCTATAATTGCTTCCCCCTCCAATTTTTAATTCCCCCTAAACATGCATCCATCCCTAGGGGAACCTGTTTGATTTCCTGCGGCTGACTGGTTGGCGAGGATCCAAAGTCTTCTACTTTGGTGACCATCTCTACAGTGATCTTGCAGTGAGTCTTTTTAAAGAGCCGTAAGAGGGAGAGGGGGGCTTCACACTGAGAGCCGCATGGACAGCAATGGTGGATCCCCTCTCAGGGCCTATGGGAAAATCACTAGGCAGATTCATTGAGCACAAAGGGGCACCAGGGGCATAGGCCATGGCTGTCCTCTTCACCAGACTGTTCTTTTCCCTGCCTTCTTGCTGCTTTCTCCAAGGACCTAATGCTTCGTCATGGCTGGCGTACTGGGGCTATTGTTCCAGAACTAGAGACTGAGACCAAGATTGTCAACACAGAGCAATATTCCCAGTCACTGACATGGCTGCAGGCCCTTACTGGCCTACTGGAACGTATGCAGGTCAGTGTTCTCCCTCTAGCTGGTTCTTTTGGACCAAGAGACATGGCTTAGAGTGGTAGACCTAGGGCAGGAAACTGCTCGTGATACTTTGAAATGTTTCCAGCTTAAATACTAGAAGCCAGAGGTAGCCCTGGCAGTAGCCTTTGGGCTGCTGGTTCCTCCATCTCCTTTCATGTCTAGCAGCAGCCTTTTTGGCCCTCTAGCTGGTCCAGAGTGTTGACGGGATCAGGGTTAGGATTCTGTGATGTGGTAGAATGTTTTCTTTTTGGTTGCTGCCCAGATGTTTCGAGATGCTGAGTCCCAGCAGGTGCTCCAAGACTGGATGAAGGAGAGGCAGGAGATGAGGTGTGTTGTGGCTCCAAGGCCAGTGTGGCTGGGTCTGGGGGAGGATGGGACTTGGGCTAGACTTCCCTAGGGTGGGAGGTGGCTTCAACCCTTGAGCAAATAACCTCCCAAGACCTCTGGCCCCATGATGGCAGTCATACAAAGCCTATGTGTGTGGTCCATGTCCTGACCCCTGCCCTTCTCCCTCCCCTCTTCCTAACACTTTGTTTCCCTATTCTTCAGTTGAAGAAGTGTATAGCAGACACTTGGGTGGACTAGGTGCTGGGCCAAAAAAAAAACATCAACAAAACAGCCTCAGCCCTCAAAGACTTATGTTCTAGGGGGATATCAACAGTTTGGATGCCACGGTCATGTTGAAATTCATCTCCATAGTCCAATTTGTTTGTATTTGTCAAGAGTTCTATCTGTAACAGTTCAAAGAAAGATGTCACTTCCTAGGCTGTGTCTGTGAAGCTAAAACCAGACCCCCAGGGCCTTACCCCATCATGAGCTAGAACTCTCACACTTTCCATTTTCTCCCAGGGCTGTCACCAAGAATTTGTTCAATCCTCAGTTTGGCAGCATCTTTCGAACCTGCCACAACCCCACCTATTTCTCTCGCCGGCTCTGCCGCTTCTCAGACCTCTACATGGCTTCCATCAGCTGCCTGCTCAATTATGACCTTCGCTACACCTTCTTTCCCCGCCGCACTCCTCTGCAGCATGAGGCCCCCCTCTGGATGGATCAGCTCTGCACAGGCTGCATGAAAACCCCCTTTCTGGAGGAGATGGCCCACATTCGCTAGGGTGTGTGCTTCCCACCCGGGGGTGCTGGGCCATTCACAAGCCAAGGCCCAGTGCAAGACTGGATCCTTCTGGTCTCAGCACATCCCCCTCCCATCCCCTAGCTCGGTCCGGGGTTGGGAGCCAAAGGGTGATCATAGGGCTGACCACCAGGGTGTCCCATGGGGAGGATACACTGGCATCAGCTGTTGCCTTTGTGCCTCTTCATTATGACCACCTTAGGGACCCGCAAGACCCTATTTGTAGCTGTCCATTGGATGGGCATTTAATGGGTTTGTCTGCTTTGGTGCTAGGGAGGAACCTGTCCCTGAGGCTTGAGGGATGGGTGCCCCCAATTAGAAATCTGTTTCTCTGAGCCAAGCAACAGAGCCCAACCACAGCTGAGAGAGAGAGAAAGCATTAGAAAGAGTGTGGATCCATGTGCCTATTGAAGGGGCAGGCAGAGAAGCTTAGAACTCAAAAGGCTAGTCCCAGTGGACAATGGAGGACCCTTTCTCCCTCTGAGTGCCATTTGCCAGATGGCATCTGGGGCCTAGGAAAGTGAAAGGACTTCCCCAAGGTCCTAGTGTGCAGGAAATGAGATTTAGTTTGGGGGATAGCAGTGGGGGTTGGGGAGATTGGAGTCTTCCCTGGGTTTAGAGGCCTTGCAAGACCTTGGAATTTCTCAGGAGGGGCCTGGAGCCTGCCAAGAAGCAAGCTGCTTTGGCTTGTCTACCTTCATAACCCCTCCCCACAGCCTTCTCCACTTCCTGGAATCTTCAGGCTGCACCCTAGCCCTGCAGTGGGCCCCGTGCCTTGTCTGCTTTCTCTTTCTTGCCAAAAAGCTGAAGCCTTGACTCTCAACTGCACAGGGAGAACTCTTGGGAAAACAGAAGGGTTGGGGCTGAGTTACAGACTGTGTTTGTCAGGCAGGGAAGCAGGAGGTGCCTCCACAAGGTTCCCAGGGCTCTTGCCGGTAGCAGGGGCTCCCCATTCTGTCAAGGCCTATACAACCCCAGCCCTCCACCAAGAGATCGGATGGGGATCTTGGCCATCATCTCGGTCCTCCCTTGTAGTGCTGGCAGGCTCTCCTCCTGTTCCTTCTGCCCACAAATAAGGAGAAGCCCACTATCCCATCCTGTTACAGAGGATTCTGTATCTGCAGAACATCTCCAATGAGGACAGTGGGCCATGGTGGGCATTGTGCTGTCACTGATGCTCTGAGCCCTCCAGTGGTGGGCTCCCACGGAGTTGGAAACATCTCTGAGCCTCCCTCCTTCCCTCACAGTCAGCTAGAGCAGCTAGGCCATGAGGCAGGGACCAGAGCCCTCTCACCTAAGCCTTCTGCTTCTCTGGCCACCCCTCACTCTTCCCTTGCCCTTTTCCTCTTAAAGGAAAACAAAACCAAAAAACCAGCTGATTTTCTATCTCCTTCATTTCTGAAGATGCTCTTCTCTCTGCCTCCTCCTCAGAGAGGCATCTGATGAATGAATGTCCAAATGTTCTGGATGGCTCTATCTATCCCCAGGTATCTATTAAGTGCTGGGGACAGTAATAGAAGAAGTAAGCCACCCCCTGCTTTCAGGGGGCTTACATTCTGATGGAAGAAGATAGATGACCTGGTGACCCAGGAGTCTGAGAAGACCGGGCCGGTGAGGGGAGTCATAGGGCAATTGATCGATGTATCCTCTCAGAACAGTGTTCCCAGAGCCAGAGGTAGAAGGGGGAGGTGGGGAAGATGGCTGGAGAGTCAGCCCATGAGCCCAGCCTGATGCTGGGGCCACTGTTCCAACAGCTCAACTGACTTGCCTACTGGAGTTCCACTCACTGCTAATGGTGTAGAAATTGTTCACTACTTTTAAATGGTCCCCCCAGTGGTAGGGTTCTCAGAGCCTTCTCTTCCATGGAGAGCGAAGGCACTGAGCCAGAATCAAAAAGAAAGGATTGTGATGGAGAAGGTAGAAGACTGAAAGGAAGCTGGCAGAGGGCCCCCCTGGACTTGCAAAGGGATTGCCCATGTACGCAGCAGCAGGGGGGAAGCAGCCTCCACAAGCACTTGATTTTCAAAGTTTTAATAAATAAAAATAATGGAGGATAGGGTATGCAGTAGCACCAGGAAGATGAGGAAAAGCACCTCCTAGATGCTGCTTGAGCCAGGCTTTGAAGACTGGGCATTTTAAGAGGCTTTTGGAGGAAAGGGAGTGCACCCCAGGTGTGGTGCACAGCCTAGGTAGAGGCGGAGAAATGGGAGGTAACACGTCCTCAGCGTTCTAAGGGTACTGTGGGATACATTCAGCTAGGTAAGCTAAAGTTAGGCTGTAAAGAATTTTCAATTTCCAAGATATTAGTGTTCAAGCAGGGGCCATGAATGTGGCCAGAGCTGGGCAGCCTTAGAGCAGGGCTGGCTTGGGACGTTTGGGGGCTGGAGCCAAAGCCCCCCAGAGTGGAGAGGACAGGCCAGTTGGACAGCAATTCATCTGAAGAATAGAAGGGAGATTCTACTAATACACTTAAAATGCATGTAGCAGCACTTTCTGTGGGAGCAACAAATGAAATAAAGATGTCCATCGACTGGGGAATGGCTAAACAAATTTTGGTATGTAAATGTAATGGGATATTATGATGCTGTAAGAAATGACAAGCGTATTTACAGAGAAGCCTAGAAAGACAGAGTGAAGCAAGCAGAGCTGTGGGAACAATAATACAGTGACTATAGTGACATATAAAAAGAAAAAGCTCCATGAACCATAAATGCTTTTTGAAGATTACCTAAAAAACAAAGACATGGCCCCAAAGGAGATGTGAGAAGATGCTTCCCCCAACACACCCCGCTCCCATCTTTCTGAGGTGGGACATCAATGGATGTGGAACACTGCATATAATTTCAGATTTGTTAAATATGTTGGTTAGTTTTGCTGATGGCTTTTTCTTCCTCTTTTTTTTCTTTTAAAAATTCTTTTATATGGAATGACTTTTTGAGAGAGAAGGGTGGGGGGAGGGCAGTTTTGACAATGTAAAGGAAAATTAAAAATCTTTTTTAAAAAAGATCTAGAGTATTTTTTGGACTGGCCATACAGCATGGGTCATTAGTGTATTAAAGAAACCAAAAATGTTCTTGAACTACATTGAGAGGCATAGGACCTGGGAGGTAGTTCTACAGTATTCTGTACTGGTTAGATCACACTTGAAGCGCTGTGTTCAGTTGTGGGGGCTACATTTTAGAAAGAGTATTGATGACTCAGCCATAGTGAATTTATGTGACCCCATTTGGAGTTTTCTTGGCAATGATACTGGAATGGTTTGCCATTTCCTCCAGCTAATTTTACAGATGAGGAAACTGAGGCAAACAGGCTGAAGTAACTTGCCCAGAATCACACAGCTAGTAAGTATCTGAAGCCAGATTTGAGCTCAGGAACATGAGTCTGAGTCTAGGCCCAGGGCTCTGTGCACTGTAACACCTAGCTGCCTGAATTTATTATGCACATAATGTGCCAGGGACTTTGTTAAGTGCTGGGGATGAAAAAAGAATAGCAAAAAAAATGGTCCCAGCCTTGGAACTCACCTAATGGAGACGACATGCAAATAACTACATGGGAGGTATATGGTGTAACATCTCTTTTCTAATGCTATCAGCTTGAGCCCTCATTGGCCATCTTCCTCCCATTGTTAGGTGCCAATAAGAGCAACCCAGTTCCATTTAATCACATCAGTTAACTTTTACAGATGGGTATTTACTTTGAAGGTGCAAAAAGAGCAAAACTACAAACATTTGCTCCCAACAACTCGGGAATATAATCTTTCCTAAGCCACTTTCACTGGAAAGTAGGTTCACCCAGCGTGGTTCTTATATAAATTGATCTCACCAAGTTCACTTTTGTGTGTGGTATGCCTGACTGCTGGATGTGGGCTGAGTCCTAAATGCTAGTCCCAAGCCACTCCTTGGTCCTCAGTACATCAATGCTGTGCTGACTGCAAACTGAACTCGGAGAAGATAGAAGCTCTTTTGAAACTCACAGGATTGGTGGTTCCAATCCCTTCACCTAAAATGGAAAAGAACAAACATATAGGCCAAGGGCTGAAGCCTTTTCACATGACCACATGGTCCCAAGGGGACAGCCTTGTCTCTCACCAGCTGCTGTGAGAGAGTAACACCACCAAAGCACAGCTAGAGCAAGAATGGCCAAAGTGACTAAACCCAGGCCAAGAAAAAACATCTAACCCCATGGTTAAAACCAGGTAGAGATAGCTGGTGGCACCATGGAGAAAGTACTGGGCCTGGAGTCAGCAAGACCTGAATTCCAATCTGGCCTCAGACATTTACTAGCTGTGTGACCCTGGGCAGGCCACTTCACCTCTGCCTGCCTCAGTTTTCCTCATCTGTAAAATGAGGACAATGATAAACAGCAACTACCTCACAGAGTTGTGAGGATCAGAAGAGATAATGTTTTTAAGTGTCTGCACAGTGCCTGTCACATACTAGGTGCTTAAATAAATGCTTATTCCCTCTCTTCCCCCTAGAAAATGTTCATGACTGCTATTTAGTCTCCAAGGCACTTCCAATCATGGCTCTACCAGAAGTCGTGTCTAGTCGTGAAAACTGGCTTGACTTGTATGGCCCCAGGCCCCTAAGATGTAAGTGTGTCAAGACCATAAACTCAAAAACTGTACATTAACCCCTTTCAGCCTCTTGCTAAATGTACCATCAGGGTTAAGTTCTCTACTTCCCTAATTCTCATTCCCACTCCCCTGTCCCACACTCCTCACTCTGTACTAGGTAATTTAGAAAATACTCTCACTTTGCTGATCCTATAGATAACAGGGCAGTCTTCCATAGGTTTCATACTGGTTCTGTCTCAGTGCTTGAGGCCTCTGACAAGAGCATGATTATTCCCTCCCCCACCATGTGCTGACCACTGTGGATATGGAAGCCACACACCAAGAGTATCCCTGCTAGCAGCTATTGGCCTCTCCTTGTTGAGTAGCAATAAAGTTTGTGTGCTGATGCT
Source organism: Trichosurus vulpecula (assembly GCF_011100635.1). Lineage (NCBI taxonomy): Eukaryota > Metazoa > Chordata > Mammalia > Diprotodontia > Phalangeridae > Trichosurus > Trichosurus vulpecula. Next base: position 315,861 of record NW_023494378.1, read on the forward strand.
TTTCGTCTGAACTCCCCTGTAGTACAAACTGGTGATGGTACCAGAATAGAAAGGGCCCATTCAAGATAGCTTTTCAGAGAAAGGCTGGGAGTGGGGAGGAGAAGGGGGAAGGTTCAGTCAATCAACAAGCCTCAAAGAGGAGAATCTTCCTAAAGTGTCAGATACCTTGGAGGTTTAGCTACAAAGGCTGTTGTTAAGGGAACTTGCCCCTCCCACCTCAGGATATCAAGCAATGGATTGCTATTTGTTGTTGCTGAGTCATTTTTCACTGGTATCTGACCCTTTGTGACTCAATTTGGGGTTGTTTTCTTGGCAAAGATACTAGAGTAGTTTGCCATTTCCTTCTCCAGCTCACTTTACAGATAAGGAAACTGAGGCAAACAGAGGCAGACAGCAGTTGAGTGACTTGTCCAGGGTCACACAGCTACTACATGTCCGAGGCTGGATTTGAACTCAGGTCTTCCTCACTTCAGGAGTGGTATTCTATCCACTGGAGCCACCTAGCTTCCCCCAATGGATTGCTTAGGAAAAAGAAATTAACCCGGAAGGATTATCTGCTCTTGATACTTTGGCTGCTTTCCATAGCAATTAAAGCTCTTAAGATCTAAACATCTAAAGATGGAGAGGGGGAAGCAGGGACAAACTTGAACTCAAAAACAGTACAAACAGCCAGAATTCCCCTGGTAACCACCGCCAGCCATTTGCAAAATGGCAGGCTTCAGAGGTACAGTGAAAGGAAGCTTACTAACATTTGAGGTAGGCACCGGAAGAATCCTGTGGAATCTTTTGAAGCCAGAATCTCCAATTAGCCTTACTGTGGAAGATGAATGGATTGCCTGAGGAGTCTTATCCACTGAGCACTTCCTTCCCCACTAACACAAAGGCTAACTTTCCTTTAACAAAGGAAAGCAGTCCAGTTGTTTAGGCAGGAAGATTGGAACAAGAAGGACTTGGGGTGAAGAAGGCAGGTCCCCTTTAGAACAGATTGAAGAGGAACTCTTCACCTCAGAGGATGAGAATGAGAATGAGCTAGCTCAGAGAATTTGTGCTCTGCTAGAGGAAACCTCTGGCCCCAATCTTGTTTTCTGCACCACCCTACAAAGTAGGTGAAGAAGACATCCTCCAGATAGCTACCCTCTATCCAGACCTCACTCCCTTCAAATCTAGTAAACAGGAATCAAGGCGGAGTCTAGTCCCCAGACTAGGTACACTCCCAGAGAATTATGGGTCATATGCCTAAATCATGATTGAATGGCCAAATGGGGAAACTAGACATTTTCTGGGTCTCATGAGAAGCTGCCCTATTAGAATGGCTTTACATGGCCACAAAACATGGCCCACTCCAGGAGATTTCTCTCTCACTCCAGACAGGTGGGGATCCAACCCCACAGAAGCAATCTTTCCCCTGCAACAGGAGGCAGTCAGTCCATGACTCTGATAAGTTAAATGGATGTGTCTCCCCTGGTGAGGTGATTATAACCCAGCACATGGTTAATGCATTAATAGGTACAGGGTCACCTAAATGGGCTGCCTCCTTTATGTTTCTTTTACATCCAAGAGCCACTGTCCAGCAAGGAACTATTAGCCCAGGAAGCGTTCTTCTCCAAGTGGCTGAGGAATGACCAGATGACACTGAGATAAGGGGTGCAACTCCTTTAAGAAAGAATTCTGGGAGCAATGAAGAAATGCTAGGTAGAGAAGAGAGGAGCTTCCCCTAGAAACTCCCTCCTGAAAGGTTATATGGTAGAGTTAGTAGGTCACATAGTGCCCCAGAGGGGCATCAGTCAGGCCCCAACTCTCCCCCTCGGCAGAAATACAGGAGTGCAGGAGACCTTGGAGGCAGTCGAAATACGGGGAACCCTGAGGAAAGCAGTCCAGTTGTTTAGGCAGGAAGATTGGAACAAGAAGGACTTGGGGTGAAGAAGGCAGGTCCCCTTTAGAACAGATTGAAGAGGAACTCTTCACCTCAGAGGATGAGAATGAGAATGAGCTAGCTCAGAGAATTTGTGCTCTGCTAGAGGAAACCTCTGGCCCCAATCTTGTTTTCTGCACCACCCTACAAAGTAGGTGAAGAAGACATCCTCCAGATAGCTACCCTCTATCCAGACCTCACTCCCTTCAAATCTAGTAAACAGGAATCAAGGCGGAGTCTAGTCCCCAGACTAGGTACACTCCCAGAGAATTATGGGTCATATGCCTAAATCATGATTGAATGGCCAAATGGGGAAACTAGACATTTTCTGGGTCTCCTAGACACCAGTGCACAGGTGACTATAATACCAGGGGCCCCACATGTGAGAGGCAATAGAATTCCCTTTGGTGCCTTTGGCCCACGTTCTACCTTTGGGGGGCACCCAACTGACTGCCATAATTACCATGGGACTGTTCCAGCCTGTTAAATGGACTTTAGTGACAACTCCCACTGAAGACTATAGCATAGATCTGTTGAACTGCTTTACAGAGGAAGACCAACATTCCAGCTGACCACAATCCTCCATGATTGCCCATTTCCTCCCATTAACAGTGGGGCGAGTAGCAGCTTATGACACTCCCCCCGCCCTCAGTTGCCCTCCCCCACCAAGGTGGGTCAACCAAAATGTTGAGGGTTGAGGGAGATGAGGTCCAGGAACCCTAAGACTTGAGTTCCCAGAGAAGGTCGTTGAGGGGGAGTTCCCCTCAAGGACCCGAGTACTGGAGAGGGTTGGGGCCATCTGGAATGAATTCATGATCTCAACCATTCTTTAAGTCAAGGTGGCAAAGATTTATTATGCTTTACAGTGGGCAAGAGTTCTTAGGGAGCCTGCAGCCTTATAGGGCTACAGGGAAAGTTTAAATATGAGATTTGGGGGTAAAACCTGTCAATTAGGTGTTTTGGGGTGGCATTAGGTTGGGGGGGTCAGTTCTTAAGGGAACATGCACTTTTTGTATATATTCCTCTTAATATCAGGATAAAGTTTTAAACTGGTTTTTTTTTTGAAGAAGGAAATAATTTTAGAAGGGATGTTTTGAAAAAAAATCTCTTGTACAATTTTTAGAAGGCCTACTCTGAATTTGTAATCATTCCATGGCCTAAGCAAGAGTTGAAATTGGTGTTTGAACTTATCATATGTATAAGATTCAATTCCTGAAGTGTCTCTTTCTTCCAGAATTAGTGTAATTGGGGAAGAATAAATAAGGTTGAGAAACAAAGATGTGTATCTATTCAGTAGTAAGATCAAAGTCAGGAACCTCTTTTGTTTAAGGCGGATAAGAAGGTTTGGGGACAAATGGGAGTTATCCAAGCCCCTCCTGTCCCTACATAGTTATTAAGTTGAGAGAGTATGAGGAGGTATTTTAGAAGACAGAAAAGTTATGTAACTTGATTTGAATTAATGCTCAATCAAATTTGGGACAGTCCTAGCTGAAGGATAATAGCCCATATTTATTTGCTATTTAAGATTTTATGGGACTAAAATTTAATACTGTTTTAAGCTCTGATTACAGGGACAGGTGACATAAAGCCAACAGTAGAATTGCATGTGCTACAGGATAACTTCTTTTTTTGTCTTTTTTAAATTTATTTAATATATTTAGTTTTCAGCATTGATTTTCACAAGAGTTCGAATTACAAATTTTCTCCCCATTTCTACCCTCCCACCCACTCCAAGATGGCGTATATTCTGGTTGCCCCATTCCCCAGTCAGCCCTCCCATCTGTCACCCCACTCCCCTCCCATCCCCCTTTCCCTTCTTCTCTTGTAGGGCAAGATAAATTTCTACATCCCACTGCCTATGTATCTTATTTCCTAGTTGCATGCAAAAGCTTTTTTTGTTGTTGTTTTTGAATGTCTGTTTTTAAAACTTTGACTTCCAAATTCTCTCCCCTCTTCCCTCCCCACCCACCCTCCCTAAGAAGGCAAGCGATTCAACACAGGCCATATGCGTATCATTATGTAAAACCCTTCCACAATACTCATGTTGTGGAAGATTAACTATGTTTTGCTCCTTCCTAACCTATCCCCCTTTATGGATTTTTCTCCCTTGACCCTGTCCCTTTTCAACAGTGTTTGGTTTTGATTACCTCCTCCCCCTGTCTGCCCTCCCTTCTATCATCCCCCCTTTTTTATCTTCTTCCTCCTTCTTTCCTGTGGGGTAAGATACCCAGTTGAGTGAGTATGCTATTCTCTCCTCAGGTCAAATCCGATGAGAGCAAGATTTACTCATTCCTCCTCACCTGCCCCCTCTTCCCTTCCTAGAGAACTGCTTTTTCTTGCCACTTTTATGCAAGATAATTTACCCCATTCTATCTCTCCCTTACTCCCTCTCTCAATATATTCCTCTCTTATCCCCTAATTTGATTTTATTTTTTTAGATATCATCCCTTCATATTCAACTCACCCTGTGCCCCTCCGTCTATATATATACATATATATATGTATATATATATACACCTACATATATACATGCATAGACACACACATACGTATATATACGCATGCACACATATATATATATATATGTATATATGTATATTCCTTTCAGCTACTACGATACTGAGGTCTCATGAATCATACACATCATCTTTCCATGTAGGAATGTAAACAAAACAGTTCAACTTTAGTAAGTCCATTATGATTTCTCTTTCTTCTTTACCTTCTCATGCTTCTCTTGATTCTTGTGTTTGAAAGTCAAATTTTCTATTCAGCTCTGGTCTTTTCACTGAGAAAGCTTGAAAGTCCTCTATTTTATTGAAAATCCATATTTTGCCTTGGAGCATGATACTCAGTTTTGCTGGGTAGGTGATTCTTGGTTTTAATCCTAGCTCCATTGACCTCCGGAATATCATATTCCAAGCCCTTCGATCCCTTAGTGTAGAAGCTGCTAGATCCTGTGTTATCCTAATTGTTTTTCCACAATACTCAAATTGTTTCTTTTTGGCTGTTTGCAGTATTTTCTCTTTGACCTGGGAGCACTGGAATTTGGCAACAATATTCCTAGGAGTTTTCTTTTTGGGATCTTTTTGAGGAGGCAATCTGTGGATTCTTTCAATTTCTATTTTACCCTCTGGCTCTAGAATATCAGGGCAGTTCTCCTTGATAAGTTCTTGAAAGATGATATCTAGGCTCTTATTTTGATCATGGCTTTCAGGTAGTCCAATAATTTTTAAATTATCTCTCCTGGATCTATTTTCCAAGTCAGTGGTTTTTCCAATGAGATATTTCACATTATCTTCCACTTTTTCATTCCTTTGGTTCTGTTTTATAAAATCTTGATTTCTCATCAAGTCACTAGCTTCCACTTGCTCCAATCTAATTTTTAAGGTAGCACTTTCTTCAGTGGTCTTTTGGACCTCCTTTTCCATTTGGCTAATTCTGCCTTTCAAGGCATTCTTCTCCACATTGGCTTTTTGGAGCTCTTTTGCCATTTGAGCTAGTCTATTTTTTAAGGTGTTGTTTTCTTCAATATTTTTTCAGTATTTTTTTGGGTCTCCTTTAGCAAGTCATTGACTTGTTTTTCATGGTTTTCTTGCATCCTTCTCATTCATCTTCCCAATTTTTCCTCTACTTCTCTAACTTGCTTTTCCAACTCCTTTTTGAGGTCTTCCATGGCCTGAGGCCAGTTCATGTTTTTCTTGGAGGCTTTTGTTGTAGGCTCTTTGACTTTGTTGACTTCTTCTGGCTGTATGTTTGGTCTTCTTTGTCACCAAAGAAAGATTCCAAAGTCTGAGACTGAATCTGAGTATGTTTTCACTGCCTGGCCATGTTCCCAGCCAACTTACTTGACCCTTGAGTTTTTCATCGGGGTATGACTGCTTGTAGAGCAAAGAGTACTTTGTTCCAAGCTTGAGAGCATGTGCCACTGATTTCAGAGCTATTTCCTACAGCCAGCTCTGCCACACCAGCACTCCTCCTTCCCCAAGAACTGCCAACCTGGACGTGACCTAAATCTTAAGCAGGCTCTGCACTCCTGCTCTGATCCATCACTTAATTCCTCCCATCAGGTGGGCCTGGGGCTGGAAGTAACTGCTGCTATAGTTCTGTAGCTGCACCACCCTCGCTGCCCCTGGGGCAGTAGCTGAACCACGAACTCTGTCCCCCGCAGCTTTTCCCACTAACCTTCTCTGTTGTCTTTGGTGTTTGTGGGTTGAGAAGTCTGGTAACTGCCACAGCTCACTGATTCAGGGTGCTAGGGCCTGTTCCGCCTGGCTCCTGGTCTGGTTGGTCCTGCCGCCACCCACGCTGAGCTCCATTCCCCTCTGCTCTGTGCGCGATAGACCTCATCGAGCCACCATCCAGGCTGTCCTTGGCTGGATCCCTCCTTCCCTCTGCTATTTTGTGGGTTCTGCAGTTCTAGAATTTGTTCAGAGCCATTTTTATAGGTTTTTGGAGGGACCTGGTGGGGAGTTCATGCAAGTCCCTGCTTTCCAGCCATCATCTTGGCTCCACCCCCAGAGCTCTAGGATGAGAACTTCTAAAGGTCTGTGCCTAGGAAAAAGTTTTGAAGATGACCTTGGACGCAGCCTAGGTAGGATCTTCCTGACTATTTCCCAATTGTGCTATTTCCTTTCTGAAAAGGAAAATCCCCCACCTGATTACTCCTAAGCCCTACTTTCAGCATCTAGTGACTATATGATTGGCTGTCAGATATGACTCATGCCTGGAATCAAACGGAGCTAAGGAAGTTTCTTTCCTTCTGTTAAAACATATGACATTGTCCCTCTTTTCTTTTATAGTAAATTTTTATTAACAAGAAGTTTTGTAAGTACAATGCTAAATCTATTAGGATGGATATTGGGAAATCTCTGAGTTACTATAATGGGATACAAGAATGAATAGCTTACAATTTTGACCTACATTCCCCAAATAAATATAATATAGAGATAACAACCTCCAAAAGGAGGAATAATTAGACAAATAAGACAAAGATTTAATGTGGTAGATGTCTAATTAAATAGGAAGGCAAAAATTTTGAGAAAAGTAACAGGATCAGATTGATTCCTCTAAGAATTATATACAGATACATATGATTGACTTCCAAAATTTATTATGTTTTGGTAAATAGATCTTAAATTTGGATTTTTGTGCAAAAATTGTATAAGATGGTGGTAAAAGTAAAATTATTTCTCCTTTATTAAGGTATTTGTCTGATAATTTTAAAAGGTAGATGAGCTCATTTTATGGTTGGACCTTCACATTTTAAAAGATTCTTATACCAGGTACTAGATTTAGGTAAGGATAGAAGCAGTAGATGATACATAAACTAAAATTCTCTGAAGTTTCAAAAATGGAAAACCAAATTTAAGTGATTCTACTAATTTATATTGTCAGAATTATCTGGGAACTTCTAGACCTGAACCAGAGAAGCAGAACTTGCCTTTTAGAACTGTCCTAAGAATAAGACCTTTTTTGTCAAAGAAAGGATATCTAGGGACCAGATAACTACATCAGGTATCCTGGATTCAAAAAAAAGGTGCTGCTTAAATGGACATTGGGAATAAGTAACTGGGATACAAGAAATTTAATGTTAGTTAATATTGTTAATAATGATTGCATTGCTTTGTATGGTTCATATTTAAGTTTTCTTGGTTATCTAATGTGTAAATGTAAACATGTGACATGTCAATCTTCTAAGAAGTTTAATCTGTATCTGACTTAATGTAATTGTGCAATTTTGTGAATTGTGAGGAAAACTTTATTGTATTGTTCAAACCTAGCCCTGTGTGGCTGGGAAACTGAACTTAGCCATGTTGCCTATGTTGTGCAGTTTCCTCTCAATTATCAAATCTGTCACATCTAAAGATTGCCCCTGCTCCCAACTGGACATCTGAGCCCATAGGAGAACTTGCCCTCCAGTTTCCAAGGGGCCTGAAAAAGACGACATCAGATGTAGACAGCTTTCCCAAGAGTCTGGACCAGGCCTGCTCAAAGCAAGGCTCCCTCCCCACCTGAAGCCTCTCCCCTGGGGTCAGCAGCTTACTCAGATCCCTTCTACTTTCTGCTGCTGGGGTGCTTACTATACTTGTTCTCCTCTTACTAGGGGTCCAACTAGGGCTGACTTTGACCCACAAATGTTCCACCGCCTTAGTGAACAAAATAATGCTGTCCATGGTTGTTTTCCCTCTGTCTGAGGGGCCTACTCCAAACACAGAGATTAGCTGGTCTCCCTGGTCAGCAAAGGAAGAATTTTTTTAAGATCTTCCTTTCCCATTCCCTGAAGAAGAGTCATAGCTTTCTTGGTCTATATGTGTCACTTTTGCTTACCTTTGACCAAAAGGAGGAAATGACAATCCTTTCAGATTATTTGAACCCCAGTAATATCCAAAGCATCCAAACTGCTTTTGTTCTATTCTAAAAATGCCCCTTTCTGTGTCAGCAGCTTCAAAGACCAGATAAGATTGACAAGGGGTATCTTTCCTGTTGGTGACCGGATGTCTGCAACCAGAACAGTGGGATTTCTCTTATCTCGATACTCTGGAGACTTCTGCATCTTGTGATCATAATCTCTAAGTGACCCTACCTTGTCAATTGTCTTGTTCAACTAAGAACTTCCCTTCTTTGATATGGAGATCATAAACTGGAGTTGGGATTGTTACTTAAACCTTGTCTTTCTTCTTCCAGTCAATCAGAAGTTTGCTTCTGATTCCATGATCATATATCCACTAGCTTCAAGGGAATAAACTATATGAATTTATATATCACCTAGCCTGTTTGCCTCCATTAACCAAAATTTTAGGTTGACAGATGTAAAGATAATTTTCAACATTCATTTTTATAAGATATAGATTTCTAATTTTTCTCCCTCCCCTCACCTTGCCCCAAGATGGCAAGCAATCTGATATAGGTTATATTTGTGCAATTATGTAAAATATATTTCTACCTTAGTCATGTTGTAAAAGAAGAAATAGAACAAAAGGGGAAAAACACAAAACAAAGAAAGTGAAAATAGTGTGCTTCCATCTATCTGCATTCCGACTCAATAGTTCTTTCTCTGGATGCGGATGGCATTTTCCATCATGATTCTTTTGGAATTCTCATTGTGTTGTTGAGAAGAGCTAATTGTCTTTCAGTCAATCACCCTTACAATATTGCTGTTACTGTGTACAATGTTGTCCTGGTTCTGCTTCCCTCACTCAGCATCAGTTCATATAAGTCTTTCTAGGTTTTTCCGACATCTACCTGCTCATTTCTTACAGCACAGTGGTATTCCATACAGTCACATACTGAAGAGGTTTGGGGTTGAGGGGTGCTCAACACCCCAAAGTACCGACACGCCGGGTCCTGCCAAAAGAATTCAACTCAAGCCTTCTCAGTCAAGGGAAAAGCCAAAGTTTATTAAGGGTTTGCCATAATGGGTTGTCTTAAGAAATCCCACCCTTTGTGACCCCTGTTTTCACAAGCCGGCCAGATTCAATCTACTGAACTAGATTGAATCTGAGCACCTTCATGGAGGCAAGATGGAGATTATATACACAAAGATTGTAGGAGGGATTGAGGGGTGGTCTGGGGTGACTAGAGGAGGGGTTTAGGGAGGAACTTGAGGAGGAGTCTAAGGAGGAGCTTGATGGGACTGAGATGAGGTCAGACTCCAGGGTGGGAAATAGTTGAAGGCTACATGGAGATGACAGACAATAGAGGGCTAAGGTAACAGAGCTAGGGTATAGATATTTTGATCAGGATTAAGTATGGGAAACAGCTGGACAATTGAGGGCTAGGCTAGGCAGAGACTTGGGCCCAATGATAATGCAAGGCCCATAGCCTTAGGGGAAGGCCAGACCCAGTTGGAAGACTCGAGGAGAGTTCAAGGGGGCTCCCAGAGACTGTACTCCAGGTTCAAGGGGGTTCCCAGAGACTGTGCCCTCATCAATACCACAACTTGTCCAGCCATTCCCCAATTGATGGGCATCCCCTCAATTTCTGCTTCTTGGCCAACCACAAAGACAGCTGCTATAAATATTTTTGTACATGTTTTCCTTTTCCCTTTTTGAAGATCTCTTTGTATCCCTCTATTTTTCCAATTTACCCCCATCCTATTTTTGTCTCTCCCTTCTGCTGGGCCCTCCTTTCTTTTGTTCCACAACTCTCTAGGTGGTCCCCTGTCTATCTCTCTGCAGCTATCCAATCTAATCTCCTCACTTTACAGAAGAGCAAATGGAGGCTGAGAAAGGTGAATTAACTTGCCCACTATCCTAAGGGTAATCATAATAACAAGTATTTTTAGAGTGCATTAATGTTTGCAAAGATAACAAAATATCTCATTTATTAACTGTCTGAGTTAGGATTTGAACCAAGGTCTTCCTAATTTGAAGTGCCTTGCTCTATCCACTATACCAAATTGCTTCTCATTCCAGGAATGGAAGATGGATGATTTGAGCAAATGGGAGATGGGAGTGAAGAGGTTTTTTGTAAATGATGATTGTAGGGAACCATATGTTTCTAGGGGTGACCGCCGCGGCCCCAAAATACCTACACGCTGGGTCCTGCTGAAAGAATTCGACTCAAGCCTTCTCAGCCAAGGGAAAAGACAAAGTTTATTAGGGATTCACCATAATGGGCTGTCTTAAGAAATCCCCCCTCCTTGTGATGCCTGTTTCCACAAGCGGGCCAGATTCAACCTACTGAATTAGATTGAATCTGAGCACCTTCATGGAGGCAAGATGGAGATTATATACACAAAGATTGTAGGAGGGATTGAGGGGTGGTCTGGGGTGACTAGAGGAGGGGTTTAGGAAGGGTCTTGAGGGGAAGTCTAAGGAGGACCAGGTGAGGTCAGAGTCCAGGAACCAAGAGAATAGAATTAAGGGCAGGAAGTTCCTGAAGGAATATAACTGAAGGCATGCATATCTAAAGTAACAATAGAGGGAGAGATCTGGGCCCAATGACAATGTGAGACTTGTGGGGGAAGGCCAGATCCAGCGGGAAGATTCAGGGACAGTTCAAGGGGGCTCCCAGAGACTGTATTCCAGATTCAAGGGGGTTCCCAGAGATTGTGCCCTCATCAGGAGTACAGTGACCCTCCAAAAGTCCTTTGTTCCAGTGGGGTCTAGGTTTCAATATTGGCTTAAGGAGGGTATAGTAGACAACAGACCAACAGCCTGGAATCGCAAGGAAATCAGACTTAGGCTTTCAAGCAGAAGGAGAGGAAACACAATGGAGATATCGGAGAAGGAGATGGTCAGGGCCCTAATCCAGCTTTGTCCAGGCCCCAACAGGGTTCAGGATCCCTTTTGGCTACTACTATTTGCCATCCAGACCAAGGGCTGACCCAAATCCCACAAGGCAGATGCTTTTATTAGCAGCCCTGTGGTTGGCCCACCACTAGGTAAGGGACCATGGAGGACCATGGAGAACCATGAAACCATGAAAATGAGGATTTGGAACCATGGAACATCAAAGCTGACAGGGTGCCTGGGGATCAAGTCCAATCTGCTCTTTTTAAGGATGAAGAAGGAGGGGTGATAGATGGGAAAGCATGAACTTTCAGACAGAGGCCAATGAGATTTACTTTTACTTCGTCCGAAGCGAAGCTTCCTGAGGTTGGGGAGATCGGTAGATGTTTGCAAGCGCAGAACAAGACACATCAATGTGACGGAAAGGAAAAGGAAAGACAAATAAATGAAATGCAAGAATTTTAAAGATAGAAGAGAGGAGAAGGGACAAATAAAAGGATGTAAGGACCACAGAAACAGGGGAGAAACAGGGAGAGAAGGAAGGGGGTAGGGAGAGACGAGAGAGGGAATGGGACAGGGAGAGAGGAGAGGGGAGAAACACAGAGGGAAGGGGCATGGAGAGGGGCAGGAAGGGAGCACATGGAGAGGAGAGGGGAAAGACAGGGAGAGAGGGAAGGAGGGAGGGAGGGAGACAGAGGCAGAGACAGAGACAAAGAGAGAGGGAGAGAAAGAGAGAGAGACAGAAAGAGAGAGGGAGGGAGAGAGGGGAGAAAGGAGAAGGGGGGAGACAGAGAGAGAGGGAGAAAGAGAGACAGAGAGAGACAGGGGAGAGACGGAGGGGAGAGACAGAGACAGAGACAGAGAGTAGGGGGCACCAGCACCGGGAGAGGAGAGAGGAGAAAGCAGAGCTGCACACAGATAGAGGAGAATAACAAAGGGGAGAGACAAAGACAGAAAAGCAGAAATTTAGTTAATGGAGACAAGACACATAGAAAAGTGAAAGAAGAGAGAGGAAAATAATGACATCTAATGTTTTTATAATGGGCAGCCAGGTGGTGGGTAGTGGGTAGAGCCCGGTCCTGGAGTTAGGAAGCCCTGAGTTCAAGTTCAGTCTCAGACACTTACTAGCTGTATGACCCTGGGCATTTAACCTTATTTGCCTCAATTTCCTCATCTGTAAAATGAGCTGGAGAAGGAAATAACAAACCATTCCAGTATCTTTGCCAAGAAAAAAAAACCACAAATGGGGCCACAAAGAGTAGGACACCAGTGAACTATTTTTATATAGAACTTTAAGGCTTGCAAGGTGCTTTAAATACATAATTCTCCTTGACCCCACCGTCATTTTTAAGATGAAGTGAATTTTCTTTTCATAGCTATTATGAATTTCTGTTCTGTGCAAGATCCGGGTCTGGTCCGCTGGATAATTTTTCATCTATCATGGGATCTGAAATAATAAATTGTACACTCTTGCATAGAGTAAAAAATAAAAATTACACTAATGAGCCCCCAAATGCTGAAATCCAGTCTCAGTCAAATGTTGGCATAACATGCGCACTGCAGCCCCAAAGAAAATGACAGGGGCAGATTCCTAGAGCATAGCCACAAAATGGCTTCATCATTTCATCGAGTGACCAAGGGGAAGGCTGCCCTTCTGGGGCCCCAGAGGTGCAGCTGCCCTGCAAAGGCAAGCAGAAAGGTGGGCCCTCAAGTGGGAGACAAAGATGGAAAGGGAAAGGTGCTGCAGGGGAGCCTGAACACAGGTGCCTGGGCAAGAGAGAAGTCCAGATCTGTTTGCCTAAGGCCCTGAAGCCCCTGCTCCTGCAAGACTGGAAGCTGGGAACTGTCAAGAAGAAGCTTTTCACCCTACCTGCCAAGAAGCCAGTGAAAGCCATCCTGGTAGAATATGTCGCCTCCCAGCAAAACTGCACAACTGCATTCAAGAGATATGACATTGGTGAACTGGTAGTCACACTTTTTTGACAGGGTGCTGGGCACCCAACTTCCCTACGAGTTCGAGAAGCTGCACCAGGAGATCCTGGCCCATCATCCCGGGGCCCACATGTCCCACATCTATGGGGGCGCCCACCTGCTGCGCCTCTTCCCCCAACTGGGGCCCATGCTGGCCTGTGCTCCCCTAGGGGCTGGCAGTCTGCATGTGCTGCTGAGCCATTTGCAAGGTTTCCTGAAATATTTTGCCAGCAATCCTTCTCTGCTGTTTAAGGCCGCCACTGACTACCAGGCAGCCTCTGCTGAGTACCGGCAGAAAGCAGGTTGAGGCCGTGGCAATCTTTGCTCCTCAGTTGTCAGATTTGCTTTTCTCCAGGCAAATCTGGCTACTTCTCAGTCTGAATCTTACAAAAATGTTCTCTTCTAACATTGTGCTTGTGGTAGTTCAGGGTCCGTGGTTTTTCTCTAAGTTTGTTGTTTACTCGGACTGAGGAAGCCCCTTTCCTCCTTGCAGAGTATCCCTTAGTGTTTGTAGTGATAATGCTCAGGTGAAACCCACATTGTTAGCCAGGTTCTGGGGCCAACCTCAGCACCTGTGTTAAAGATTTCCGCTGATGGGGGGTGGGGGGGCCCTATGTTCAGTTATCTGGTCCATGGCAGCTCGTTATCCACCCCTTCTTGCAATGTGACTGCTCATCTTCCCCATAAGGTGTCGCTCTGTAGCCAGTTACTAAACCAGGGTTTGGCTGTTTTCTATGTTGATTCCAATGCATATTTAGGTGATAAGATAGACTTACTCTTCTGTTTTGACAGTTGTCTAGAAATATGACTTCTTCGGAGCTGTTTTATAAGTGTTGAAAATGTAGAGATCTTATTCTCCTCAAAAGGTGTGTGTCTTGTTTCTTGCTTTTGGAAATTCCAGGAGACCCAGGGACTCACCAGTTTGTAATGGATTCAAAGTAGACTTCACTTTTGCCCTGATACACTCTGTCCCAGTGAGACCCACAAAGGGGACAGGCTTAGAAATGGGGCTGGGGGAAGCAGGACGCTACATTCTCTCAAAGCGATGAGGCTAGTTCTCCATATTGGTCCCAATAGCCAGCCCCTGGGTCTGGGCCAAGTCACGTCAGCAAGCACAAATGCTAAGTATTGCAGCTCTGCCCTCAAGGAGCTCACATTCTGACATGGGAAAGCACAATGTCCATCTCAGTGTCCGTAGAGGGAAATTCATGATTCCCACCTGAGCAGGGCCTGGGCTGGAGTCTCAGCAGAGTTTGTCTTAGGGCCATTCAACCTTGTTTCAAAGGCTTCTACCTCAGGGCCAGATGTTCCAGGGGTGGGGATGACATCCAGTGCCCTATTTAACAAGCTCCTGTTCTCACTCCTAGTGGGAGGTGGTTCCCTTCTTCACTTACTCCCCTGGTGGCCCCACAAGCTGCATAGCTCAAGCAGTATGCAGGAGCTAATGTCTTAAGGGCTAGTGGCAAATGTCGGTCCTGGATCCCCCTCACGCCTACTGGCAATCTTTCAGGGCCCAAGAGGAAGGGACTAGATAGGGCATCTTCAGGGATCAGAGACCTTGAATTGGCAGGTACCTTAGAGGCCATCTAGCTCTTGGCTCTGTACATAGAGACCCTGAGGCAGAGGAAGCCACATTGATCTTGGTCATAGGCCTAAGTGCAAGGCCGTCTTTGACCCGCTTCACTATACAGTGATGCTAAAAGCTTTACATACACACAAGCAGCATAGCATGGTATGTCCAGGCCTCTCCAGGTGTCACCGACAGCTCAGCCCAACCACACGTGCCAGTTTTTTGCCTAAGCTGACTTTCCGTAAAGCCATATCCTGACCAGCTCTTCTCAGGCAGGCCCAGCAAAGGGCCACCAGGCAGTTGTCAAGCTGGCTCAGAGACCCTTGGTGGTCACTCCTTACTTATCCAGTTGGTGTGACTTACTTTTATTCATCTTTTTCTTGCCTTGAGGTTCAGGCAGTGTCTCCCCCTCCCACCTGCCAGGCAAGGTTAGCAGCTTCCACTGAGTTTTTGGCAGGGAGGCTGGAGGGTGAATAGAGAACTGGTAGTTATAAAGTCAATCAACATTTATTAAGAACATACTGTGTGCCAGGCACTATCTTAAGTTCTGGGGATACAAAGACAGGCCAAACCTCTCTTGGGCAGCTCACAATCTAATAGGGGAGAGCATTCCAGGCATGGGAGACCGCCAGAAAAAGGCCCAGAGTCAGGAGTATCTTGCTCAAGACGTAGTAAGGAGGTTGGTGTTACTCCCTGAATCACAGTACCTGGGGGGAGGTAAGGGGTAAAAAAGACTGGTGAGGCAGGGGGTAGTCAGGAAGAGCTGTGAACACCAGAGGATTTGACATTTGATCCTGAAGGTTATCACCTTTGATAGCCATTGCAGTTTACTGAGTAGGGGAGTGACAAGGTCAGATCTGCTTTTCAGGAAGATCACTTTGACAGCAGAATGGGAGATGGCCTGGAGTAGGGAGAGACATTGTACCAGTGTTGTAGTGACAGAGGAGAGAAGGGGACAAAGGTAAAAATCAACAGGCCTGGGCAACACACTGGCTGGGGGGAGGGAGGGTTAAAGACATTGTGAGGAGTTGAGGACAACACCAAACTTGGTCTCTACTTCCCCCTCTTCTCAGAGAGCTGCCCTTTCTCTAATGAAGAATAAACAGGACACAGAGAAGAGCTCAGGCAATCCAGCCAACCTATCACACGAGGATGCCAGTTTGGCCCAGCTGTGCCACTCCCCTAGTCCTTCCCCCCTCCCCCTCCCAGCCCCCAGCTACACTCTCTCCTTCAGAGCCAAGCTCAGTGACCAGCTTAGTCCAGGCTTTGGTGGGTTTTTCTCTCCATGTACACTGTTGTGGTCCCTGCTCTCCTACTTCAGCTCACTTCCCCCTCCCCACCCCCCATTAGGTCAGTCATTGGTTGGGGTGCCCCTGGGGATTCTCTGGATTCTTACTCTAACAGCCTCATGGGAGGGGGTAAAATTGGTCCCTGCCCCCTCTGAGAGGGTTGTCACTAAATCCAGCCAAGGGGCAGGGGACACTGCCAGTAGGGGGCAGGGAGGAAGGCCATGGAAGGAGGAGCAGTTGGCCTCTAGCAGGCTGGGACTGGAAGCAGACAGGGCCTTGGGCCCTGCCTGCACCTGATTTGGCCTCATGCCTGGGTTTGGAGCAAAGACCCAAGTTCAAGGATTTACAGGCAATGAGTATCTGGGAAACTCATCCAAGCCTGAGTGTACTTAATAGTCTGAGAAGCAAGCAGGCAAAAAGTGGCACCAGTATGGGTGCACACACTTATACACTCACAGACACACACACACACACAGATACGGACACACACAGACACATTCACATAGACACACACACACACACACACTCACACTCAGACATATAGACACACAAATACAGACATACACAGACACATTCACATACACACACATATACTCACATATATACTCACAGATATGCACTCACACTCAGATGCATTCATATACACACACTCACAGAGACACACACTCAGGCACATTCACATATACAGATATACTCGCAAAGACACCCTCAGACACATTCATATACACACACATACATACAAATATACTCACACTCACAGATACATACACTCAGATACATTCACAGACACACTCACAGAGACACACACTGAGGCACATTCATATACACACATATACATACAGACACACACACTCAAACACGTTCACATACACACACACACATATACTCACAGACACGCATAGACAGATGCATTCACATACACACACATATACTCACACTCACAGACAATTCACATACATATTCACATACACACATATACTTACGCATAGAGAGACACAGACACACACTCAGACACATTCATATACACATATACACTCACATATAAACTGACACAAACACATACTCACACAGACACATTCACATTTATATGCACATATACTCACATACACACACTCAGGCACATTCACATACACACACTCATACATATACTCACACTCACACTCAGATACATTCACATGCACACATCCTCACACATATACTTACACAGACACACACTCACACAAATACTCAAACTCACAAACACACACATTCATGTTCAGACATTCACATACACACGCATTCACACACATGTACACATACACACACTCATACACACAGGGCCAGAGTCACTCACTGGGTAGGGAGAGAGGCATGTACCAAAGATCTTAGCTGGCAGGAGATAATGCTGAGTGGCCCCTGAGCAGGTAAATTTTATACCTTAAATGCGTGCTTGTTTGTGAACAGGGAATGGATGTCAGACACAGGGAAGGGGCATTTCTGATCAGATCTAGATGGCATGGGGGAAATTCCTTATCAATACCAGACTCGGGTGAGAGAGGTTCCTGATGAGGACCAGAAGGTAAGTGAAGGTTTGAGTTGGTCATCGAGGGCCCCAGGAATGAGCAATGGCTCCCAGCCTCTGCAGCTGGCCAGGAACCTTGTCTGATCAGGATTGTGGAATCCTTTACATTGCCTGACACAGGTCAGGAGGAGTCAGGGCAAGGGAAAGGTACAGGCTGTCTGTGGTTGCTTAGCTGTTTATGGTCATTAGGACCCCTTAGCCTAAGTGATTCCATATTGGAGTCCTAGACTTAGAACTACCACATTAAAGGACAGGTGATCACAAGCCACACCCTGCCCTGCACATAGAGACCCAGCAGCACAAGGCTGGAGGGAGTTGTTGCTCCAAGAAAGCCAGGTTAACCAAGGCCTTGAGTTTGAGGCTGCCCCTGCTTGCTTTTTCTTTTCCTAAGTCAGAGGGCTTCAGAGGGTCTCCTCCACAGACAGACTTTGGCCATAAGCCTTGGAATTCCAGTCCCCAGTCTGATGCAGGCCCCACCCAGCCTTATCCCCCAGACCAGGACCAAGAGCCTGAAAAGGGTCTCCTCTCCAGAGCCGTATCACAGTGGGAACATGGGCAGTGTCTGTGTAGTCCTCTCCAATCTCTAACACCAGCCCAGCACAACATGATGGGCTAGTTTTGTGCCTGAGCAGTAGCTGTCATGAGTGGCCGGGGCAGTGGTGGGGAGGTCCAATTAAACTTGCTTAGACAACTACTTATTAACCCAACTGCTCATTGCCCATGCTGGGAACTTAAATGTTTATTGACTGACTGACTGATTGTACTTTCTATGACTGTGTGTTTCTAACCGTCGTAAAGAATAGTTTAAAAAATAAGGTGATGTGGAATTTTTAATATGGAAATATTCAAGTTTGTACCAACAATGGAAACACAAGTTCCACTTGGCCTTCTTTTCTTAAGCTATAATTTTGATGGATTTTGTACATTTAATAAGAAGGGATTGCTATTTTCATTTGGGGAACCACTCTGAATTCTTAGGTTTTACAAAATCAGGGCACTAGGAAATATGAAGAGAGCCTCAGCATTCTACCCTCTGGTTTATTGGTGCCACTGACCCAACAAACAATATTCAAAAACAACCCACTTAAACTGCAGCTGAGACATAACAAAAATGGTCTGTAAAGTTATCTGTTTCAGGAAAAGGAATATGGTCCTCAGGTCCTTCCATGAAGTGCCTTCTTCCAGAGAATGGACTAAAATAAGTTGGACATGGCTTGCCAGATACAAAGGGCCATTTTCTTTTTTCTTGGATTGGGCATTCTTGGGCAGGATAGCAGCATGTTTGATGTATTTTAATGCCCAGGTGCCAGCTACTGGGCTACGGTATCAAAAACGAAGCTATGGATGTCTGCAGAGGGACTGCAACCCAGACAAGACCAGTCAATATGTTATAAATCTGGGGTATCTGGCAAATAGTGCTGCAAATGACAAGGAAGATGAGCCAGGGAATTTACTCATTAACCTTTGGTGGTCTTGTAGGCCAAACAGAATCATGATGTGAATGGTCTTGTGGACTACAAAAGTGAGCCACATGTGGACAGTCATTTTGACTCTGTAGAGTTTAGGATTTTAAATTACAATACTTCTTATGCTAAGGTGAATTGTGTGAGTAAATTATTCTAAATCCTCATCATTAAATCAATATCCTTCATTGGGTCCATGAATTTTATGATACACTTTTAATCGAATTATTTATATAGACAGAGGCTCCCAAAAAAATGCTTTTTGGCCGGGGGCCCCACGTATCCTCAGAAGGAGCTAGGATCAAGAAAGCCTAGCATCCAAAGACAGAAGGGTAGAAGCGACAACCTGGCATATCAGAGAAGAAGAATTCTTTTCACTTACTTCCCTAGCACTAAATACTAGAGACCTGATGATGGCAAAGAAGTCTCTTATTCCTTATCTCTTGTCAGCAACAAAAGCCAGATATTTGTAACATCTGCCTATGGTAAACCCATCATAAAAATGTCCCAAATTCCTTTTAAAGGTAGTGAAGCCTCCAAACTTACAGATGACTTTTATCTGAATTGGTCTTCCTTCAGTATGGTCACTGTTGGCCCAGACGCTAACATTTGCTGAAAATAGAAGGAGATTCTGTGACCTCTGGGGGCCAGCATGAAGAGGTGGGGTGGGATCTTTCTGGGAGTTGGTGCACAAAATGGCTTTGGGCTGCAATTGTAGAGAAGAAAGTGACAAAGTTCTAGAAAATGCATTGGCCTGAAATGCAGGCCAGATTCCTTCTGGGATCAGAGCCGTAAGGATGCTCCAGAGAAACATCTGGACCCCCCACTAGAGTTTCAGTGGTGGCCATAAGGCCACAGAAACAAGAGGTATGTGTGCTGAAGTGGTTCACATGTCACCAGCTCTTCACTACAAGTGAAGATGATAAGAAACTATCGCAGTTTTATTTGGAGTCAGCAGGGTCCAAAGCATGTAGCAGCTGTGACACTGTCATTGCATGGCCTTCCCTCTAGCACCGCTCATTAGCATTTGGGGTGGAGAATTGACCATTATTAGAGCTGATTATTATTTTCTTTTCTAGAATCTTCTTACAGGGAAACCCCTCCAACACAATGATACCAGTTCTCCAGTATGCAACCTGGCCTGGTCCAAACACAACAATGAGTTAGTGGGCACAAATAGATACTTAGAAAACCAGATCATCATCTGAAAATACCCCTCTCTGGCCCAAGTAGCCAAACTGTCAGGGCATTCCTACTGAGTTTTGTAACTGGCAGTGTCTTCCAATGGAGAAGCCACAGCTATAAGTGCTGGACACATGAGCTTATCATTCAGCAAAAGCATCCAGATCTGTCCTTAATCTATTCTCTAGAATCTGGCAACTGCCCAGCTCCACACACCAGGACCCCACTAGGACTTTGATTATAGTCCAAGCTCACGTGGAGAACCTCATTTGTCGACTGGAGAGGAAAGGGTAGGCAGGTAGACCTGGGAAGACCTTTGAGATTCTTATCTGATCCCAGACTTTGAACAGTATTTTGGGAGGGAAAACAACTGAGGGGGACCACTCAGAAGGTGGGAACCCATTCTTCACAAAGAGAAAACACCAAACTGAAAAAGAGTGATATAGCCAAGACCAGTGAAACTTGAAAACAAGGCTCTCTCTTCTGCTCCCTCACACGTGTGCTCCAGCACACATGCCTCTTGTTTCTGTGGCCTTATGGCCACCACTGAAACCCCCCTTCATACTGGCCCCCAGAGGTCACAGAATCTCCTTCTATTGACAGAGGAAGGATACAAACACACTCTCTTCCTCTCTGGTCATTTCTGTGTCTGGAGGGAAATGGTCAGAAGTTGGAACAGGGGGAAGAAGGCTTCACATGACTTTAGGCTCAGACTACCCCCCACTTTATTCAAACAGGCTGCTTTGGAAGCTGAGGCCCCTTGGCGCCAATCTTCCCCATGTAACTGAGGAGGGAACTAGGAAGCAGTTGTCTTACAAGCCCCCATGGAGGGCCAAAGCTAGAAATGCCTATGCAGGAGGGAGGGGGAGCAGAATGCCATGTTGCATGTTCTCCAGAGCAGGCCACAGCATATGCCCCAAAGACCAAACAGCTGTGTTGTGGTTTGTGGAAAATATTATACTATTTTATATCATTTTTGTAATTTCAATAAGACTCAGGGCCTGAACTACTTAACCAGAAGAAAAGCCTGATCCTAACAGTCTCTTTGTTCTCTGAGTAAGCTCAGAGACATCTCTATCTTGTATCAACAAATCCAGATGGAGTATTCCTTGCTCTGTCCATGGCCATTAAGGGTGAAAACCTTGAGCCCAGACACTATCTTGAATTATGTGACTTTTCCTTATCTTAATATTTTATGGGCATATACTATGTTGTGGAATGTTAATGGCCAATTAAACACAGAGATCCTGGGGCTACAAATCCAATTGACACTTTGACAACTATCTAATTTGTTGTATTTACAATCTATTCCATTAAGGAAAATCCTCTTCTTGTATCATGGTTAAACATACATGGGGGTCATAAAAATGAGGTCATACAGGCTTGCTAGCTCTGCTAAAATAACGTATATAAGTTTTCTCATTGCTTTGTTCAAGCAGCCAGAGTTTATACTCTGACTCCTTGTACGTACAAGTAAGCTAGCTCCGCTATGCTTTAAGGGAAAATAATAAACAACATGGATTTTTCTATCACCTAGCTCTGTTGTTTCCTTCAACCAAATTTTCAGGTTTAACAGTTATGGTGCCGTGACTTTCGGATGGAAATGATGGAAACGGGACAACGCAGCCCAACCTTGCCAACGCTTTTGGGCGCCATAGGATTAACTTTTCCTGGAATTTTGGCCTTGACAAGGTGGGGTAAGTTGTCTCTCTTCCCAGCTTCCAAAAAGAACTCCCACAAAATTGGTTGAAGTCTGGAAATTCCCTTTAAGCTAGCTCTGGGGGCAGGGATCAAATCTGTGGTAAAACACAGATCTGCGGTCAAATGCACATAGATCCCCTGGAAACACTGATTGATCTAGAAAATTAACTATGGATCAGTCAAAAACTAGAATTAGAAGTCCAACTGTTCCTCCACTCCCTCTCTTCCTTCGCTTGGAGGCTCTGGTCCTGGGGAGAAAAACTGCACTTTGCTTTTTCCCTCCCCTTCTGCCTCCCAGGAAGGGCTCTGATCCTGAGAGAGGTAACTCTGTTCTGCTACCGTTGCCTCCTCTCTCTCTTCCCTCCCCACCCCCTTTCCCCCTTTCCCTTAAGGGTTCTGTTTTTGCCTTCTGCCCTATTCCTGCTTCCTTCCCTTGAAGGCTCTGATTATGGGGAGGATAAATGCATTTTATCCTTACTCCTCGCCTTCCTTTACCTGTCCTAGTCCTCCTCCATCTCCCCTTTCCCCATTCCTAAGGGATAGGAGAGTCAGAAAAATCAGGAACGCCAAGGCTTCCCCAAAGACCATAGGGATGCTAATAGCCAACTCATGAAAGCTTCTAATTCTCTGTTGTTTAAACTCTGAGCTCAGTCTGTATTTGTTCTGTATTTGTTTTGTTAATTGTCTGTTAACTGTCTGTGTGAGAGCGTGTGCTGTGAAATGTCTATACCGTGTAAAATCTGAAACGCAGGTAGCCAGAGAATTCTAAGGCTGCAGTTAGGGAAACAGAGACTCTATTTCCTTTCTCAATGTTTGGCCTGGCCAGCCGAACTTGAAGAAAAAAATAGAGCTGAAACATTTTAGCATATTCTGGGATTGATTATTCATTAAAAGTTTGGAAATTGGTTAGTTGGATTTTAGGAGAGAGAACTCCTGAGACTATAGATCACTCCAGGGACGCTCACTGGTGCTAAAACACCCTCCCAATGCTGATCACTTAGGTGAAGTTACTTGAATTACAGTCATTGAGATCTTTCACCATTGTTGTCTTGTCTCTGACCGAGCCAGAGCTGCAGTAAAAGTTAGAGCAGCTAAAACAAACTCCTCTCCTCCCAGATCAGATTAGGAGAAGAGAATGCAGGAGAACTGTAGGGAAAACTTAAATCACCTTTCCCCACCTGGCAAAAGGAGGAGAAGGACAGAAATTCACAGACTGACAGTATTCTGACAGTCCTGTGCCCCTGGGTACCTTTGTAGCCCATTCTTTTTGGCAAAGTTTGGAATTGTCACCCAGGTCCTATGCATTCTGCCCACTCTGTCCCCAGCAGCTGCAAACCGCCCTAGGCTCAGTAACTTTTGCAGTGGTGGGGGAAGGGTGAGGTAGATGGATTTGGACTTTCTGCCTCCCAGAATTGTCACCACTGGGATACTAGCTTCTGTTCTAGGTAACTTCACGCTTCTGTGTTCCAATTGCAAAACTGTATTTTAATCTCTGTTTGACCTGTTTCCTGAGTTTTAAAGGGAAAGTAATAATGATGGTTGCTACGGGATCAAAATGATAATGATTGTAAAATGCGTAACATAAAGTCTGGTATATGTTAGATACAACATTATTATTATCTCTCTCTGATATAATGTAATTGTTAACTTTTGAAGTGGTTTTTAAAATACCAGAAGTAATAAGCTGAATAATTTCTATATGTGGTAATCTGGAAATGCAATAGACATCATTTGAAAATTATTGTTTCTGTGTTTCTAAACTTGCATTGTGTTCCCAAAATTCTCTTAGATTGTGGAATTTGAGAAGACCATTGTATGGTAAGAAATGATATTATAGCAATTTTAATCTGATTTTGATATATGTGAATTGGGTTTTTAAAGGGATGTGATAAAATTTGGAACTGTTATATGTGGTTATAACAAGTAATTAATTAATAATACTGATATTTAACCATGAGAACAGACTTTCTGTGTGAAAAAGTTTTCTATTATGAGAATATATCTGGTGATTTAAAGTTATAGTTTCAAATGATGAGATGAAAGATTCTCTGTGCATGGAGATTTAGAAATATGTTCACCTAACTGATAAATGGGTTGTTTCAAGTTTTAAAATGCATAATTATGTTTAGGGCGCTGTTACATTTCTAAATTGTGTAATTTGACAAACAGATGTATCAGCAATATTGAAAAATGTGGTAATCTTTTACAATGCTAAGAGTATTGGGCCTTAGAAATTAAAATGTTACCACCAGTGGTTAGGAATCAGATTTGATTTGCTTATCCAACTCAGTTATGATCACTAGATTGGTAATTAATTGGAATCTGTTTCAAGTTTTAAGTACATGATAATTGCTTGTGGTGTACTTATTTCTAAATTTGTTATTATATACAAATTGGTTAACATCGCATTACCTGTGCTGTTAGAGAATAATTTCTCTCATAATCTGGATGTTGTTAGATTAAGAATCGTAGTTAATTAAGAAATTGAGGTTATTAACTGAAACAAGAACTTTTGAAACCATCTAGTCATGAATTCTTATCAATCTTGTGTGGTTTTCAGTGTAGAGGAATTACTCTGGAAAAAGCTTTTTAAAGTCCTGGTAAAGTTTATTATTGTGATAAGATAAATTTAATTGGGTATGTAATTTATAGAAACTAAGTGTCCCATTATAACACTTTTTGACTAAGGAATTTGTAATATCCAGGAATTCTGGGCAATATTTGAGAATGAGGACATTTGGTACCAACTTAGTTAATGAATTCCAGCATTTAAGGATTAATTTGCTTTAAGGAAAATATTTTTGGAAAATGTTCTGTAAAATCTTTTTGTGTAATTTTGGAAGGCCCGCTGAATTTCCACCTGTAAGCCAATTGGTTGCAGTTCAAACCTATTGTGAGTTCTCTGAGTTTCTGGGTGAGAACCTAATTAGAATTATTAGAATTAATGCTTATCTATAGAAGCACCCATTCAATGTCTTATTCAAGGTTCTTTTTTGAGTAAGGAGGTTGGAAACCACAGTCTGAACTCCTTATTCCTCCCCGCCCTTAGTTTAGATAAGAAGATTCACCTTAGCCCACTTGTCAGAAGGGAAGGAAAAGGGAGGGGCAACAATTACTGGGATTTGAGTTTTTACTGAAAGAAAGAACAGTAGGGGTCAGAAGCCTAAAAAAAAAAAAAAAAAAAAAAAAACCTGGCTTTTTAAAGTCAGCAAAAGTGATACGTTTTTAGGATAAGACTGGGTTTCGAGGAGGATGTGGGTCTTAAGGATACAGTTCTTATTAGTGAAGCTTGCCATCTGATGGGAAAGAACCCACCCTCAGGGGGAGATGATGTGGCAGATCTCTTTAATCAGAAATAAGCAGGTAGTAACAAAAGGGAAGTTATCTGCCAGAATCTGTTACCATTGTGAAAGAAGTTGTTTTTTGAAAAAAAATGGGAAATTGAATAAATGCAAATATGTAAAATCTTGTTGTTTTAATCAAATGACTGGTTATATTGGTACTCTTGTACAGTCAAATGAAAAATAATATGGTTTCTAAAGTGTTAATGAGAATAATTAGAAAGGGAAGAGAAGTTTTATGATGTAGGGTTGAATCATTATCCCGTGGACTAAGACTGGGATTTTAAAGTTGTATTGTATTTATGTGAAATAGAGTTCTTGAATGTTGTGAAGTGATATTAGAGCAATTGGGTATTGACACAAATAGTGTAATTAATTACTGCGACTAAATCAGAGACATCTTCAGTTTAAGTAAACAATTCTAGAAGTATTTTGGAAAATGTTTTTGTGATTTTAAGCGAGAGTTAGAGCTTAACAATGTGTATAAGACTCAATTCCTGAAGTGTTCTTTTTTTCCCTCCAGAATGAGTTAACAGGGACAAATCCATTGACTTGTGAGGTCAGTCATTAACCTCTTTTGTTTGTTTAAGCAAACTGGAATGGGATTCCAGTATACACAGTTATGTCAGTAAAAGGTACTAACTTATGAGTTGTTTTGTGTTATGGTTGAAACGTAAAGGGACACTGAGTAATAGGTTGGAAAGGTAAATAAAAGCTTGAGGGGATACGAAAGGCAGATGAGAAAGTTAGGGGACAAATGGGAGTTAGCTAAGCCTCCCCTGTCCTGAGAATGATAGTTTCAGATGCTTTTAGCAAGTTGGAAAAGAGTGTGAGGAAGTATTTAGAAGCTGGAAATGTTATGTAGCTTGACTTGTTAATTATTAGCTCAATGAAATTTGGGACAGTCCTATCTGAAGGATATTTATTTGCTATTTAAGATTTTATGGGACTACAATTTAATATTGTTTTAAGCTCTGATTACAGGTATAGGTCACATGAAGCCAGTAGTGGAATGGCAGGCATTACAGACTGAGAATTCTTAAAGGTGGATGTCTATGCCTGGGAGAAAGTCTTGAAGACGACCTTGGACACAACCTAGGTAGGATCTTCCTGACTCTATTTCCCAGTTCTGCTATTTCCTTTCTGAAAAGGAAAATCCCCACCTGATTACTCCTAAGCCCTGCTTTCAGCATCTAATGGCTATATGATTGGCTAACAGATATGACTCGTGCCTGGAATCAAACAGAGCTAAGGAAGTTCTTTCCTTCTGTTAAGATATATGACATAGTCCCTCTTTCCTTTCATAGCAAATTTATATTATCAGGAAGTTTTGTAAGCACAATGCTAAATCTACTAGGTAATAGATGAATATTGGAATATCTCTGAGTTATTATAATAGGATACAGGAATGAATAGCTTACAATTTTAACCTATGTTCATGACCAAATAAAGATCAGAAGGATATAGAGATAACATCCTCCAAAAGGAGGAAATGATTAGACACAGTAATAAGACAAAGATGTAATGTGATAAATGTCTAATTAAATAGGATAGCAAATTTTGAGAGGAAAAGGCAATAGGACCAAATAGATTCCTCTAAGAATTATATACAGATGTGTATGATTGGCTCCAAAATTTATCAGTCATGGAAATTCAAGCTAATAAGTGTGTTTAGGTAGTAAGATCTTAAATGTGGATTTTTGTACAAGGAAATTGTATGAGATAGTACAAGTGAAATTATATCTCCTTTATTAAAGTATCTGTCTGATGATTTTAAAAGGAAGATGAGTTCAATTTATGGTTGGACCTTTATATTTTAAAGGATTCTTATACCAGGTACAAAATTTAGGTAAGGTTAGAAACAGTAGATGATATATGATCTGAAATACTCTGAAGTTAAAAGAAGGAGAGCCAAATTTAAGTGATTAAGTTATATTAAGTTAGAATTGTGTGAGGATTTCTAGATCTGAACCAGAGAAGCAGAACTCTCTTTTACTATCTAGGGACCAGATAACTACAATCAGGCATCTGGGATTCAAGAAAAAAGTGCCACTTTAAATGGACATTGGAAATATGTAACTGGGATTTAAAGCTACTTTGTATTTGTACTGTTTGAACTTAGCCCTGAGTGGCTGGGACCTATGGTGTGCTGTTTTTCTCTCAATTATCAAATTACATGTGTTCTGAGAGCTCCTGTCAGATCTGACTACTTCTATAGCTGCCAACTTGTGGATATGGACTCCTTGATCCTTCTATCATATCTGATGATTGCCCGTGCTCCTGAGTGGACATCTGAGCCCATAGGACACCTTGCCCTCCAGTTTCAAAGAGCCTGAAGGGGACAGCATCAGACGCAGGCAACCTTCCCAAGAGACTCTGGACCAGAACCTGTACGAAGGACAACTCTCTTCCTGAGTCCATTGCGTTCCCAAGACTGTTTATTTGTACCTTTGGTGTCTTAGCTTATTTTACTTAGGTGCTCTAGTTTCCCCATTATGCTCCCTACTGATACCCCTTGCAACTTGCTCCCCCTGCTTGTTTACAAGTAGTTTATAATTACTGTGCATCTCTGGGGATGTCCAAACACAGAAAGAGAAAAAAAAAACCTGAATCCACCTAGATAAGGATTTTTACAACTTTACCCCTGAGGAAGATAGAGGTTTTTCCATACCTTAATTGGTCTTCAGGTGAAACTTTCAGCTTACCTTTGACCAAAAGGAGGAAGTGTGGAAAATATTATACTATTTTATATCATTTTTGTAATTTCAATAAGACTCAGGGCCTGAACTACTTAACCAGAAGAAAAGCCTGATCCTAACAGTCTCTTTGTTCTCTGAGTAAGCTCAGAGACATCTCTATCTTGTATCAACAAATCCAGATGGAGTATTCCTTGCTCTGTCCATGGCCATTAAGGGTGAAAACCTTGAGCCCAGACACTATCTTGAATTATGTGACTTTTCCTTATCTTAATATTTTATGGGCATATACTATGTTGTGGAATGTTAATGGCCAATTAAACACAGAGATCCTGGGGCTACAAATCCAATTGACACTTTGACAACTATCTAATTTGTTGTATTTACAATCTATTCCATTAAGGAAAATCCTCTTCTTGTATCATGGTTAAACATACATGGGGGTCATAAAACTGAGGTCATACAGGCTTGCTAGCTCTGCTAAAATAACGTATATAAGTTTTCTCATTGCTTTGTTCAAGCAGCCAGAGTTTATACTCTGACTCCTTGTACGTACAAGTAAGCTAGCTCCTCTATGCTTTAAGGGAAAATAATAAACAACATGGATTTTTCTATCACCTAGCTCTGTTGTTTCTTTCAACCAAATTTTCAGGTTTAACAGGTTCAATGCATTGATTCACAGGGGATAGCTCATGCTGGTGGATTTAACCATTCCATTTCATGCAAAACATTGGTAATGGCCAGCCCAATCAGGGTTTGCGATAACTCCAAAGGCCTCCTGGGGTATGTGAGAAGGATTTCATTGCAGCTCGAGCAAAACGTTGAGAGGAAATAGAATCATTGAGACAGTGAGCCCATTTCGAGCACACCTCTAGACAACTCTCAGTCTTATGGGGAGAGATGGCCAGAATAGCAGAGTTCTGGCAGGACCCAGGAATCCTTCCCACACAGTGGTGGCTTCTTGGATGGGCCTGGGGCCAAACAGCTGGGACCGTTCTAGGTGGCCATGGCAGGCAGTGTAGTCAGATGCCAATCCTTGTGGGTGAACCTTTCAGGCTCTTGCCTCACTTTCCCCCAACTTCCCTCCCTCCCACCTTCCATGTCCCCTTGAGTATAGCTTTTAATCTACAATGACAAAGGGGAGCCCCAGTATCCAAATCCTGTGACTCACATAGAAATAAGCACCTCAGGAGAGCTGAGTTAGTGATGGCTTGGTCTCCAAGTGGGAGAAAGCATGGCGGGGGGAGGGGTTTAGGAGGTGGAGGAATAAGCAAATTTGTGGAAAATCAGTGGATCTGAGCTCCAGGAGAGATTCAGCTCTTTTCTACTGAGTCCTCAGAAGGGCACTCAGTACTCTGGCTGCCTCCACACCTGCCCTTTATGGACTGTAGTGTATTTGAAAGCTCTGATTGAGGAAGATGGGAGGAACAAAAAAAGCACCCCAATACCTAGGTGGGGGTGGGGGAACCAGATGCTCCACTATCAGGCTATGATATTAGGAATTCTGAAGCAGGGCAATTGATTGATTCCTTATGAAGTAGAGCAGTCAGTGAGCAGGATACAACCTTAAGAAAGAGAAAAGGATGAGTTTTGCCAACAAACCAGGGCTTTCTCACCTCCAGAGCTTTCAAATCAGCCCCTTTAGTTAACAGTCAAGATTCTCAGTCAAATGAGTCAATAAGTATTTATTAAGTACCTACTATATGCCAGGCACTGTGCTAAGCCCTGGGGATACAAAAAGAGGCAAAAGACAGTCCCTGCCCTCAAGGAGCTTACAATCTAATGGGAGAGACAACAAGTAAGCAAATTTGCACATACAAGCTTTATACAAAATAAATAGGAAATAATTAACAGAGGGAAAACAGTGGAATTAAGAGGGTTTGAGGAAGACTCCCTGTGGGATTTTAGTTGAGACTTAAAGGAAGCCAGGGAGGTCAGTAGTCTTGAGTGGGGGTGGGAGAGTGTTCCAGGTAAGGGAGACAGTGAAAGAGAATGCTTGAAGCTAAGAGCTGGAGGTTTTTATTGGTGGAACAGCCAGGAGGCCAGTGTCACTAGGCCAAAGAGTAAGTCAGTGAGTAAGATGGGAGAAGACTGGAAAGGTAGGAAGGGGCTGGACTGTGAAGGGCTTTGAATGCCAAACAGCATTTAGGGAGCCACTGGAGTTGATTGAGTTGGGTCGATCAGGCCTTGTCTCTTTGGAGCCTGGAGTCTGGAGCTAAGAAAGAGAGAGAAACTTAGAGTCTGACATGTGGGCAGAGAGAACTCTGGAATCTGAGGCACAGACTGACAGAGTCTCTGGTGTCTATGTCTCTCTGACTGAAAACAACCCAAGGTCCAAAGCTCAGCCAGAGAGAGAACTGAAGACTGAGGTTGGATGATGAGAGGCCAGAGTCTCCGGTTTAGACAGAGGCCTGGAGTCATAGGCTATAACAAAGCTAGGCCTTTTGACTGAGGTTTAGACAGATAGAGGCAGATATGTTATACCAGAAGCGAGTGAGACACGCCACAGAGTATAAGTTTTAAGTGGAGAATTTATTAGCCGGCGGCCATTGGGGTACTGCACCACAAATCAATGGCCACGTTTGAAGCGACAGGGTAGTTTATATAGAGAATTTACATGCCAGGTCACAGGGTGGTCTGGGGGTACAGGAACAAAGGCCCTGACAGATCACAGATTCTGACAGGTTATTGTTAAGTGGGATAACCTTATCTATTGACATTCCTTGGAGGAGTCACGGAGCCCAGGGATGTTCACTGGACTCCAAAAGGTCTGAGTCCACTCTGTTAAACCTGAAAATTTGGTTGAAGGAAACAACAGAGCTAGGTGATAGAAAAATCCATGTTGTTTATTATTTTCCCTTAAAGCATAGCGGAGCTAGCTTACTTGTACGTACAAGGAGTCAGAGTATAACTCTGGCTGCCTGAACAAAGCAATGAGAAAACTTATATACGTTATTTTAGCAGAGCTAGCAAGCCTGTATGACCTCATTTTTATGACCCCCATGTATGTTTAACCATGATACAAGAAGAGGATTTTCCTTAATGGAATAGATTGTAAATACAACCAATTAGATAGTTGACAGAGTGTCAATTGGAATTACTACCCCAGGATCTCTGTGTTTAATTGGCCGTTAACATTCCACAACATAGTATATGCCCATAAAATATTAAGATAAGGAAAAGTCACATAATTCAAGATAGTGTCTGGGGTCAAGGCTTTCACCCTTAATGGCCATGGACAGAGCAAGAAATGCTCCATCTGGATTTGTTGATACAAGATAGAGATATCTCTGAGCTTACTCAGAGAACAAAGAGACTGTTAGGATCAGGCTTTTCTTCTGGTTAAGTAGTTCAGGCCCTGAGTCTTATTGAAATTACAAAAATGATATAAAATAGTATAATATTTTCCACAACTCTTTAGTATGCAAAACTGGGGTTTGTAGTTAGGGGCTGGGGGCAGGGGTTTTTTCTAGCAATAGCTGGCTACTCAAGTATCACAGATAAAGGACTGGAATCTAAGGCTCAGACATTGATGAGGGCACAGTCTCTGGGAACCCCCTTGAACGTGGAATACAGTCTCTGGGAGCCCCCTTGAACTCTCCTCGAGTCTTCCAACTGGATCTGGCCTTCCCCTAAGGCTATGGGCCTTGCATTATCACTGGGCCCAAGTCTCTGCTTAGCCTAGCCCTCAATTGTCCAACTGTTTCCCATACTTAATCCTGATTAAAATATCTATACCCTAGCTCTGTTACCCTAGCCCTCTATTGTCTGTCATCTCCATGTAGCCTTCATCTATTTCCCACCCTGGAGTCTGACCTCATCTCAGTCCCATCAAGCTCCTCCTTAGACTCCTCCTCAAGTTCCTCCCTAAACCCCTCCTCTAGTCACCCCAGACCACCCCTCAATCCCTCCTACAATCTTTGTGTATATAATCTCCATCTTGCCTCCATGAAGGGGCTCAGATTCAATTTAGTTCAGTAGATTGAATCTGGCCGGCTTGTGAAAACAGGGGTCACAAAGGGTGGGATTTCTTAAGACAACCCATTATGGCAAACCCTTAATAAACTTTGGCTTTTCCCTTGACTGAGAAGGCTTGAGTCGAATTCTTTCGGCAGGACCCGGCATGTCGGTACTTTGGGGTGTCGAGCACCCCTCAACCCCAAACCTCTTCAACATGAGACCCCCAGCACTGTGCAGTTACCGAAGGAGTTGGACAAATTCAGAGAGCTGCCCTCAGAAATGGTATCTTGCTTGTTATGTGCATGTATGTGTTGTGTGTGTGTGTGGGGGGGGTGACAGGGAGCTATATGAATGCCTAGGTCTTCACATAGAATGACAAGTTATTGAGTGCATGAAGCAAGTCTGTCCAGAGTCTGCCAAATTCAATGAATTTTTGAGACAACAAAAAAGAGGAAAACCTTGTATTTCCCATGAATGATAAATGACATTACTAAGCTGTGTGTGAGGTAAATAAAAATGTGAAGACTTCACAGGGAAGATATG
The DNA here is from genome assembly GCF_011100635.1 of Trichosurus vulpecula. Classification (NCBI taxonomy): domain Eukaryota; kingdom Metazoa; phylum Chordata; class Mammalia; order Diprotodontia; family Phalangeridae; genus Trichosurus; species Trichosurus vulpecula. The sequence continues at coordinate 348,283 of NW_023494378.1, forward strand.
TATATATATCATTTTAACATTTACTAAGAAATGTTTAAAAATCAAGAAATAGGAAAGTAAAAAAACAATTCTGAGGCTGTGAGAGTCTGATGGCTCAGCCTCTGGGAAAGTTTACCCTGAAACTTTTTGTTCTTTCTTCTGGTTCTGGTTTAAAGATTTGCTGAGTAAGAATAGGGTCACTGTGACTTGTTTTCCTTTACTGTAAAAGTATTGTAGAAGAATGGAGAGGGTCTCCCCCTCCCCTTGTCATGTTCTCCTTCTTTAGATTTATAGATGTCACCTCAGTTGTAATCATTAACTAAGGGAATGGGAATTGGAGTTTCTGTGCCTCAATTTCCTGGTTCTTTGTCTAGCTTTCTGCTCAGATTGTAAGCCCACCTCCCAGCCAAGGGTGAGAAGGGTCAGAGGTGGGTGGGAATTCTTTTGTGTTAGGTATAATCATTGGTGCTTTGCCTCTTGTAAAGCGCCTCCTTTGCTGGTTCTGCTCTGTACTAGCACAGGACTTCCAATTCTCGAGAACTGAACAAAATTTATTTCTGTTCCCACCCTGAGATGGCTCCTTATTATAAATTTAACTGGTGAGGGTCTTACATCCCACACAGCTGTAAAGTTCGAGGGTCGTTTTGGGAATAGTCTAAAGTTTCTTCCCCAGGAATTTATAGAAGCTTGTGTGATAACTGAGCAGCCAGCTATTGCTAAAAAAAAACCCTGCCCCCAGCCCCTAACTAAAAAACCCCAGTTTGCATAAGAAAAACAGACTTAGTTCCTGCCATTTGGCATTCAGCAGATGTCCTTGGCCCCCGTGACTGTTCTGGGAGTATGGATTGGTTGGCCAGGGGAAGGGCCTGATGCTCAGCAATCTCTGTTTCTTTCCTGAGCAGGCTGAGAGATGTCTGTCTTGTGTCAACAAACCCAGCTGGAGCATCCCTTGGTCTCCCTATGGCCTTGAAGGATGAAGGCCTCAGCCCCAGACATTCTCTTGAATTCCTTATTCTTATCTTATGTTGTGGGATGTAAATGGCAAATTGGACAGAGAGATCCTGGGTTATAATTCAGTTGACACTTCGTCAACTGATATGCTGTACTTTCAGTTTATTTAGGAGGTTCCTCTTCATGTATCATGATCATAAAAGTGAAAAAGGCTTGCCAAGCCTGCTAAAAATAACATATGCAAGTTTCAAGAGATAATTAACCACTGCTCTTTGATCTATTGTATAAATTTGACTTCTCCACCCCAAACTCCTGGTCATTCTGATTTGGGTGCCGACTGAATGGCTGCCGACTAATAAATTCTCCATTTAAAACTTATACTCTGTGGTGTGTCTCACTCGCTCTTGGTATAACACTTGTCCCCACAGTAGAAGACTTGTCTCATGCGCTGCATCAGAGAATGGAGAGATATACAGATAAAGCCAGGTAAGCTTTTCTCAAAAAGTGATGTGACTGGCTTTGAACAAGCTGTAATTTTTAAAAGGGCATTAGGATGCCTAGCTTTCTACAGCCCCTCCAACATTGAGTATTCTCGCCTTTTGTAATCTTTGATTTAGGAATGATTTTAGAAATAAAAATGTACCCATTAAACCCTTACAATGTGCCAAGCACTGTGCTAGGTTCAGGAGACACACATAAAAGATTTTGTGTGCTCAATCACATTCTAATTGGGGAAGGGTCAGTGGCAGACCTGATGGGGAGGCCCACTGGTCCTTAGGATGCATTGGCCAAGGAAAATGGGGATGCTTAGGGGTCTCCTTTGACTACTTATCTACAGGGAAACAATTCTTGGTCTTGTGGATTGATGTTAAATCCCTGTATATATATCAGATATGATATATACAGGGATATATACACATACATATATATATATATATATATATATACACACACACACACGATAGATAGATATGACTGTTTTTTAATTGTTAGTAATTACCTATTTAATTATTGTGCCCGTGTGATCAGCTTGCTCAGATGGCAGCTCTCCATGTAGAAGATGCTGCATAGGTGACTGACTTTCAGGAGATTGATGATAATATGACAGTGGAGCACATGTGGACATTCAATGACGAGTTCCAGCTGGCTAACCACATGGTTGAGAGGAGTCTTTTTCAATGAACTATGTGACCAGAACTGTCAGTGTGTTGCAAAAGGCCTACATCACCTTTGGCCACCTCTCAGCAATTGAGAAGAGATGGTTCCCCCCACCCACCTATCCCAACCCCTCGGGGCTTCATGGAGAAGGCATAGAAGCTTGGCCTTAGGAAATATGGCCAGAGCACACCTCATTATATCTGTTTATTGTAGACAACATGAGATGTCTTTTTCAGGGGGTTGGTATCTATTGATCATTGTGTCACCTCAAACAATACTGTTCTGATGGATATCTTTCTATTCACCCTCTCCAGCCTTATAGGGGTCAGAGGTCTGAAATCTTATGCCCGTATGATTTGGAGTTAGCTAAGGAATATTATGCTGTTTCCCTAGTGAAAATTCACTCATCACCTCACCTAGGTAAATCCTCTAGCCAAACTCCTAGAAAAACTATCCATACCTGTTGCCTCTGCTTCCCTTGCCTTTCTCTGACTTCTCAACCCCTTACAATCTGTCTTTTGACCTCACCACCAAGGAGCAATTGCTATCTCCAAAGTACTGAATGACATTTAATGGTCTTTTCTCAATCTTCATTCTCATAATTCTCATAGTCTCTCCTTTCTGGGTTGCTGTGAACCTAATGCCTTGTGGTTCTTCTCCTACCTGTCTGCTACTTGTCAGTCTCCTTTGCTGGATTATCATCTGTATTATACCCACTGACTGTGGATGGTCCCCAAAGTTCTGTCTCAATCCCTCTTTTCCCTAAATTTTCTCTTGCCTCATGGGTTCACTGATCATCTCTATGCAGATGACTCCCACATCTCTGTAGATATAGCCTTTGCCTTTCTGCTGTGCCCCAGGTCTATATCATCTGTAAAATGAGCTGGATGCCCCATTGAAGGCAAGATTCCTAGCTCCCCTGCACCTACTCCAGCAAAACCCTGAAATGTTCACCAGACCAAATGATGATTAAGAAACCCATCAGAGACACTCTAGCCACAGCTGCCCAAAAGTCAGTCAGCAGTCCAGGGGCCATCAACATAACCAGGGCCAGCTAAGCAAACCAGCCTGTAGCCTGACAATGCAGCCAGAGAAAGACCAAACACCTGTGTAACCTGTAGGGTTCTCTGGAGGCAGCAAGACTACAAGATTCCCCAGAGAAAGTCTCAGGGTGGTTGCAAAGCCATAGAGAGAAGCTTGAAAGCTCCAGGAGCAACAATAGCTGCTGTGAGCACAGTAGTGACCAGTGTGAGCATGGCTCCAACAGGGATGCACTAGGCCTCCAAGGTTTCTAGCACACTGTCTTGAGGCACAATAAAGGACCCCAAAGATCCAACACTCTGAATCTCAAAAGAAATCAGGAGGAGGTGAGGGTAAGCCCAGAAGGAAGAGGTCAGCACAGGAACACAAGTGACACATGGTGAGACTAAGCAGGGGGGACTACCTCACCCAAGAGTGCAGCAAAAGGCAAAGGATAGACCCAGTTCAAAGCCCCAGTTTGGTAACTAAAGCTCAAGGGATGAGTCAACAAAGCACTAATCAGCATAAAAATTGTTGTAGATCTAGAGATCTCCCAAAAGGTGAGAGTAACCTTGTAACAAAGGGGGAAAGATGGATTTTCTTCAAGACTATATCAATACCTAGAAAAAATGAAGCAAAAGATAAAAATTGAAATAAAATCTCTGATAAAAAGGAATTAGAATGATGGGGTGCTTGTGCTTGGACCCCAGTTTTAAAAATCACATTTCTCCCTAGCCTCAAAACACTATCCCTGACAATTTTCTCCCCAACCCAAGGATACTATGCCTAGCAATAACTCATGAGTGGGCCCCAGTAAAACAAGCCATCTTTCCCCAAAATTACTTATAAGTGGGTCCCCACTAAAACAAATTAGCTTTCCCCATCACAAGAACAAACTGACCTCTGAAGAAATTCTCTTGCAAAAACAAGACTATCTTCTAACCACAGAATTATCATGTATTGATTTCCAAAATTATCATATTCAATCCAGAGGTCAAGCTATAGACATTAACTCCCAAAGCTATCTCACCACAGACATAACAGACCGAAATTACACCCCTGAGAAACCCCTTCCCCTAGTTTCCAGAAGTGAATGACACCTGTGACCAAGGTTGTAAGTTATCTCCTAATGAGCATATCTGCCAGATAATCCACTACTTTTCCTATATAAGCTTTAGCATCATTCCAGTTAAGTGGCAAGTTCCTTAAGGAGCTCTGCCCACTATAATAGCATAACAATAAATCTTTGCCACCTTGATTTGAAGAATGCTTGAGTCTGTGAATTCACTCCAGATGACCATCTCCTATACTTTGGTCCTCGAGGGGTCCCTGAACCTCTTAAATCTCCCCCCCCAAACTTCATCAGAACCAGGCCTATGAGGGGCCACTGAACTTCCAGCCTGGGCAAGATAGAGAGACTCAGTCTCAAAATCATAATCATCATCATCAATGGACTTCCTGAAAACTATGGACATCATATCACATAGACCAAAAAGGCCTGGACATTATATTTTTAAAAAATCATAAATTAAAACTTCCCAGATGTATTAGAACATAGGACAAAGAGGAGATAGAAAGAATTCAATGACCACTTTCTAAAAGGAATTCCAAGAAGAAAAGTCCCAGGAATACCATAGCCATAATCCAGAGCTCACATATTGTTGCTCAACAATGTTGCTAGCATCTGTTGTGGCTGTGTAAAACCAACAACACCAGCACACAGAAGGGCTGCCAGCACAGGATCTTTGATCTGCTTTTATAAGGAAAGAAACTTTAAGGGGTTAACAATCCCACTTTAATCAAACATACATATATAATTCACTTAGTTCAGGGGGGAAAGCCAGCACCCTGAACTTCAGAGAGAATACAAACAGAAATTACAGACATACATTATATAAACAGAGCAAATAACACAAACCAGTCTATCTGTAGCAATACATGGTTACCAGAGAAGCACCCAACATCTGGGTTTTTTCAAGGCTGGTGGGGTGGGGGCTCCAGCAGCTACCCAGAGTCTTATCTGATCGAATCACACCACAATCTTCCAGTAAGTGAGAGCCCCAAACAAAATGCTAACCTCTGAGTTTATATACCCTTCTTAGGGCCCAAAGGCTCCACACCAAATCAGCAAAAGGGTGTGGGCATGGGGTCTCACACCTAGTTAGCAAAAGGGTGTGGGCCTCTTAGCATTGTAAAAGAGAAAACAGTAAAAAAAAAAACCAGTCCCACCTTAATTACCGTTACACATATCAAAGAAAAAAATACTACAAGCATTGAAAAAGAAACAATTCACATACAAACGAACTGAGAGAAATGATTATTAATAACCAATGATTTAAGGAGATCCAGAGTTCTCCCCTTTTTCTAAAGTCTTGATTTTAAAAGTTCAGTCTCTTGAAGGATATTTGCTGATAATGAGATTGGACTAACTTTCTTGTTCAGACCCCACCCAAGTAGGGTAGCTATTGTGTTCTGCTCAGGCTTGGGGTAGGTGGGTGGGGGCCATAATTTCTTTGAATAGATTGAGCTAGGGTTAACTAAAGAAGTAAAAGACTTAATCAAAGTTCAGGTCCAGGCCCCCATTGTAATATTATTGTAATATTCTCACTAATTGTTAGGAAATCAGAGTTATTTGCCTTCCTTTGGAACACTGCTCTTCCAAAAGAACATATAAGCCTTGCAGCCACCACCAAAATTGTCTTGGGTCTGAGAGAGAGATGGCCAATGATCATCTTTTTATTAAAATGCTGGCATTATTAATTAAATGATTAAATTACCCAGAAATTATGTCTCCTAAACCTTTTTAAACACCGCCACAGAACTGTCATCAGGATGACACAAGACCTGGTAGCTTCTATTAAAGATGAAAGGCAATCTTGTAACACACTATTTCAAAAAGCAAAAGATATAAGTTTACAACCAAGAATAATTTACCTTGCTAAACTGATTATAATCCAACAGGGGAAAAAAATACATCTGATGAAAAGAGCAGAGCTAGGCAGGAACTTTGAAATACAATCATAAAATTCTAGAGAAACCTAGAAAGGTAAATTTATTTGAATAGTTGGAAAGGCTTGTTTGATGATGTAGTGCTAAGAACCTAAGAAGAAAAGAAGACACAAGTGTCCCTTTAATGTCTATGAAGGATATTAAGGTAGTTAAATAAGAAAAACAAAGGTCCTGGGGATGGATTGGTTCTGTTCTGAGGGTTTGCAGAGAGAGAAGAGAGAGGAGAGAAAATGGAATATATATATATATATGTATATATATATATATATCTTTTGCTTAATTTTTTCTGGGTATTGATATAGTCTTATGGAAAATTCATTTTTTTTCCTTTGTTACAGAGTTACTCTTGCCTTCTTTAGGGGGATCTCTAGAGCTACAATAATTTTAGGTTGCTTGGTGTTTTATTGACTCATCCCTAGAAAGAAGCAATAAGGAAGTCAAATTTCCTATTTCTCATAATTGGAATGCACAGAAAGAAGAGCATAGAAACATGTAATGGGGAGGGTTGGGGGGAGCAGGCAAGAAAGATAACTTCACTCTGTTGGAAAACGGACAATGGAAGGTTGAATACACACAATTTGATGTAGAAATATACCCCAAAAGGAAAATAAGCAGGGGTGATGGTGGGGGTGGTAGGTTTGCAGGTATTAAGAGGGAGGATAGTATCAGATAGGGAACAGTTACAAGCAAAACAAATTTCTTCATCTTCAAGGAGGGTTGATTAAAAGGATAAAAAAGAAAAGCAAAGAATTAGAATCTAAGGCAGTGCCTATCAAACGGGGAATGAATGGCTAAACAAATTGTGGTATATGAATGTAACACACTACTACTGTGCCATAATAAATAATGAAAGACACAATTGCACATAATCCTAGGTAGTATGAACTGATGCAGAGTGAAGTGAGCAGAAGTAGGAGAACAATTTATACAACAACAACATTGTAAAGAAAAATAACTTTGAAAGACTTAAAAACTAATCAGTGCAATGGCCAAATGTGGCTTCCAAAGACCCACTTGGATCTACTGTTCCTTTCTTCCTGACAAAGGGGTGATACACTCAATGTGCAAAGGCCCATCCTCTATGGGAACTCATTTTGCTTAACTATGGTTATTTCTTACAAGGGTTTTTTCTTTCCTTTCTCTTAGTTTTTTAAAGGGTGGAGAGGTGGAGAGTGGAGGTGGAGGAGGGGAATTTGGAAGGAAGCACGAGCAAGAAGGACAGTTTTGAAAGTAGTGTGTGGAACTTATTGTATACTTTTTTAAATGTCATATGAAATGGAGATTTGCATTTTCATATGTAACTAGGACTTCCAACTAAGTATGGGACATTTTGCATACTGCTGGTTTGCAGACAATTTGATGACTCCTAACTAGTGAAGAGGCTGCTGAGGTGACACTGCATACCTGAATATGGGGTGGCAGAGTTGATACCAGAGTTTCTTGGGAGAGATATATATGCTTCCTCTCAATCTAAGATTCGATGATCACCAACCCCTTTTTGACATTTCTAATTCTATACAGTGTAAGTATCTCAAACTCAGCATGTGCTCAGGTGGGGCAAGCCAGCCTAGCTGAAGCAAAAAATCCCTCTGAGGGAGAGATTTCAGGCAGTGTGTACCCGGCAAGGTTGAGTCACCGTCATCACCTTGACTACCACCACCCCTCAGTCCAGGAGTCTTTGGAATGGCAGTGCCCCCAAACCAGCAGATTTGCCTCTGGCCCAAGGCCCACAGCTGTCATTGAGGTGAGAAGTCATGGTGGAGAGGGGGCCCACTTTCCTCATAACCACTAGCAACAAATGCTGACCAACTGCCACTAACAGTCAGATGGGCACAGGAGCCTTCAAGCTTTCCAATTCATGGAGAGAACACAACTATCCTTCCAAAGATCCAGGTTTGCAACCTGAGAGTCATTCCAGACTCCTCACTCATGTACCCCACATACCAAACTAGTCATATATAGATAGATATATATATATATGTAGAAAACTTTCTTTTCACTCAGCCAACATTGTAGTTCAGGCTCTTATCTCTTCTCACCTGGGCTATTGCAATATCACACACACACACACACACACACACACACACACACACACACACACTCTCATATATCCACACACCAAACTTGACTTGGCCATGGCCAGAAAAACCCCTTAACTTTAGCCCCAGACTGAGTCCTGAATGATGATAACAATAATGATAATGATATATTCTCTCATTTGACCCTAACAGTTGTCCAGCCATGACAATAGCCCTGGCAGGATTATATTTTCCCCTCTTCGTTGTGGCAGCTCAGCTCATTGCCTGCTTTCCATCTCTTCCACTCTCAGTTGCCTGGGGTAGTTGGGTGGGCAAAGGCCTGCATCAGCTGGCAGCTTCAGGGCCTGATACCTACAGACATGGTGGACCATATACACACATGTCTATTCTCATTTACACAGATTGCTCTATGTGCTACTGGAGGTGGGCTGGCAAGGGCAGAGGGAATCCAAAGCAGGAGTTTCTCTTTCCATCCTTTGCTTTGGATGGGCAACTATTGCCAACTGGTCATAGAAACTGGTAGCCAGAGCCTATGCTCTAGTATAATCATGGTTTTGGAACTGGAAGGCACCTTGGAGATCACAGTCTTGGACAAATTATTTCATATCTCTGGGCCTCAGTTTCCTCATCAGATGACAATAGTAAATTCATGGCACAGGAAGTTGGAGCATGGTCTGGTGTCTAGTTGCTTGCTGCAATCTGCATCTACTGGCTAGCTCTAGACACCAGACCATGCTCCAGCTTCCCATGCCATGAACTTCCTTTCATTTGTCCCAATCAGTGTCTTGCATGTCATCTGAGCACCATCTGGTGAGCAGTAAGCTACTTTGTTCACTAGGAATTGAAATCCTCTGCCCTGTAGGGGACAGAGCACATATTAGCCCCCAGCTGATGAAATAGGTCATGAAATACCTGGCACCCCATAAAGCTCTGTGCTGTGGATGGGGAGGGAGCCAAGACTCCTGATTGGCTGAGTCAGGACTCTGGATAAACTAAGGCAGGCATGTGGAAAGCCATTCAGGAGAAACAGTCTAGAGAAGCCAGCATAAATGTTTGAACACTGACTTGACAGCTCCCCCCCAGCAGCAGATGTGTGGGGAAGCCAGCTTCAACCATGGTCTTCCATTCCCAGGGCCTCTACCCTTAAAGACTGCTCAAAGCAGACTCCCTGAGTGAGGCCATTCTACCTCTTTTACCTCATCCTCTGCCAAAGAGTTCATCTTCTCTTCTCTAGTCCAATCTGGTTTCCTTTTACAACTTACCTTGATAAAGAGGTTTAGTAGGTATAGGTCTTTGTGTGACCAGCATGGTGGGAGGGAGCTAAGACAGCCCTAAGTCATGTAAATGTTACCCTCCTCTTGAGAGTTATCAGGGAAAGGGCCTTTTTTTTCCTAAACATAGCATACTCCTAGACTACAGATATTTGATGTGTGGTAGAGAGATAGAATTCTAGCCCAATAGCTCTCTTAGAGACAGGAAAGTGGCTGAAAGGTATATTAGGAAGGCAGAATTTATGATTTCAAAGAGAATCTCATATGTGCCTAAAAGGTCCGGAACCGCAAGATATAAGGAATTCTCTAGGCAGAAGGCAGGAGAACTAAAGCATGTATTTACACTCCACAATAACAATCCCACAAACCAGCATCCCCATTTTGATATTTTCATCAAAAGCTTCCAGGCCCAATAAGTCCGCCTTATAAGGGTAACCAAAAGGCCACAGAGAAGCGAGATGGTATAAGGCAAAATCGTATACATGCTTCCCCTCTACGGTAAGAAGATTACCCACTAGCCTCTAGTCAGCTCTGCTACCGGCAGCTCAGCTTCGGCTGTAGGTGTCTCTGGCTCCAACCGGAAAAGGAAAGGAGGATCTTCAAGCTGTCCTCTCCCCTCTTATAGAGTTTTTGACATCATCAAGCGCCGCCTGAACGACCAGGGCCGATTGGTTCTTGACTTGGCCCCTCCCCCAGCGTAGACCACGTTAACACACCTCCCCTCAGCCAGCACCACGACTCATCACACAGGAAGCTCTGGTCCTGCCCCGGAAGAGCAAGCCCCAGCGTCCAGGGAAGCTCAACGAGGCAAGCTGAGTCATTCAAAGAAAACAAAGTCCATTCTGGCTACACTCCACCCCTCACAATGTTCTAGGATGCACAATCCAATCATAATTCAAATTAAATTATATATCCTAGAACATTGTGATCCAATTATGCAGGAAACTAAAACATATCATTCACAATAAAGCAAAACATATCATTCAGTGACATTCCCAAATATTGGTTTACGATTCAAATGTGATCCACCCCTAGATCCCAGCCAGATAATCTCTTCAATCAATCATCCCAAAATAATTATTAATAATTTAAATGTCCACCCCTAGATCTTTGTATCCATTACATAGGATCAATAATATCATAACAATAAAACAATATAGCAAGGATAACACAAAATAAGTACACAGAACACTATCATCATTCCCCCCCTCAAACAATTGGGGCTCAAAATCTTGGGGTAATGGGTGAAGGTCTCATTTTCCATAGCTTCTTCTTGCTGAAATTGGATGTAGAGGTGTCCCTGCCCCAAAGAGTCCCATTCCAGAGTTCAGTTCTTTAGCGAGCTGGCAGGAATTCCAAGAATGCTATGTATTTAGGCAGTCACCGGAAACTGCAGGGTGCTTAAACCTGCAGGAGACAGAACTAGCGACAAGGTTAACTAAAACAGAAAACAAAAAGAGTAGGCAAGTATGGGCTATTATCCTTTAAATAAAATCATCTCCAGTTTAGTTGAAATTTCAGTTATGCAGAGATCCAATATCAGAGCCAAACTCAGATGGGAAATGTTTCTTTTTAAACGGAACACAATGAGGAAACTAAGCCAAGAAGATCCCACCCTAGATGGAGACCAGGATTGTCCTCCCAGCCTTTCCCCAGATGTACAAGGGAAACCAGGAGGATCCCATCCTAGATAGACTAGGATTGTCCTCCCAGACTTTTCCCTGATGTACAAGCTTTTATCCATTAATCACACAAAGTCACCTTCCCTCTGAGTGGCTTGTGTCAATTACCAGCATTAGCCATACCTGTGGGGTCCGTGAATCTAATATTATAGCCCTATTCACGGTAAAATATATGGTTCAGGGGTACGATTTGGTAATTATCTTCCCCTGAATAGACAACTGTTACAGTGTTGTTCTTCCCATGGGCTATGACTTCTGCAGCCTTTGGAATATCATCTGGCTTCCATTTTACCCATACCTTAGCTCCCAACTTTATTCTATCAATGGAGCAAGCCCCTTTTGCCCCTCTAGTAGTTATTTTGGGAGGAGGGTCAGTTTTCACAAAGGGTATTTTTTTCACAGGGGATAATAATCACTTGAACAATCCTATCATTCCTACCAAATTGTACAGGTTTTTCACCCAAATTATGGAGTGTCACAACAATTTCTTTTTGATAATTCGAATCTATCACTCCAGCCAATACATGTACTCCTTGAGCTGCTAATCCTGGTTTAGGTAATATCTGTCCAAAATGATTCTTGGGGATTCTCATACATACTCCAGTAGGGGTTTTTCTTATCTCTTTCCTATTCAACCTAAAATTCTCTATACAATGTAAATCATATCCTGCCGAACCAGGTGTTCCTGGACATGGTAGGGAGACATCTTCCCTCACAGTCCAAAATTCAATATTTTGGATCTCATGTGTTTGCTGTTCTCTAATCTGCAAATTTGGGGTCATCATTCTGGCTAGAGGTGTACTCCCCGCTAAGGGCCTATTATTCAAATTACGTAAGGCAATAGACAAATTATCCTTCCAATGTCGATATGAATTATTAGAGCTTAATTTTCTCAGCTGTTCTTTCAACAATCCATTCATTCTTTCAATCAGCCCAGATGCTTGTGGGTAATATGGAATATGATATATCCATTCTATATTGTTCAACACACAATATCTTTTCACTTCTTTGCCCTTGAAATGTGACCCATTGTCACTTTGAATCTGCATTGGGGTTCCATAGTATAAACTTACAATATCTAGGGTTTTACAGGTGTTTTTCTGAGTTGCGTCCTTATGAGGACAAGCCACTAGTACACCTGAATAGGTGTCAACACACGTACATACATATTTACATCCTTTATCCTGGGGTAGTGGGCCAATATAATCTATCTGCCAAATTTGGGCTGGAACTTTTCCCCTTGCTATTTCTCCAGTTACTATCCTAGGAAGAGTTCATTCTTTTTCTAATTGACATATACAACACCCCTCTGTTATTTGTTTTAACAACGCATGAGAGATACTGATACCCTGATCCTGTGCCCATCGGTGGGTGGCCTGGACCCCTAAATGGCCGGCGGTCTGGTGGACCCATCTTGCTAAGGCTGAGTCATCAGTTGGAGTTGGAGTAGGGACAATACATTCAGTGGCAATCTTTGCTAGTCGATCTGCGTGTGCATTGTACTCACGCTCTGGTGTGGTCAGGGTCGCATGAGCATCAACATGAAAAACTGACAAATCCGTAACCAAAGACATGTCCCATATATTTTCCCATAACTCTTTACCCCAAACTTGTTTGCCATTAATCTCCCAATTCTGATTCCTCCATATAGGCATCCAAGTAGCTAATCCATTAGCTACCGCCCATGAATCAGTAAATATATGACACTGTCCTCCCTTCTCCATTCTGATGGCCTGATGTACTGCCATCAGTTCAGCATATTGGCTACTTCCCCCTATCCCAGAACTTTCCAGAGTTCGCCTAGTACAGGGGTTATAGGCTACTGCTTTCCAATGTCTCTTCTGTCCTAAATATTTTGCTGTCCCGTCAGTAAACCAAGCGTGTTTCTTCTGTTCTACACTTAGTCCATCATACCCATTATTCCATTTCACTAAGGATGGCACCATCTGTTGCTTAGATTCAATGGGTTTTTCATTTCTCTCAGTGCCAATGTTCGCCACCGATTCATGTAAAGCAGAAACTCCACTTTTGCCTGCTCTGGACCTATTCTGAATATACCACTTCCATTTGATTATGCTCGCCTCTTGTGCATGTCCAATTCTGTGAGAAGCTGGGGTACTCATTACCCAAGTCATAATTGGAATTCCAGGCCTTAATATCACTTCATGACCCAGGGTTAGTTGCTCAGTTTCTACTAAAGCCCAATATGCAGCTAACAGCTGCTTCTCAAAAGGTGTATACTGCACTCCAGATGAGGGCAGTTTCCTTGACCAAAAGCCTAAAGGTACACTTCGGCTCTGTTGTTTTTGCCACAGACTCCAATTTGCATAGTCATCTTGTATAGTCACTTGTAACTCCACTGGCCCATTTTGCATAGGCCATAAGTCCAGAGCTAATTGTATAGCAGCCTTTGCTTCCTCAAAAGCTCTACTTTGTTCAAGGCCCCAATCGAATTCATATTTCTTTCTGGTGACTTTATACAAGGGTTTTAAAATTTGTCCCAAATGTGGGATGTGGTGTCTCCAATAACCAAATAGCCCTATGAACTTTTGGGCCTCTTTCTTATTAGTAGGGGTGGGAAAATCCTGAATTTTTTGTCGAGCTTGTGGGAGAATTTCTCGCAGTCCTCTATTCCACTGTATCCCCAAGAATTTTACAGTTTGAGCTGGCCCCTGAACCTTTGCGGGGTTGATTTCCCATCCTTTGCTTTTCATATGGTCAATTAATAATGCTAAACTCTCCTCCACTTCTTTTATATTCTTTCCCTGTATCATGATGTCATCTATATAATGTGTAAGCTGTACACCAGGTAGCTTTAATTCATCCAAATGCTCAGCTACAATCCTGTGGCAAATAGTTGGGCTATGAATATATCCTTGTGGCAGGCGTGTAAATGTATACTGTCGGCCTTGCCAAGTAAAAGCAAACTGGTTCCATTGCTTGGGGTCTATTGGGATCGTAAAGAAGGCATTGGCCAAATCAATAACTGCATACCAAGTCCCTTCATGTTTTTGTATTCTCTCTATTAAAGTAACCGTGTCTGGAACAGCAGCATACAAGGGAGGAGTCACTTTGTTCAGCTGTCTATAATCTACTGTCATCCTCCATGTCCCATCTGACTTTCGGACTGGCCAGACAGGGTTGTTCCATTGAGTAGTTGTAGGGACTAACACTCCTGCCTCAACACATTCTCTTATAGTGTTGGCAATTTCATCTTGCCCACCTGGCACACGATATTGCCTCAAAGTAATTACTTCAGAAGGTTCGGGCAAAGTGATTGGATCCATCTTGATTTTCCCCACTAAGACTGCATTAATGCCTATTTTCCTCACAGCAAATTGGTATTTCCCTTCAGGTAAATTTAAAGTCATACCCTTCAAAATGTCTATTCCAATGATGTATTCAGGAATAGGCACAATAACCACACTATATTCTTTCTTGGGCAGCTGTCCAATTTTCATCATCAATTTAACTTGTCTGGCTGATATTTCAGTCCCTCCTAGTCCTGTGATGGTAATAGGAGTTCCATGGCTGAATTTGTCTGGATTCCCGTAGATAAGGGTGGCCTCGGCCCCAGTGTCTATTAATGCCCTAGTTACTGTACTTGACCCATTTTTCCAATATATGGTCAAGTTAATGTGAGGTCTGCAATCCAGCTTACGTATTTCCTTAATTTGGGCTGGGGCCTGGCCTGTTTCCTAGTATTCCCTAGCATGTGATTCACTTGGGTATGAAGGTTCACCATCTGTAGCATTTGCAGGAGCAGTTCTTATTTCCCTATCTCTCCTGTTATCAAGTCCTTTATCTCGGTACATCCTGTACAATTCATTGGTTGGAATGCCATCTATCATTTCAAAACCTACCCCTGCTCTCAATAGAGCAGTGAACATTTCTTTTCTTGTCACTCCATTTTGGCGCCAAGTTTGCTGGCTGTTCACCCTTCTCTCTCGAGGAGATCTGTCCCTTCCCCAGTCTCCTAAGTCATGTAACTGTAAAATCTTATTTATCACCTCTGTAAGATGGCTCCCTACTTCCCCAAGTAACAGATTCAAAATTAGTTGTTTATAAGCAGGGGGAGCTGTCCTAATTATTAAATTCCTATGAGGGATTCCTATGGGATCATTGTAATATTTGTCTGCAGTTCCTGTCATAATAGCAGTCTTCATTACCTCCTCCTTTAGTCTCATGATACAATCTTTAAGTGAATACCAGGGTCTGTGCTCAGTGGGCCACATAGAATCATTAGTATATCTCTTATTGCATCCCACAGCAGCTAATGCCAACAGGGTAGTCCTGCTAGCATCATCTCCTCGCTGATGATGTTCCCTAAAAGCTTGCTGAACTAGAGGATCGTGGCTGATACCTATGAATCTCATACAGTCCCTCTTATCTACTAATATTCCACCGGCCCCTTGATCACTGAGCCTTACCATCCAAGATATTAATGGTTCTCCTACTCTTTGGCTGAATCTACTCAAAATATCTGTGACCTCTTGTGGTGAGAAATCTTCCTGAAATTCCCTCGTAACTAAATTGCCACCTCTGGTTTCTGTCCTCCTCCTCTCTACGGGACGAACGCTTGTCTGAGTATTTAACCATCTCCCATTCTCTGTGCGAGGGATGTCCTGAACCCTAGTAGCGTTTTCTGTCTCGGCCCCTAACACTGTCTCATTTTCCCCCCACTCACTTCCCCTGCCACCATGGCAAGGACAAAGCAGGCAGTCAGGCTTGGTCTGGGCTGAGTTGGGATGCACTCTTGGCTTATTTGGCCTCCTGTTGCTCCTAGCCACATTAATAGAAAAGTTCTCATCTGAGTCAGTGGGTTCTTGAGCAGCAATTTGTTCTCCTGCTATCTGAGATTCCCCTTCTTACTGTGGGGTAGGAGAGCCCCCATCTCTTTCACTTAATCTCAATCTTTCATATACTAGCCGGTAGGCTGATAACACTATCCAGCTTTGCCTAGATAGTGATGCCCCTGACTGAATCCCAACCTCTTGTAAACACCTTTCCAAATCCTTAGGATCTCCTCTTTGTAGCCTTGGTTCCCAGTTTTCACAGGGTCCAGCTTTTTTAGCCAATTCCTTTGCTAAGGAGGAATAAAATGGATCCTCCCACCCTGGGGTATTCATCTCTTCCTCTGAAGTTCTTCTGCTTCTGAACAGAGATCTTATATCTAGCGATCCCATCCACCTTGTCGCCAAATATATTAGGAAGGCAGAATTTATGATTTCAAAGAGAATCTCATATGTGCCTAAAAGGTCCGGAACCGCAAGATATAAGGAATTCTCTAGGCAGAAGGCAGGAGAACTAAAGCATGTATTTACACTCCACAATAACAATCCCACAAACCAGCATCCCCATTTTGATATTTTCATCAAAAGCTTCCAGGCCCAATAAGTCCGCCTTATAAGGGTAACCAAAAGTTCCACAGAGAAGCGAGATGGTATAAGGCAAAATCGTATACATGCTTCCCCTCTACGGTAAGAAGATTACCCACTAGCCTCTAGTCAGCTCTGCTACCGGCAGCTCAGCTTCGGCTGTAGGTGTCTCTGGCTCCAACCGGAAAAGGAAAGGAGGATCTTCAAGCTGTCCTCTCCCCTCTTATAGAGTTTTTGACATCATCAAGCGCCGCCTGAACGACCAGGGCCGATTGGTTCTTGACTTGGCCCCTCCCCCAGCGTAGACCACGTTAACACACCTCCCCTCAGCCAGCACCACGACTCATCACACAGGAAGCTCTGGTCCTGCCCCGGAAGAGCAAGCCCCAGCGTCCAGGGAAGCTCAACGAGGCAAGCTGAGTCATTCAAAGAAAACAAAGTCCATTCTGGCTACAAAAGGTCACTTATGAAAGACACCTATGCCAGGATGCAACAGAGTCTTGCCTGTCCCTCTCCCTCTAGGCTATTGGCAGCACCAGCACAGCCTCCTCCAACTCTCCACTAAGGTAGAAATTGCAGTCCCCCTTGGAGATAGGATGAGCCAGATCCCAGATCACCCACCTATCTATGCCACACATGGGCCACCCATCTTTCTATTACACAGCTACCACCCATACATACTCTATCTGCTTTTTTGGAGAGGTGTTTTGATAGTCTGATAAAGCTGCCCAGCACTTACAGGCTGACCTGGACTTCTTTTGCCTACCCTTTGCATGGAGGGAGAAAGTATCTCCCTTTCTCATGCATGGCCAACCAAGCTCATTCTTGAAGCCTAGATGGTTTCCTTTCAATGGCCATGAGGTTTATTGACATCTCAGATCATAGACATAGTCCTGAAGGGACCTCAGATACCATTAGTCCAATGTATAGATGAAGACAATGAGACCCAAACAAGACATGCCCAAGGTCACAGAAAGGACCATTAACTTAGGGCTCAAAGGGACCTTCTCATTTTATAGATGAAGAAACTGAGTCCCAGAGAGAACAAGTCATTTGCCCACTGGTACATAGTAATGGGATTTGCATATGAGTCTTTTTGACTCTGAGTAGTGATTTTTTTTCCCACTCCTCCAAATAGCTGTTGCTGTTGGTGGTGGTCCTTCATTCTTAAAGAGGACCAATGACTTCAGGAGGATGATGCCTTGACTTGCAAGTGAATTGGACTTAAGCGAGGCAGGGCTGTGCAAACTCATCAGCTTCACTCTCTCCTCCAGAGTCATCAGCGTCCAGTGGCAAGACATAGGTCAGGACAACTGGTGATGGCCCAGCATGCAGTGGAACACCCCAGCCTATTTAAGCTAAAGTCTTTCCCAGGATTGTCTGAGGCAACACTCATTCAGTGATTAAAGGCTAGGTGAGAATTGAGACAAAAGATGGCCTACTTTGCCTTCCCAAACAAATCAATCTGGGAGGGGAAGACCCTCTGAGTTTCTGGCCAGAACAGAAACAATCCTTATTTACACACTCTGGATGGCTCATGACTTACTTAACCAGCAGGGGGTGTAGGATCTGTTTTGGCCAGCAGATGGTGCAAGGTCACACTTCCCAACAATGGAGGTATTCCTCACTGCTCACCAGATGGTGCCCAGATGCCATACAAGCCATGTAGCTTACTCCCCACCCCCACACACCACACCCATGTTCCTCCCATATATACTGATACCTCCTCCCTCTTTCTCTCTAGAACTAGAGATAGGATGTGAAATGTGCTCAGAAGTCACAAAACACAAATGGAAAATTCTGTTGAAAGGAGATTTGTTTTTTAAGAGCTCAAAGGTCTGTTAAGAGTTGGCATAACTAACTCCATTTTCTTCTGTATTTGCAGGGGTTGATTTGTTTGATCTTTGCTATGGGGGTGTCTCAGCACATGCTGCAGAAACAGCTTCAAGCAAAACACCTCAATACTTTCCTTCCCCCTACTGCTTTACAACTAGAAAAGAAAAAGGTGTCCCTTTCTCTGGAGCCTGTTTAGTCAAGCCGGTAGGAGGCACTTTGCACATCCTGATGGACTAAATGGCCGAGCCTCCTGTAACTGACTGGGCTGAAAGTCCACGTTCTTTCCTTTGGAACAAAAGACAAATAGCTCCTTTGGTTGTACCAACTACCTTTACCTGCTTGGGTTCTCTTTGGTTACTTCTCTCTGGCTTCCAGTAGCTTTGGATAGGAGAATACACATACAGGGACACATACACCTACATGTACACCTACACATACATGTACACAGACATGCATTATGTCATCTGCTGTCTATCACCTACTGATGGTGTGGGCCACACTCTTGAGTGAATGAACTGCAGGCTACCTGTCTATCTGTACCTTGGGCTGGCTTATTTTTTGGCAGTACCAAGGAGCCTGATAATTCTCCCAACAATTTGTGAGCAGGAAGGGCCTGTGCTGGCTCAGATTCTTTCAGATCCTCATCTCCAAGAGCATCCCTGTGCTTGCATGCAAATGGGGAGTTCACCAATCCAGAACCCTCTTACAGAAGAAGAACTGGGAGGGCTGAAAAAGGTGCAGTTCAGCACCTTTGTGCTCTAAGTCAAAATATCTTCAAACAGTTTCGCACTTTGTGTATTTTGGTTCTATTGTCTATCTCATCTCTTGCACCCAAGAAAACTCCATGTTTCAATGGGAAGCCTTCTTCTATTTCTGAGTGAATACCTAGGCTACAACTAGGATATTTTTCCATACCTAGGTCCTCTTCACCTAATTTTTTCCAAGCCAATAAGCAAGAGATATGTCTGTCTGATTGCCAGCCTGTCATTTGTGATTACTGTATTGTCTTGACCACCTTTCCCATCTAAATTTTCTGCTCAGTTGCTAAGCTGATGTGAACAATTAGTCAGCATGATCCCTATCACTGATAATATAAAGCTGACATAAACCTCAATTTCAACTTGAATAGTCAGTCTTCATTAGGGGATCCTCTGCAGATCTGTTTAGGAAGATCAACTTGGCAACTGAATGGAGGATGGACTGGAATGGGGAGAGACTTGGGGCAGGCAGACCCTCCAGCAGGCAATTTCTATAGTCCAGGCAGGAGGTGATGAGGGGGCTGGCACAAGGGGGGTGGCAGTATCAGAGGAGAGAAGAGGGAGTATTTGAGAGATGCTGCAAAGATGAATCAATAGACCTTGGCAAGAACTTGGATATGGGGAGTGAGAAATTGCGAGAAATCTGAGATGTTTCCTAGATTGTGAGCCTGGGGGACTGGGAGGATGGTGGTGATGGGGTGCTTGGGTGTTTGTGCTTGGACCCTAATTCTAACAGCCTCTGCTTGGGTGCCTGTGCCTGAACTCCAATTCCAAAACTACATCAAGGTCTAAAATCACATCTCTCCCTAGCCTCAAAATACTGTCTCTCATGCTCAAGGGCAGCATGCCCTAGCAACACACTTATCTCTACTCCTTTCACAAGTAGACAGTTGTGCCTATCTATAGACTGACTCCCTGTGTTCTGATAATTGGCTGTGCACTGGGTCATGACAATATTTACTACTTAGTGACCTAACTGATATGTATCCTAGTTATAGTCAAATGTATACTCTCTTACATTTATTTTGTCTAACAAGACATTTGATGAGAACCATCTAGATATTCCCAGTCAGCCCTGACCATTAGTTAACTTAGTGATGTTTCACAGTCAAAACCACACCCCTTAGTACCCCACCTTGGGATATTTGCCAGTGAACTCAGGGTAATATGCCTGTGCAGTAGATACAAAAAGTGCATGTTCCTTTAAGAACTAACCACTCCTTAACCATGCCTTAACCACTCCCTAATCCAACCCTAAAACACCTAATTGACATGTTTTAACCCTAAATCTCTTATAAAAACTCTTCCTGCATCCCTGTAAGGTTGCAGGTTCCCTAAGAACTCTTGCCCACTGTAAATCATAATAAATCCTTGCCACCTTGACTTAAAGAATGCTTGAGGTAGTGAATTCATTCCAGATGGCCCCAACCCTCTCCAGTACCTGGGTCCTTGAGGGCTACTCTCCCTCAACGACCCATCTGGGAACTCCAGTCCTGGGATTCCTGAATCCCTGGGTTTTTCTCCCTCAACAGTGGTACTCTCCATAGTAATAGGGGAAGGTGGAGGGGGTGGTTTAGGGGAAAAAGATAATCAGTTCTATTTGGGACATGTTGAGTTTAAGATGTCTACTTGACATCTAGTTTAGGTTTCTAAAGGCAGTTGGAGATGGGAACTTGGAGGTCAGCAGAGAGGTTGGAGCAAGACCTAGGTAGATTTGAGAATTATCAGCATAGAGATGGTAATTAAATCCATGGGACCTGATGTGATCACCAAGTGAAGTAGGACAGAGGGAGAAAAGAGAGCATCCAGGACAGAGCCCTGGAGGACAACCAGAGTTAGCAGGTTCCACTAACAACATATTTGGTACCAGTTTTGCCAGTCTGATGGGCTTGAGGTGGAACCTCAAAGTTGCTACTGAGTCCTTCCCCAAGTAAATGGAGTCTTTGGATTTCTCAAACATTTGCCTACCATGTTTGTTTCTGTATGCTGTGTACTTAATGTGCTCCACTGATCAACCACTCTTTTTTCTTAATCAGTAGCAAACTATTTTAATAATTACTGCTTTGCTGTACAGTTTGAGATTTGATACTAATAAACCATCCTTCTTTCCTGCATTTTTTTCATCACTACCCTTGAGATTCTTGACCCTTAGGTCCCTGTATGAATTTAATTTTTATTTCATTATTATTTTTCTAGCTCTAGAAAGTAATGCTTTAAAATTTTTTGATTGGTATGACACTGAATAAGTAAATTAATTTAGCTACTATTGTCATTTTAATTATATTGGCTCAACCTACCCTGAGCAATTAATGTTTCTCCAACTATTGAAGCCTGTCTTTATTTCTACAAAGAGTATTACATGCTTAGATGCATATAGTTCCTGGATGAATCTTGGTAGATACACTCCCAAATATTTTATAGCTTTTGTAATCATTTTTCGAACTCTTCCTATAAGATTTTGTTGGTTATGTACAGTAGTGTAGATGATTAGTGTGAATTAATCTTGTATCCTGCAATTTTACTGAAGTTATTAATAATTTCAATTAATTTTTTACTTGCCACTCTAGGATTCTTTAAGTACTCCATCATGTCACCTGCAAAAAGTGATCATTTTGTTTATTCTTTGTCTATGCTTATCCCCTCAATATTTTTTTCTTGTCTTATTGCTATATATGGCATTGCTAGTAGTAGTGACAATGGGTATCCTTGCTTTACCCATGATCTTGCTGGGAAGGCCTCTGCCTCTTCTCCACTACATATAACATTTACTCCTAGATTTAGAAAAATGCTATGTACTTTAATAAGGAAAAGTCTATTTATTTTTATACTTTCTAGAATTTTGAATTTGAAATAGGTGGTGTTTTTTGTCAAAAAGCCCTTTTAGCATCTATTGATATAATCATATGGTTTTTATTATATTTATAATCTTTCTTATATTGAACTAACCTGGCATTCCTGATACAAACCTAGTCTGGTCATAATGCATAATCTTACTAACGTGTTATAGTGTAGCCTTAATATTTTGGATTATTTGAATGGGATGGTGTTCGGTTAGGCTAAGTTAGGTTCGGATTCGGATCCTCACTGGCAATAAAGCACACTCCCAACAGGACAGAGTTCTTTATTGAAAGAAAGGGGAAATACTCTATTAACCCCTCAACCACATTAATCACAACAATTCCTACTACACAGTTAATGCAGTGTCAAAGACAGAGGCACAGACACACAGAGGCAACACCTGTTCAGAGGCAAACCGCCCACCCTAGATTTCTCCAAGCATGGGAATCCCTCTCTTCTCTACAAACGCAGAGACACCAACAAAGGACACACACACAACATACAACATATATACGTTCACCACCTACACCAAGGCTTTTCCTAAGCTGGAGAACCCTGTCTTTTACAGCCACCTTGGTGAGTCCCTTCTGAACATAGCCCCAGGAGAAGCGTCCTTCCCATGGGTGAGGTTCCAATGTGAATGTCCCATGTGGTGACTTTTATAAGGAGCTAAACAAAGAAAGTTTTTCCCACCCGAGAGGGGAGCCACCCTCCCCTGCCCTCATTCCTAAGAACTGGCTAGGCAATCTCAGGAGTATTTCTCCAAGTGGGAGAGGAGTTATTTCCTATCCTTTGTCTTAAGAGTTACCTGTTCTTTGTTCAGGGCCTGTCTCCTAGTGGAAGTAAATTCCATTCTTTGTTTGGGCCTATCATCCAGAGAGGAATGTCTGAGAGGTGCATTCTCAGAGAGGTGCTTCTCAGTCCCCTAGCTGGGGGATGGGGGGGGGAGGAAGAAAAGCTGGGCTTACACTACAATATGGAGGATCTTTTATAATGATTTATCATTCAGATGGTTTTTCTTTTTTCTTTTTTTCCTTAATAGTATTTTTTTCCAAACACATGTAAAAATAGTTTTCAACACTCACTTTTGTAAAATTTTGAGTTCCAAATTTTTCTCCCTCCCCTAGCCCCTTCCCAAGATAGCAAGCAATCTGATATAGGTTACACATGTACAATAATGTTAAACATATTTCCACATTAGTCATATTGTGAAAAAAGAATCAGAACAAAAGGAAAAAACCATGAGAAAGAAAAAATAAAAAAACAAAAATAAAGTGAAAATAATATGCTTCAATCTGTATTCAGACTCCATCAGTTATTTCTCTGGATGTGGATAGTATTTTCCATCATGACTCTTTTGGAACTGTCTTGGATCATTGTATTGCTGAGAAGAGCTAAGTCTACCATAGTTAATCATCTTACAATGTTACTGTTGCTGTGTACAATGTTCTCCTGGTTCTGCTCACTTCACTTAGCATCCATCAGTACAGGTAAGTCTTTCCAGGTTTTTCTGAAATCCACCTGCTCATCATTTCTTATAGAACAATAACATTCCATTGCATTCGTATACCACGACTTGTTCAGCCATTCCCCAATTGATGGGCATCTCCACAACTTCCAATCCTTTGCCACCACAAAAACACTTCTTATAAATATTTTTGTACACATGGGTCCTTTTCCCTTTTTAATGATCTCTTTGGGATACAGACCTAGTATTGGTATTGTTGGATATGCAGAGTTTTATAGCCCTTTGGGCATAGTTCCAAATTGCTCTCCAGAATGGCTGGATCAGTTCACAACTCCACCAACAATGCATTAGTGTTTCAATTTTCCCACATCTTCTCCAACAGTTCTCATTCTCCTTTTTTGTCATATTAGCCAACCTGATAGGTATAAGGTAGTGCCTCAGAGTTCTTTTAATTTGCATTTCTCTAATCAATAGTGATTTAGAGCATTTTTTCATATAGATAGCCTTAATTTCTTCTTCTGAAAACTGTCTGTTCACATCCTTTGACCATTTATCAATTGGGGAATGACTTGTATTCTTGTAAATTTGACTTAGTTCTCTATATATTTGAGACATGAGGCCTTTATCAGAAACAGGCTGTAATGTGTTTCCCAGCTTTCTGCTTTCCTTCTAATTTTGGTTGCATTGGTTTTGTTTGTGTGAAAGCTTTTTAATTTAATGTAATCAAAATTATTCATTTTGCATTTCATAATGTTCTCTATCTCTTGTTGGGTCATACATTTTTCATTTCTCCTTAGATCTGACACATAAACTATTCCTTGCTCTCCTAATTTGCTTATGGTATTTTCCTTTATGTCCAAATCATGTATGGGGTGTTTTTTTCTATTCCTAATCTGGATATTTTCTATTTCTGTAAGCATCCATATATTTCTTCTAAGTTATCTGCCTTGTTAACAAATAATTGGGCAAAATGGTTAGCATAGGGAGACAAACATAGAGGTCTATGGACACTGAGGATGGGGTATGGCCAGGAACAGTCCCCACAGAACATTACAGCACCAAGGACTGGACCCAATGGCAAGGTTATGGTCCTCAATCCATATGATCACCCCAACTTCATGCAGGGTATGGGAACAGGGGCCAACTGGCAGCTTTGTTATCCATTACCTAGTTCTGGATTATAGATTGAGGGCAGACTAAGGAGAGGACTTGATCCAGGAGTGGACCTGGCCCATGTTCCAATCAAGGAAGAGGTACAAGAGCAAGCAACAGAGGTATGGTCCCCCAGGAGCGGAGCAGGATCTCAGTTCCAGCTTATAGTCTAGTCTGAAGTCTATAAAGGAATAACAAGGGCAAAAATCCCAGAACAAAGGGAAGCCATCAATTCTGCCACTCTAAATCAACAGAGCTTGCCCACTGACTGACAGGGGCTAAGTCCAACAGCATCTACTGTAGCTCAGACCCAAAGCCAGAGCTCAGATCAGGGAGTGGGGGCAGAGGCAGCAATCAGACTTTGCCCTGGATCAGACCTCTTTGGGAACACTGAAAGTTTGCAGGTCCCCAGCCTGAGCTGTCCCTGGGACCCTGGAATAATGTAACATTCAATACACCAAGAAAGCAGCAATAGGACCAGCCTAGATCTTCCCTCCAGAAGTGCACAATTGTGTAGAACCTGGCGCTAACATTAAGTCTGAGGTCATGAAGTAGGCTGGAAGAATGAGCAAACAAAAAAAGAACTCCACCATGAAAAGTCATGGTTAAAGAACTTTCAGGACACAGACCCAGAAGAAGAGAATGACTCCCAAATATCTACAAGCAATGATTTAGAGCAGGGCTGTCCAACCTTAGATTATCTTAGGGCTGCATTAAAATAAAATAATTATTCAAGGGCCATACCCAGAATGAAAAATACAGGACACTAATAGAAAGTGGGGGAACATGCATCATCAATATGACAGGCAAAGGCGCCAAGCACAAAAGCAAACACAAAACGACAAAGCAATAACACAACAGTATAAAGGTAGGTGCGTACTGACTAGTCTGCCTCTTACGCATCCCACAGATAAATTGAAAATTCCTTGCAATATGTTCCATCTGTAATACTGCTTAAAAACACCAAAGAAAATTAACATCAACGAGATTATTTATTAGTGATAGAATTAAAAAGTCTAACATACATTCTATGCAAATTATTATTTTTTTTTTTGCTCATGAAAATTAAAACCCACAGGCAGGCCACATAAAATCGCACTGTGGGCCATATTTTGGACAGCCCTCATTTAGAGAAAAGCATAGCTTAGGCAAAAACTCAGAATTTACGGAAGAGATGAAGCAAGAGTTTTTAAATGAGTTTTAAATATTTTTGTTCAATGAAATAAGAGTGTTAGAGGTAAAAATTGGAAAAGAAATTAGAATCATGGAAGAAAGAAATAGAAAGGGAATTAACTCTTGGCATAAGAGATACAAAACTTTGCCCAACCAAAAAGACTACCTGAAAATTAGATATATTGATATATTAATAGAATGTAGTACTCATTACCCCATTTGCTACTCCCCAGGCTTCTCCAGTGCCCTTAAAAGGTTTGGAGTACTTAGGCTCTCTGCCAATGGCTCCAGCCCTCACCAATGGGGTGCCCATCAATTGTAGGGGATAGGTCCTCTACATTCCAGTGCCATTTACCCATTAGATTATCTTTTACAAAGGAATATTGACTTCAAAATGAATAATCACAAATATATAGACTTACTCCCCTAACACATAGGAAACACAATCCCCTCCCTGTCCCACCCCCCCACCCCCCACCCCCTCCACACACACAACTTGCACCACTTCAGACTCTGGGAAGAAAAAGGTGATTAGGTTCATAGCTTAGGTTGCTTCTTATAGAGCAAATTCCCAGTTCCAAGTCCAAACCCCACTCCTTAGCCTCAAGTCCCAGGCATCCTGGTATCTCCAGACTTCCTGCAAGGCTTGATTGCTACACCATCCTGCCTACAATCCTGGCTCTGAGGTTGCCACAACTGGAACTCCCAGGTCCAATGGGGAGCACCAATGGCATCTAAAACTGAGGACAAACAACGCAGAACAGAGACCCCAGGCCCATTTCCTGGAGTCAGGGTTAAGGAAAGAGGGGGTAGGGAGAAGGTACTCCTTGACCCCTCTGAGGTTCAGTTGATGGTGTCCGTGCTGTGGATGAACTGTGATCTTCACCCTCTGGATGCAGCAGGAAGGAATGTGCAAGAAGGACTGGGAACTGGAAAGAGAGCAACTGTCTCAGTCTTGCCAGTTTTAAAGATACAGCCTTTCTGACTATGCAGCCAAAAGAGGATACATCCAATTACATGGTAGGGGATGCAGAGTGCTTCCATTTTAGGGAAACTAGGGATTCTTGAAAGGTAAACACCCATTATATTAGATTGGCTAAACTAGAAGCCAATGATTCTAGGAGACAAGAATTATTAAAACAAAGTCAAAAGACTGGGGGAAAAGCCATAAGAATATCTAAAATATTTCATAGCAACTGACCTAGAAAACAGATTGAGGAGAGAAAATTTAAGAACAATCAAACTATCTGAAACCCATGACCAAAAAAAAAAGCCTAAATATCCTATTTCAAGAAATCTTTTTTTTTATTTCAAGAAATCTTAAAAGAAAACTACCCAGATATCTTAGAACCAAAGGACAAAGAGGAAATAGAAAAGAGTCTACAACTACCTCCTGAAAGAAACTCCCAAAAGAAAGCTTCCAGAAACACCATAGCCAAAATCCAGAGGATTTAGGCCAAAGAAAAAATACTGCAAGTACCCAGAAAGAAATAATTCAAGTACCAAAGAGCCACAGTCAGAATGACAAAAGATTTAACAGCCACAACTATGAAGGAGTAGAGAACTTAGAATATGATATTCCGGAATGCAAAGGATATGGGTTTATGGCCAATAATAACCTATCCAGCAAAACTGAGTATAATCCTACCAAGAAAAAAAATGGATTTTTAATGAAATAGAAGGCTTTCAAGAATTCCTGATGAAAAAAACAAAGAACTGAGTAGAAACTAAGAAGTCCAAACACAAGAGTTTAACATGGAAAGGTAAACCCAAATGGCAAATGACTAGGTAAGGCTAAACTGTAAACTGACTGTCTCCCTACCTCTCTCTCCCTTTCCCTCTCCCTCTCTCTCTCTCTCTCTCTCCTCTCTGTCTCTCTCTCTCTCCCTCTCTCTCTCTCTCTCTCTCTCTCTCCTCTCTATCTTGGCCTCCTCTCTGTCTCTCCTCTCTCTCTTTTCTCTCTCCTTTCTTTCTGTCTCTCCTCTCTGTCTTATATACATACACACACATACACACAAGCCCACACAAACAGAAGCTCCTCTAGGAGTGTTCTGCCATGTGCAAATGCAAGTAGCTGCTGTTTCTGCCAGGGTGTGGGAAGGTACCTGGGGCCTGAGCTCTGGAGGGACATGTGCTGAAACAGAGAGGAGAGGAGAGGAGAGGGAGGGGAGGGGAGGGGAGAGAGAGAGACAGAGACAGAAAGAGGACAGAGACAGACAGACAAAGAGGAAGCTGTCTTTCTCTTTTTTAAGTGGACATCTCCCCACCTTGCTGTGAAGTATATTTGTACATATACCACCTCTTCAATGGAGCTTGTACAGGTGCATTGAAGATTCCAAAACTCAACAAGCTTCCCCAATTCCCAATTCACACACAAATGTCCCAGTATTGTCCAAAAGACAAAAGTGAATTTTTTTCAACTACCAAGACACAGTGGTATAATTTACATAATTTACATAACCCTAACTCCCTCAATGTTTGGAGGAGCTTGAGCTTTTGACTTTTTCTCTTGGGGGAAAAAAAACAACAACAAATAGAGCCCATCCCCAAAATTCAATCCCTCCCTGCTGGTTCAAAGGTATATGAAATTCTGAGGAAATTCCTTGACAAAACTTGGAGGAGGGTTAAATCACCAGACTGGAAGGCCCAGGGCCAACACAGCTGGACTCATACCCACAAAGTCACTAAACTGTACAGATACCCTTGGACTCAGTGATACCACTACTAGGTCTATATGCCCAGAAATCAAAGAAAGAAGAAAAGGACGGATATGTACAAAAATATTTATAGCAACTTTTTTTGTGTTGACAAAGAACTGGAAACAAAGAGGGGCCCCACCAATAGGGGAATGGCTAAACTAATTATGGCATATTAACATAACAGCATATTATTGTATCATAAGATATCATAAAAGGGATGGTTTCAAAGAAACTTAGGAAGGCTACTTTGTTGGCAGTTTTTTTAATTATAAATTTGTTTTTTATTTTTAGTTTATGACACTCAGTTCCACAAGTTTTTGGGTTCCAAACTTTCTCTCCCTCTCTCTCCTTCCCCCTCCCCGCCAAGACAGCATGTAATCCGATGTAGGTTCTACATATACCTTCACATTGAACTTATTTACATAATAGTCCAGTTGTAAAGAAGAATTATAAACAATGGAATGAATCATGAGAAAAGAGAAATGAAACCAACAAAGAAGGAAAAAAAAAAGAGCAAATAGTTTGCCTCAATCTGCAGTCAGACTCTGTAATTCTTTCTCTGGATGTGCATAGTTTTTCCATCATGAATCTTTTGGAGCTGTCTTAGAACCTTGCATTGATGTGAGAGGAGCCAAAAAGTTAGTCCTTATGTTGAAGGTTGGGGGAGACGAGGTCCAGGAACCCCAAAACTGGAAATCCCAGAGGGAGTCATTGAGAGGGACTGCCCCTCAAAGACCTGAGTACTGGAGAGGGTTGGGGCCATCTGGAATGAATTCATGATCTCAAACATTCTTTAAGTCAAGGTGGCAAAGATTTATTATGCTTTACAGCGGGCAAGAGTTCTTAGGGAAACTGCAACCTTACAGGGCCACAGGGAAAGTTTAAATACAAGATTTGGAGGTGAAACCTGTCAATTAGGTATTTTGGGGTAGGATTAGGG
The DNA here is from genome assembly GCF_011100635.1 of Trichosurus vulpecula. Taxonomy (NCBI): domain Eukaryota; kingdom Metazoa; phylum Chordata; class Mammalia; order Diprotodontia; family Phalangeridae; genus Trichosurus; species Trichosurus vulpecula. The sequence continues at coordinate 377,634 of NW_023494378.1, forward strand.
ATTGGTTAAGGGGTGGTCAGTTCTTAAAGGAACATGCACTTTTTGTATCTACTGCACAGGTATCTTACCCAGAGTTCACTGGGAAATAGCCCAAGATGGGGCTACCTGGGGGTGTGGTTTTGACTGTGAAACATCACCAAGTCAGCCAAAAGTCAGGGCTGGCTGAAGATATCCAGGTTGCTTCCATCAAATGTCTTGTTAGACAAGGTGAATATAAGGAAGTATACATTTGACTATGTCTAGGATACATATCAGGAAGGTCAGTAAGTAGTAAATATTGTTATGTCCCAGTGCACAGCCAATTAGCACATACACAGGGAGTCAGACCAATAAATTCTATATTGCAGGTGGCTGTTCTATCAGGAGGAGGGATAAGTGTTCTGCTAAGGCATGCTGCCCTTGAACTGGAGAGAAACTGCTAGGGCCAATGTTTTGAAGCTAGGGAGAGATATGATTTGAGAACTGGGGTCCAGGAACAGGGACCCAAGCAGAGGCTAAGGAGAAATGTGGTGTTAGAATTAGGGTCCAAACACAAGCACCCCATCACTTACAGATACCATGTGTCTGTAATCATGTATAATGAGTTCCTGGTTTTGTTTCTCTCACTCAGCATCAGTTCATATGTCTTTCCACTTTATAAGAAAGTCTATCTGCTCCTCATTTTTTATAGCACAATAGTATTCCATTACATTCATATATCACAATTTGTTTAACCATTCCCCAATTGATGGGCATCTCCTTGATTTCCAATTCTTGGCCACCACAAAAAGAGCTGCTATAAATATTTTTGCACATGTGGGTCCATTTCCCACTTGTGTGATCTGTTTGGGATATAGCCCTAGAAGTGGTATTGCTGGGTCAAAGAGTATGCACATTTTTATAGTCCCTTGGGCATAGAGGAAGGCTACTTTGAACTGATATAGAGCATAGTGAGCTGGACATCAGGACAATTTATAACATAATTATAATAATTATAACATTATATATAACAATTATAACAATATTATTATAACATAATTATAACAATTTATAACATAACAACAAGAAGGAAAAGAAAAATAATTTTGAAAGACTTAAGAACTCTGAGCAAGGTAATGACTATCCACAGTTCCAGAGGACCAGTGATAAAGCACACAATATAACTCCTGACAGAAGTATGTATTGTAGTATAGTACATTAGGACTGTAGGTATTGGGAAGGTGTTAATTGCTTTGAATATATTCTTATTATTGAGCTTTGACTTCAGGATGTCCATAGTGGGGAGGGGCATAGAGGGGAATCAATTGAGTACTCGTAACCCATTTGATGATGTTTCAGGATATAACAGAGTTGATGAGATATGATGGTATAGGATTTGTCAATGTAAATAACTATTTAGACTTCTTTGTCCCTTTTATAAGTATAAAGAGAATTTTTAGGTAAGACAGAAAGCTATGTGACCTCTGCTTATCTCAGTTTCCTCAGTTGTAAAATAGAGATAGTAACATCACCTACCTCCCCGGACCTGTGCTATAGAAATGCTCATTATTATAAATGCTAGCTAACAAGTTACCCTGAAACAGGTAAAGGGTGTCCCATGACAATCTCAAAGATTTAAACTTGAATGTTTCAGAAGATCTATTTTTGCTTTCCATTGCTAGCAGAGGGAGTCCTATTTCTGCATAACCCAGGCCAGTCTATTTTTGTGTCTCCAGCTCTGAGTGGCCTGGGACATGTAACCTTTGGCCCCTCAGCTCTCAGTCTCATCTGCTCCATACTCCAAAGGCTAGGAGCACTTGCCTGGTGGCCATATTGGCCTTCTGGATAGGGTATAAAACATGATTCTACAGAAACAGGTTTACCAGGGTAGTATTATTTACTAATGGGGCAGGGGGGAAGTAAATTTTCACTGCAGCAGAGGAGAAATCTAGAGTAAAAACATAATTTCTTAATGTTATTGAGCATCCCTCCACCCCCATCCCCTTCAGCAATGTGTGCAACAGAGTAGCAACTGCCAAAGTGGACAGAAGTAAACAAGGGGTTATTGGGGGATTTTCAGAGGGAATGGGTGAAGGATCTCAGACCAGAGCTTCTTCTTGGCTTCCCATGCATTGTCCTGGAGTGGTAAGGTTAGAGAACAAAGCAAGAGAGTCTGGAAGGAGGGTAATGAGGTAGTGGGGAACCAAAATGGGGATGAGGAGCTTGAGGTAATGGTAACTGTTGCCATAGGATAGACTTCATCACTGCCATCGCTATTGGCTGATGTGCCTGCAGAAATTCACAATGAGTCTACTCTAAATTGATGTTCCATAATCACAACTAGGCCCTCAGTACAGCAAAGTAATCCATTATAATTCCCACTCTTCACAGGGGCTCTTCCAAACCTTCTTAGCCCTCCTCAAAGCCCCTGTTACTTCTCCTCCCCCCACCCTCTCGGCTGGGAACCTTACCTTGTATTTCACTGAAAACCTTGAGGCTATTTGTAGGCTACCTCTTCTCCCCTCCTCCTTAGCTCATGATGCTTTCCACTACTCCTGTCTCACCCAAAGAGGTGCCGCTTCTCCCTACCAAAGCCTCTACCCCCTACCTGCACAAGTGATCAATCCCATTGCATTCTTTCTTTTCCAGCACAATGACCCCTTGTCATCTCTCCTGTCCCTTATCTTCAATCTCTCTGTATGGGACAGAATTTTCAAATAATAGGAGAGACATCTTTAGGAGAAGCAAAGTAAATTTATTTTACAAACCTTGTAAGATTTGGGCACACCTCCATAATGGAGGAGGCAAGGTAAAAGGGAACCTGCCTTAATTTATACTCTTAATGAAAAAGATTCCCACCCACCTCTATCCTTTCTCACCATTGATTGGGAGGCGGCCTCATACTCTAGGCAGGAAAGCTAGACAGAGGACCAAGGCTGATCCAGTCTGTTCAGGTTTTCCCTATCTAGAACTCAACTGCCAGGGGTGGTGTCTGAAAGTCTAGGAGAAGAAATTGGCGGGGGGGGGGAAGAGACCTTCCTTGAACAGAGAACAAATAGCTCACAGGTAGTCCATTATCTTCCTATTTTGTGCTAACATCTGAGAGAGGGGGAAGGGCATGCCCACAGCTCCAGGCCCTGACCTTCCAGAGTCACCACAAGGTCAAATCCCAAACCTCTCCTACTCCCTTAGACATTCCCTATTTCAGAAATATGAGAAGAATGTAACTCCTGTATTTTACCCTGCGAAGTCTTCACAATTATCTGTCACATTCATCTCCCTGTCGCTAACTGCTTCTCAACTGCCAACACACATGCCCGTATCTTCTCCATCCTTAAAACAAAATCAAAAACACAAAAATCCTTCTCATTTGACACTTACATCCCTGCTAACTGTCATCGTATGTCTCTCTCCCCCTTCACTGATAAACTCCTTGAGAAGATTCGATTCTTTCTCTAGACAAAAATATATAAATAAAGGTTTAGCCTTACTGCCTCAGGTCTCCTACTAGAGGAGGCCCCAGCACATGTGTCTAATTTCCCTCCCCCAATGGAATAAAGAAAACTTTTTGCTCATAACCTGTGTGGACAATAGATGCTGTTACTTCCTCTCCTCTCACCTGCTTCTTAACCCCTTCCAAGTCCACCTTCTAACCTTATCATCCAACTGAAGCTGCTCTCTTCGAAGTGACCACGATTGCCAAATCTACTGGTCTTTTCTCAGTCCTCAGCCTTCTTGCTCTGCAGTCTTTGACACTGTCGATCTCCTCTTCTCCTTAATATACTCTCCCCTGTAAGTTTTTTTTTTCTTTTTTTCCCCTCGAGGCTTTCCTAATACTTTTCTTCCTGTCTCAGTCTCAGTCTCCCTTGCTAGATCTTCATCCAGGTCACACCTACTAATTGTCAACATCCCCCAAAGCTGGGGTAGGATAAGGAGATGGGAGAATCATCAGCATAGAGATGATCATAAAATCCATGGGAGATAACAAGATTCTCCAAGCAAAGCAGTATGTAGGGAGAAGAGAGGAGGGCCCTGAACCGAGCCCTGAGTGACAGCTACAGTTAGAGGGAATGATCTGGAGGAGGATCCAGTAAAGGAGACAGAGAAGGAGAAGCTAGACAGGGAGGAAGAAAACCAGGAGATAGGAGTGTCCTGAAAACCTAGAGAAAAGGGAAGATCAAGGAGGAGAGAGTGCCAAAGGTTGCAGAGAGGTCAAGAAGAATGAGGACTGAGAAAAGGTCATTGGGTTTGGCATATAAGAGATCATTAGTGATGTCAGGATCCCAATATCAAGATCATACCTCTCTTTTTATTATTAGGAGACACCCTGTTTTCCAGAGCTAAGACCCAGCAAACAAACTGTGCCCTGAGGTTGGCGTAACAACAATCCTTTGCGCTCACCCTCTGGATAAACCCTACTGCAGCTAAATCACAGAAGTGATAGTCTCTATGCTCAGGTAAGCACCAACAGGACCAGACATGAAGCCCTGCTGTGAATAGACTTTTTGGCACTAGGCAACCTTGCCTCATTATTGCTGTTATATCTCACCACTGTTGCTACACCACACTGTTTGATTCTTTGTCTAGCCAAAAATATACAAATCAAGGTTTAGCCTTACTGCCTCGGGTCTCCTACTAGAGGAGACCCCAGCACATGTATCTAATTTCCCTCCCCCAATGGAATAAAGAAAGCTTTTTGCCTATAACCTGTGTGAGCTCTTTGGTATTTTTGGAGTTAACAGAGGTTGTAAAACCTCTGTGACTCTCTGGTCATTTGTTACCAGAGTTGACAATGGGGTTAAGGGGGCAGCTAGGTGGCACAGTGAGTAGAGAACTGGGCCTGGAGTCAGGAGGACCTGAGTTCAAACCCGGCCTCAAACACTTGATACTTACTAGCTGTGTGACCTTGGGCAAGTCACTTAACCCCAATTGCCCTGACTTCCCCCCTCCAAAAGAAAACCAAAAAAACAAAACAAAAAGACAGTGGGGTTAAGAAGAGAGCAGGACAGCTAGGTGGAGCAGTGGATAGAGCCCTGGGCCTGGAGTCAGGAAAACCTGAGTTCAAAGCAAGCCTCAGATACTTACTAGCTGTGTGACCCTGGGCAAATCAATTTACCTTGTTTGCCTCAGTTTCCTCATCTGTAAAATAAGCTGGAGGAGGAAAAGGCAAACCACTCCATTATCTGTGCCAAGAAAACCCCAAATGAGGTCACAGAGAGTTGGAAACAACTGAAATCAATTGTAGATGGCCTTTCCAAGGAATTTAGCCCCAAAGAGTAGAAGAAATATAATACAATAGTTACCAGGGTTAAAAGGAACAAGTGAGGGGTTTTTTTCAGGATAGTGGAGACATGGGCATTTTTATAGGTGGGAGGAAAGGAACCAGTAGATGGAGAGATTGAAAATAAGTGAAAAAGACATGGATCACATAAGCAACAAAATGGTGGATTAGACATTTTCTCTGATCTCCATGACCTCTCAAACCTCTCCAAAATAGAAATTACATGCCAAAGATAAAGCAAATTCAGCTCTCTCCATGGCTTAGGATACACAGAAACCAAAAGAAGTTAAAAAAAACCCAGACCCAGGAAGTGATGACCACTGAGCTAATTCAGTACCCCTCCTGCTCCTCCCATGCCAGTAGGTTGCACTAGCAGATTCAAAGACACAACACAGACTTACATCAAAACCCACCCCTGAACCCATTTCCTCCTTCTCTCTTTCCAGTGCCATGGAGACTCTATCTCCAGGCTGAAAAAGTTTGTTTAGGCCTTGACAGCCAGCTTGACCACAGACCTTCAGGACCAAGAGCCCACTGGGAGCTACAACCCAGAAGCACCAGTGCTGCAAAGTTCTGAACTGCCAGGCTAGACCAGAGAACTGAGGAACAGAGGGAGTGGGACAGGTCATCAAGATAGGACAATGTGCATGTAGTGGGGCTTGTGCAGTATTCCACCAAGCCTGAGGAAAAGAGCACAGCATCCAGCTGGGACGATCCAAAAGTCAGTTGGGGCAGAAACCTAGGCAGGTCAACTGTCAGTTACCCAGTATGGGAGTAAGCTGAAATGCATTGAGATCAAGCCCCCAGGGAAACCACCATCACAAGTCAGGAAGTGAATGACAGGGGAAAATAAGGTGGGGGGGTGGAACTGAAAGTATCAAAGATTTTAGGAAGAAGAAATCTCAAAGACCTTGAATATAAGCAGATAAATCAACAGGAAAAACAGGAAATATGGCCTCCGGATCTAGTAAACAAGTTCAGACATCTATGAATAAATATTGCAAAACAAAGGAAAATTATCCAATGCTTGATGAGATTGAGGATCCTGTGGAATTTGAGGGGAATGTCCAACTACAACATGCTGTTCCTGGGTGGTTTAAGAGAGAAATGAGAATTACGAGAGCAGAATTTATGGTCTGCACAGCAAAAATCATGAACAGAATAGAAAAATTTGAATCTGCAATGGCAAGCTTCACCAGACAAGAGAGAGAACATGAGATTGGGAATGCAAGCACACAGAAGTAAAGTACAGCCTGGAAGAAGAGAAGCAAAAAACAGGAACGAAGAAAATATGTTCACAATGCGAGTAAAAAGTATCTCAGATACAGGAAGTGTAGAGAAAACCTAAGAATCGTAGATCTCCCAGAAGAAGACAAGTCAAAAAACCTTAAGACCACAATGCAGAACAGCCCAGAGATTCTGAATGTAGAAAATGAAACCCCAGTTGAAAGAAGTCACATATCACCTCCAGACAAAAAGAAGAAAACCCAAGGCTGCAAACTCTAAGACACTTTAACAATTCAATTCAGAAACAAGTTCTACAAGCTATCAGGAGAAAGGCCTTCAAATCCAAAGGAAAGGACAGTAGAATAAGATAAGAACAACTAGAAAAAGGAGGAGAGCCGAATAGTGTGTTCCAAAGATCACTGGAGCTCAGGATGCAGCCAACAGCGACCTATCCTGCAAACTTGAGGTTGACCGACAGGACAAAAAATGGACATTCAATGCTTTAAAAGAGTTTGAAATATTTTTAGAAAGAAAGTCAGACCTGAAAAGATTCTTTGCTTCTCAAGCAGCCCCTCAAACAGAAATGCAGGAGGAGTGAATAAATGCCACAGCCAAATAGAGCAACAGCAACAGCAGAGTGATGACAGAAAGACCAGTGACAGCCTTCTTTCTAAATACCCACAAGAAGACAGAGTGAAGGTGGAAATCTGGAAGAGGTCACAGTGAAGAGGAGGACAGGGTTCGTTATAGACAGAGCCTAGGGACACCCTAGCTGCTTGTGAATGCTTCTTTTGTGGGACTCCATTACCATATAGGAGGGTACACAAAAACAGAGGGAGGGAAACAGTGGAATAGAGAGAAGAGAGTGATGTGCCAGGGTCAAATTATAGGCTAGCAATGAGGGAAATGTAATCTTTATGGTCTCTGAAAGGGACTGAAGAAAGGGGGAAAAGAAGAAGGTCATACTTTGGAGGGGGGGGAAGGGCTTCACTGATGAATTCTCCTATGGGTGAAGGGAGATGAGAACCTTACACTTGATGAGGCCTAGGGGACTTGGTGCCTGAGAAGTCTACTGATCCTGGAAAAGGAGGTGTTGGGAGGCACCTGGAGGAGTGAGAGAGCATGAACACATGGAGGAGATTTCCAGGCAAATGTAGAAAGGAAAAAAGGTCAACAGGTGAGGGTCTAGATCAGTGGGGGAGGGGTCCTACCATGGAGCAGTGTCCTCTCTGAAACCTGCAATAATTGCCACTGTCCTGAGAGGGAGGGACAACGGAAAAGAGGAATCCTCAGGGTAAGGCCTACAAGACAGGGGCAGCAAGTACCTAGAGGGCAGAGCTCAGAATGGATACCTTGGCAGCTTTGATTGCATGAAGAATCCAGAGAAAATAGAGAGACTAGATGATTACAGGGGTCGGGAATCAGAGCATGAGGGTTGAGAGTAAACAAAAAGAGATGATGGATAATGAAGAGAATGAGAGAAATCCGTTTTGGAAAGAGGCACACAAAAAATGAAATTTTAAAAACTACTGAACAAGATTAGCTGAAGGGGAGGGGAGGAAGGGGAATCTATTTGACTAAAAGGAAAAAGGGCAAGGAAGAATTCTATAACCAAACAAAAGCAGGAGAAAAAAGAAGAACTATCAAAGAAAACCCCAAAGAGAAAGAGGTAACACAAATGAAGGGGGGGATCAGTGGTGAGAGGAAGAGAGTCAATGGGAACAAGGACACTTAAAAAAAAGATTAAAATAAAGTAACTAAAGGAACATGATATTATGTTTACAGCAGAAGAGGGAAGAAAATCATAAGTTGAAAAAGAAATTTAGAGACAGATGGAAGAAAATGTAAGCCTAACTCTTATAACTTTAAATGTGAATGGATTAAAGAATTAAATAAATCCCCCCCAAAAGTGACAAATTGAATAAGAAAACAAAACCCAACAATCCGTTGCTTACAAGAAACCTTTTAAAAAAATAAAGACATATGCAAAATAAAACTGAAGGGATAAACAAATTTTTGTTATGTATAAAGTGAATCACAAAAAGCAGGAGTTGCTATCAAACTAGCAGATAAAGCAAAAACAAACATTTGAAAACTTAAAAAGGATAAACAAGGAGACTACATTTTGCTAAAAGGAACAAAGGACAATAAGAAAACAAACCAATACCTATTGCTAAACCTGAAAGTTTGGTTGAAGAAGGCAAACCAGCTAGGTGATATAAAAATCCATGTTGTTTATTATTTTCCCTTAAAGCATAGCTAAGCTAGCTTACTTGTACGTACAAGGAGTCAGAGCATAAGCTCTGGCTGTCTGAACAAAGAAATGAGAAAACTTATATACATTATTTTTAGCCGACTCAACAAGCCTGTGTTACCTCACTTTTATGAGCCCCATGTATGTTTAACCATGATACAAGAAGAAGATTTTCCTCAATGGAATAGATTTGTAAATACAATAAGATAAAGAGTGTTGACAAGGGTCAGTTGAAATATATACCCATAGAATATTAAGCGAGGTAGTCTCTCAGGATTAGGGTCTCATCCCCTAATGGTTAACAGGGGAAAGTCAGGGGAAAGGTCAGCCGGATCTGGCCTTGTTGACAGAGAAAAGATATTGTCTGAGCAAACTTGAGAGAACAAAGAAGCCCAGGTCCAGCTGATCATTAATTCAAGCCCTGGCCCTTGATTGAAATCACAAAAATGATATAAAATGGTATAAAATGTTCCACACTATCTATCTATCTATCTATCTATCTATGTGTATATATTTATACACACACACACACACACACACACATTCCAAATGCCCTTAGCATCCATATTCATAAAGGAAACATTATCTGTGCTACAAGAAGACATAAACAGTAATAAGACAGTGACTGAAGACTTCAATATCCCTGAACAGTTCTGGATAAGTCTAACAGAAAAATTAACAGAAGAGAAAATATGGAACACAACAAATTGCTGGAGAAACTAAAATTAAGATTTGAGGCATCTTCTAAATGAGACTGCAAAAAAGTAAAAATTTCTCTGTACCACAAGGAACTTTTTTTTGAAATTTAAACGTTTGGGTTTTTTTCAAGTTCCAAATTGTCTTCCTCATTTCAGTACCTTCTCCATCCGTTGAGAAGGCAAGCAATAGCATACCCACTATATAATCACATAGAATTTTTACAAAAATTGACCAGGTATTATGGCACAGAAATATTGCAAACAAATGAAAAAGGCAGAAATAGTCAATACATCCTTTACTGAAATAAGAATAGAAATTGGTTCAGGAGCCACAAAAGATACAGACTCAAATTATTTAACAATAAAATCTTAAATGATGAGTAAGTCAAAGAACAAATCATAGAAACAAAACGACAAAAGAAAATGATAATGATGAAACAACATTCCAAAATTTCTGGGATGCAGCTAAAACAGTCCTCAGGGGGAAAATCATATCCTTACAATCATACATTAACAATATAGAAAAAGAGAAGATTAATGAACTGAATATATATTTTTAAATTAGGAAATCAACAAATAAATAAACCTAAAATAAGTACAAAAGAGGAGGTATTAAAAATTAGAGGAGAAATAGATAAGTAGGAAACAAAAAACCATAGAAATGATCAATAAAACTAAAAGGCAGTTCTTTGAAAAGACTAATAAAATTGACAAACTCCTTAGCTAATCTGATTAAAAAGAAGAGCGCAAAAATCAAATCAATAAAATAACAAATGAGCAAGGTAAAATCACAGCAGGACCAGAAGAAATAAAAAGAATTATCAGAACATATCATGCATAGTTATATGCTAACAAAACTGAGAACACAAAAGAAATAAAGGAATACCTTTAAAAATATAAAACACCCAAACTATCAGAAGACCAGATGGAGATCGTAAATGACCCAATATCAGCAAAGGAAATAGATCTAGCTGTAAAGGAACTACTAAAGGAAAAAACTCCTGGTCTTGATGGATTCGCAAGAGAATTCTATCTAGCTTTTAAAGAACAGATAGTACTCATACTTCACAAATCATTCTCAAAAATTGAGAAAGAAAGAACCCAATCAGACTCCTAAAAAGGAGACAAATGTAGTCCTAATACCTAAACTGGGGAAGAAAAAAACACAAAAACAAAACTCTAGGCCAATATTAATGAACATTGACTCCAAAATGTTAAACACAATCCTGTCAAACAGATTACAGTGATTTATCCAAGAAATAATTCACTATGATGAAGTAGGATTTATACTGGAGGTGCAGGGATGGTTCTACATTAAGAAAAGAATCGGGGGGGGGGGCATAGCCAATATGGCGGCTGGAAAGCAGGGACTAGCGTGAGCTCCCCGCCAAGTCCCTCCAAAAACCTATAAAAAATGACTCTGAACCAATTCTAGAACTGCAGAACCCACAAAATAGCTGAGGGAAGCAGGGCTCCAGCAAAGGACAGCCTGGATGGTTGCTGGGTGAGGTCTTTCGTGCACTGAGCTGGGAGCGGAGCAGAGCCCAGCATGGGCAGCACAGACCAACCAGACCAGGAGCCAGGTAGAGTGGGCCCTAGCACCCTGAATCAGTGAGCTGTGGCAGTTACCAGACTTCTCAACCCACAAACACCAAAGACAACAGAGAAGGTTAGTGGGAAAAGCTGCGGGGGACAGAGTGAAAAAATGAGCTCGAGGTTCAGCTTCCACCCCGGGGGCAGTGGAGGTGGGGCAGCTACAGAACTACGGCTGCAGTTGCTTCCAGCCCCAGGCCCACCTTGGGGGAGGAATTAAGTGGCAGATCAGAGCAGGAGTGCAGAGCCTGCTGAAGGTCTAAGTCCAGCCCGGGTTGGGGGTTCTTGGGGAAGGAGGAGTGCTGGTGTGGCAGAGCTGGTGCATCCCCCCAAGCTTGGAACATAGTTCTCTTTACTCTACAAGCAGTCATACTCTGATGAAAAACTCAAGGGTCAAGTAAGTTGGTTGGGAGCATGGCCAGGCAGCGAAAACGCACCCAGATTCAGTCTCAGACTTTGGAATCTTTCTCTGGTGACAAAGAAGACCAACCCATACAGCCAGAAGAAGTCAACAAAGTCAAAGAGCCTACAACAAAAGCCTCCAAGAAAAACATGAACTGGTCTCAGGCCATGGAAGAGCTCAAAAAGGATTTGGAAAAGCAAGTTAGAGAAGTAGAGGAAAAATTGGGAAGAGAAATGAGAAGGATGTGAGAAAACCATGAAAAACACGTCAATGACTTGCTGAAGGAGACCCAAAAAAATACTGAAAAATATACTGAAGAAAACAACACCTTAAAAATAGACTAACTTAAATGGCAAAAGAGCTCCAAAAAGCCAATGAGGAGAAGAATGCCTTGAAAGGCAGAATTAGCCAAATGGAAAAGGAGGTCCAAAAGACCACTGAAGAAAATACTACCTTAAAAATTAGATTGGAGCAAGTGGAAGCTAGTGACTTGATGAGAAATCAAGATTTTATAAAACAGAACCAAAGGAATGAAAAAAATGGAAGACAATGTGAAATATCTCATTGGAAAAACCACTGACCTGGAAAATAGATCCAGGAGAGATAATTTAAAAATTATTGGACTACCTGAAAGCCATGATCAAAATAAGAGCCTAGATATCATCTTTCAAGAAATTATCAAGGAGAACTGCCCTGATATTCTAGAGCCACAGGGCAAAATAGAAATTAAAAGAATCCACCGATCGCCTCCTCAAATAGATCCCAAAAAGAAATCTCCTAGGAATATTGTCACCAAATTCCAGAGCTCCCAGATCAAGGAGAAAATACTGCAAGTAGCCAGAAAGAAACAATTTGAGTGTTGTGGAAACACAATCAGAATTACCTAAGATCTAGCAGCTTCTACATTAAGAGATCGAAGGGCTTAGAATATGATATTCCAGAGGTCAATGGAGCTAGGATTAAAACCAAGAATCACCTACCCAGCAAAGCTGAGTATCATACTCCAAGGCAAAATATGGATTTTCAACAAAATAGAGGACTTTCAAGCTTTCTCAGTGAAAAGACCAGAGCTGAATAGAAAGTTTGACTTTCAAACACAAGAATCAAGAGAAGCATGAAAAGGTAATCAAGAAAAAGAACAAGAAAAAGAAATTGCAAGGGACTTACTAAAGTTGAACTGTTTTGTTCACATTCCTACATGGAAAGATGATGTGTATGATTTATGAGACCTCAGTATTCGGGTAGCTGAAAGAAATATGTATGTGTATATGTTTATGTATATATACACATATATGTTTATGTATATATATGTATATGTGTGTGTATGTGTATATATGTATGTGTATAGAGAGAGAGAGCAGGCACAGGGTGAGTTGAAGATGAAGGGAAGATATCTAAAAGAAGTAAAATCAAATTAAGGGATGAGAGAGGAATATATTGAGAGAGGGAGAAAGGGAAAGATAGAATGGGGTAAATTATCTTGCATAAAAGTGGCAAGAAAAAGCAGTTCTGTAGGAAGAGAAGAGAAGGCAGGTGAGGGGGAATGAGTAAATCTTGCTCTCATCAGATTTGACCTGAGGGGGGAATACTCAATTGGGTATCTTACCCCACAGGAAAGAAGGAGGAAGAAGATAAAAAAGGGGGGATGATAGAAGGGAGGGCAGATGGGGGTGGAGGTAATCAAAAACAAACACTTTCGAAAAGGGACAGGGTCAAGGGAGAAAATTCAATAAAGGGGGATAGGTTAGGAAGGAGCAAAATAAAGTTAGTCTTTCACAACATGAGTATTGTGGAAGGGTTATACATAATGATACACATGTGGCCTAGGTTGAATTACTTGACTTCTTAGGGAGGGTGGGTGAGAGGGAAGAGGGAGAGAATTTGGAACTCAAAGTTTTAAAAACAGATATTCAAAAACCAAAATAAAAAAGTTTTTGCATGCAACTAGAAAATAAGATACACAGGCAATGGGGTGTAGAAATTTATCTTGCCCTACAAGAAAGGAAGGGAAAAGGGGATGGGAGGGGAGTGGGGTGACAGAAGGGAGGGCTGACTGGGGAACAGGGGAACCAGAATACGTGCCATCTTGGAGTGGGCGGGAGGGTAGAAATGGGGAGAAAATTTGTAATTCAAACTCTTGTGAAAATCAATGCTGAAAACTAAATATATTAAATAAAGAAAGAAGGAAAAAAAAGAAAAGAATCATCATCATTACTCATATTAAAAACCAAAACATCTAAAACCACATGATCATCTCAATAGATGCAGGAAAAGCTGTTGACAAAGTACAACACTCTTTTATGCTAAAAGCCCTACAAAGGATAGGCATAGAGACCCACCTCCCACTTTTTTTAAACATAAAAAGTACCTATCTAAAGCCAAAAGCAAGCATTATATGCAGTGGGGATGCACTAGCACCTCTTCCACTAAATATGTGAGTGAAGCAAGAATGCCCACTGTTCCCAGTATTCTTTGACATAGTTGTAAAAATGCTAGCAACAGCAGTAAGACGAGAGAAAGGAATTAAAGGAATAAAGATAGGTAAGGAGGAGATAAAACTATCCCTGTTGTTAATGCTGAGATAGTTTACTTGGATGCAACGAAGTATGGATCAATTCTCTGCTGCTTGTGCTAATTCTGGCCTAACAATTAACACCAAGAAACACAGGTGCTCCATCAGCCACCACCACACCATCCATACATGAAACCATCAGTTACAGCAAATGGAGAAATTTTGAATGCTGTGGATAAGTACCTTAGTAGTGTACTTTCCAGGGATGTACACATTGATAACAAGGTTGACGCACATATTGCCAGAGGTAGTTCAGTGTTTGGGAGGCTCCAAAGGAAAGTAAGGGATTGAAGAGGTGTTAGACTGATTACCAAACTGAAGGTCTACAGAGCCCTTGTGCTGACCTCATTATTGTATGCTTGTGAAACCTAGACAGTCTACCAGCATCATGCCAGGAAACTGAATCACTCTCATTTGAATTGTCTTAGGAAGATTCTGAAGATCACCCGGCAGGATAAGGTACCAGACACTGAGGTCCTTACTCGAACTAAAATGCCAAGCATTCAAACTCTGCTTCAGAGAGCACAACTCCAATGGGCTGGCCATGTTGTTTGAATGCCAAATGTATGCTTGTCTAAGACTATTTTATGGAGAACTCACACAGGGCAAGTGTTCCCCTGGTGATCAGAAGAAGGGATACAAGGACTCTCTCAAGGTCTCTCTCAAGAACTTTGGAAGTGACTGCGTGACATGGGAGATATTGGCACAGGACCACTCAGCACGATGTTCCCACATCAGAGAAGGTGCTATGCTCTATGAGCAAAGCAGAATTGAAACAGCAAAGAAAACTCAGGATGCACAAGTTTGGAGTATCCACTCCAAATGTTCACATGGACTATTTGTGCCCAACCTATGGTAGAGCATTCCAAGCTCATATTGGCCTAATCAGCCACAGTCGGACACATTGAATTGAAGAGGTTTGGGGTTGAGGGGTGCTCGACACCCCAAAGTACCAACACACCAGGTCCTGCCGAAAGAATTCAACTCAAGTCTTCTCAGTCAAGGGAAAAGCCAAAGTTTATTAAGGGTTAGTCATAATGGGTTGTCTTAAGAAATCCCACCCTTTGTGACCCCTGTTTTCACAAGCCGGCCAGATTCAATCTACTGAGCTAGATTGAATCTGAGCCCCTTCATGGAGGCAAGATGGAGATTATATACACAAAGATTGTGGGAGGGATTGAGGGGTGGTCTGGGGTGACTAGAGGAGGGGTTTAGGGAGGGACTTGAGGAGGAGTCTAAGGAGGAGCTTGATGGGACTGAGATGAGGTCAGACTCCAGGGTGGGAAATAGATGAAGGCTACATGGAGATGACAGACAATAGAGGGCTAGTGTAACAGAGCTAGGGTATAGATATTTTGATCAGGATTAAGTGTGGGGAAACAGCTGGACAGTAGAGGGCTAGGCGAGGCAGAGACTTGGGCCCAATGATAATGCAAGGCCCATGGCCTTAGGGGAAGGCCAGATCCAGTTGGAAGACTGGAGAGTTCAAGGAGGCTCCCAGAGACTATACTCCAGGTTCAAGGGGGCTCCCAGAGACTGTGCCCTCATCATCCCCCCCTCAAACAAATAGGACCCAAATTCTTTTGGGGTCCAAGGGGGTTGCCACAGTCTAAACCCCATCAGAATCTTGAATCAAGCATAGTGATGCCATTTTGCTCCTCTTCGAGAATGAAGGACAATGACCAAGTTTACTTGGAAAACCTCCGGGAAAGAGCAAAGATACTAACTGAGACAATTAATAGCTTCAGCAAAGCTGCAGGCTACAAAATAATTTCTTAGAAATCAACAGCATCTTTATGTAATAATAACAAAGCACAAGAAGCAAGTTACTCTCCCTCTCTGAGCTTCAATTCCCTATCTGTAAAATGAGGACAATAAATCAACAGTAACTACCACTCCCTCAGTAAAAGGGATTGTCAATAGATGGCCTCTTTGGACTCACCCAATGACTTCCCAGACCATAAAGTGGGGGCCCTTGAAAAACTACTCTATATGAGTTCTCTCCATCATTATAGTTTAAAGTCCTCAAGGCAGAAACTGTATCACTTTTCTGTTTGTAAGCTTAGTACATAGTAAGCATAGAATACATGCTTTTCATTAAGTCATTTATCCAATCATTGCTATGGGATTCGAGTGAGATAATGGGTGGAAAGCACTATAAAAATGTCACCTATTTGCATTATATTGTATCTCTAAGCCTTCCCACCCCATATGTTGTGAACTTGAGGGCAGGGACTTTGGGGAGTTTTTTTCCCCAGCATTGGCACATAGTAGGTAGTTAATAAATATTTGTTGAAATTCTAAAAAAAACACTTTTTTATTCTTTTTTGGGGGGAGGGGGGAAGGCAGGGCAATTGGGGTTAAGTGACTTGCCCAAGGTCACACAGCTAGTAAGTGTGTCAAGTGTCTGAGGCCGGATTCCAACTCCAGTCCTCCTGACTCCAGGGCTGGCACTCTACTCACTGTGCCACCTAGCTGCCCCAGAAAAAAACATTTTTTAAAGACTTGAAAACTGATCAGTGCAATGACCCATCCTGACTCCCCAGGTCTGTCCCGGCTGTCCACCTCCTTCCAAAAAGGCCATGGGGTCTGGGTACAAAATACAGAAGGCATGTCCAGGTTCAGCCAGTGTGTGTATTTGTCTTGCTACACAGTGTTTATTGGTTACAATGCTGTTGGTTTTGTTTTCCTTTTTTCTCATCATGGGGCTAGTGATAGGTCTGTTAAACAAAAAGGAAAGAGGGTTATTGAACTTTTTTTAATATACAAGTGAGAACAGAAGGAAGGCTAGAAGGAAACACTGACAGGCAGAACACCATGTTAAATTTACCATTCACTTGGAAGGACCATCTGTGAGTTGGGTATCTTGTGCAATCCTTTTCCTATTCTGTTTTTTTTATGTGAAAATGCTTAGTGTTGTTATTGGTGGTGATTTGGGAATGGGGGGGGGGTGTTATTGGCTTTAAAATTTTTTAAATGTTTTAAAAGAAAGTTCCTTTAAAAAATGAATTTAGAAATTTTAGTCTTTTAAAAATACTGTGAACATAAACACAAAATGCTTTTATGCAAATAAAGTCAGATCCAAATAATTGACATAATATTTATTGTTCATGCATGGGTAAACCCAACATAATTAAAAAATGACAATTTTACCTAACTAATTTATTTATTCAATGCCATCCCAATTAAATTACTAAGGGGGCAGAGCCAAGATGGCAGCTGAAAAGCAGGGACTAGCGTGAGCCCCCCGCCAAGTCCCTCCAAAAACCTATAAAAAATGGCTCTGAACCAATTCTAGAACTGCAAAACCCACAAAAGAGCAGAGGGAAGCAGGGCTCCAGCCCAGGACAGCCTGAATGGTCTCTGGGTGAGGTCTACCCTGCATGGAGCTGGGAGAGGAGCAGAGCCCAGCGTGGGCAGCTGGATCAACCAGACCAGGAGCCAGGCAGAGTGGGCCCTAGCACCCTGAATCAGTGAGCTGCAGCAGTTACCAGACTTCTCAACCCACAAACACAAAAGACAACAGAGAAAGTTAGTGGGAAAAGCTGCGGGAGTGGAAGGAGTTCGCAGTTCAGCCACCGCCCTGGGGTCAGAGGAGGTGGGGCAGCTACAGAACTACAGCTGCAGTTGCTTCTGGCCCCAGGCCCACCTGGTGGGAGGAATTAAGTGGCAGATCAGAGCAGGAGTGCACAGCCTGCTGAAGATCTAAGTCCAGCCCGGGTTGGGGGTTCTTGGGGAAGAAGGAGTGCTGGTGTGGCAGAACTGGCTCATCCCCCCAAGCTTGGAACATAGAACTCTTTACTCTACAAGCAATCATACCCCGCTGAAAAACTCAAGGGTCAAGTTAGTTGGTTGGGAATATGGCCAGGTGGTGAAAATGCACCCAGATTCAATCTCAGACTTTGGAATCTTTCTCTGGTGACAAAGAAGACCAACCCATACAGCCAGAAGAAGTCAACAAAGTCAAAGAGCCTACAACAAAAGCCTCCAAGAAAAACATGAACTGGTCTCAGGCCATGGAAGAGCTCAAAAAGGATTTGGAAAAGCAAGTTAGAGAAGTAGAGGAAAAATTGGGAAGAGAAATGAGAAGGATGTGAGAAAACCATGAAAAACAAGTCAATGACGTGCTAAAGGAGATCCAAAAAAGTGCTGAAAAATACACTAAAGAAAACAACATCTTAAAAAATAGACCAACTCAAATGGCAAAAGAGCTCCAAAAAGCCAATGTGGAGAAGATGACTTGAAAGGCAGAATTAGCCAAATGGAAAAGGAGGTCCAAAAGACCACTGAAGAAAATACTACCAATTAAATTACTAAAAAAGTATCTTACTGAGTTAAAAAATATAATAACAGAGTTTATTTGGAAGAACAAAAGGTCAGGAATTTCAAACAAATCAGGGGAAAAAGATGTAAAAGAAGCAGATACAACAGTATCAGACCTTAAACTATAAAATGAGAGCATTGTTGAAGTGCAAAATGGATAATTTCAATTATTTTAAATTAAAATTTTCTGGTATAAATAAAACGAACGTAGCCAAGAATAGAAGGAACGCAGAAAATTGAGGGGCGGGGGAAATTGTTTTTCCAAATCAACCAGTTCTTCATCAGGCACTTCAAAGAAATTGGGGAAAAAAGATGTAAAGGCAGCAGAAACAGCAGTATCAGACCTTAAATTATAAGGTGAGAGCATTGTTGAAGTGCAAAATGGATTCCCTGCAGGAAAGTATATATGTGTATGTTTGTAGACATCTATGTATACGTGTGTGCATCTGAGTTTAATTGTAGCCTTCTTTGCGGGGGAAGGGCAGGGAGAAGAGAAAAATAAAGTAGAAAGTGCACAGCAAAGAACAAAAGAAAACCTACAGAGAAGCAAAGAAAAGCTAGGCAGCTTTGAAAACAGTGTAATATTCATTATATAGCTTTCCAGGAAATGGAAATTTATGATCTGCTGTGTACATGGCAATCTTTTTCCTTTTCTCATTTTGTATTTAAGTTTAAAATAAACTTTAAAAGTTACCCAAAGGGCAGCTAGGTGGCGCAGTGAGTAGAGCACCGGCCCTGGAGTCAGGAGGACCTGAGTTCAAATCCGGCCTCAGACACTTGACACTTGTACTAGCTGTGTGACCTTGGGCAAGTCACTTAACCCCAATTGCCCTGCCAAAAAGCAAAAAAAAAAAAAAAAGTTACCCAAAGAAAGAAACCATATAATAATTTATATTATACAAATCTGTATAATTACATAAAGTTATATACAAATTATATAATAAAATAAAGAAAAAATTTAAAAAAGATATCTATAAACATATCTATACACATATACACTCATACACATGTATGTAAGACCATACTATGCATGTTTCCATTTATCTCTTTCTCTGACGGTGGATAGCATCTTCCTTCATATGTCCAAGTCTTTCCATGTTTTTCTAAATCAATCAGCTCATTTCCTATACCACAGCAATATTCCAACCAAATCACATTCTATCTGAGAGATTGTCTATCCCCCAAATTTTCTACATTCCTTCTATTATTGGCTACGTCTGTTTTATTTATACCAGTGTTTCAACAATCTGGCTAGTAGCTTCTGTGGGGGTGTAAGATCCACCCACAGCCAGCACCCAGAAAGCTGCCAACAGCACAGGTTCTTTTGATCTGCTTAACTAAGGAAAGCAAGGTGAAGGGATTGACAAGCTTACTTTTAATTCAGCATACAGACATCATTCACTTAGTTCAGGGGAAAAAGCCAGAACCCTGAACTTCAGAACAAAATACAAACAAATTACAAATATCAACAGACAGACCCAATACAATTCATAGTTACCAACATCTAGGTTCAGCCCAGGAGGTCAGAACAAGGGCTGGCCCAGAGTCACGTGCCACCACTGCTGTAAGGAGGAGCTCCAAAGAACAGACAGCCAACCCCTGGTTTTTATATCTTTTTCAGCATCGGGGTGAGTCACACATGCGACTCACCCACGTGACCTAGAATTGTCAGGAAGAGGCGGATTTAAACCCACCTGGTCTAAAAGCCTCTGCTCTCCCAGACATGTAAACTAGGCCCTCCCTGGAATTAGCCCCACCTTGGGCCCCACCTTAGTTGCCAATCCACACCCACTAAAGTTTTACCCCTAATAGGGGTTTGGGCCTGGGGCTTAGCACCTAGTCAGGCTCAATGAATTACTCAAAGAGAACAAAAGAAGATGGCCGTGTGAAGGCAGCGTCTTACTGGAGCTCTCTCACAAGGTCTGTCAGATTCCTATAAAAAAGTGAATTTGAGCAGATTTGAGAGAGTCGGAAACCACGAGCAGTCTGCGTGGGGCAAATTTCCGAGCCGGGAGAGTCTGAAAGGCTGAAGACACGATCCTGTAGGCTCAGAGAGTGCTCGGCTGCACAGCTGCTCCAGACCAAAGCGGAAGCGGCTGGCCGGGAAATCCACGTGGGAGACTGGCTGGGAGAAAGCTGGGCGCCCGAAACCGGCAGAGATCCCCAGAACTCCCAACACAGGAGGGCAGTCTGTGGGAGTGACGAGAGGCAGCGCAACGCCAATGGGATACACTGACTCCAGAGGTTTGCAACCCAAACGTATGAACCACGGCTTCTTGAACTTCCGGGAGTTCTTAATGTCCAGGTAAACAGCTCTAATCCCTCCCCTCCCCACCCAGAGAATCCCTCGGGGAAAAAAAGAATGCTGGAACTGAGCAGAAAGTAGTGGGGCTTCAGTGGTTAAATAGCAGAAGTTCATTAGTCCCAGAGGGGCAGAGTCGGCAGGGGTCAACGCCAACAGCCCAGACGTAACCTTGCTCCCCCAGGGGAAGTGCCAGACATCAGCTCAAACAACAAACAGCTGAGACCATTGCTGAAAAGCAAGTGCTGGAGAGCACCCACAGGCAGTGAGATGCTGGGGAGCCAAACCCCTCCCCCACACCTCAGGATACTGAAGGTTATAATTCTAGACTCACAACCCCCAGAATAAGAAAGCTGGGATAGAAACCCCTGAGACCCACAGATAGAAATTCGTTGTAAAGCCAGCAAAAGGCAAACCAACATGAAGAAGAACACAAAAAAACCGAGGACAATAGATTCTTTTTATGGAGACAGGCAGGATCAAAATATCAACATAGAAGAGGATAGCAATGACATGGTAGATACACCAGATACCTCAAAAGCTAATATGAACTGGTCTCCAGCCCAAAAAGCACTGCTGGAAGAGCTAAAGAAGGATTTTAAAAACCAAATTAGGGAGCTAAAAGAAAATATGGAAAAAATGGAAAAAAAATTCACTGATGAAATCAAGTCCCTAAAGAATAAGATTGGTGAAAAGGATAAGGAGATTCAGAATCTAGAGAGATAAAAGGACACCCTGAGAGGCGAAATCAAAGAGAACAAAAGCCAAACTATTCAAGGGCACTTGTTGAACTAAGTGCTAAGGAGCCCATTTTTGGTTACCAACACACAACCAGAAAATGTTAATCTAAAATAATTGAAATTATCCATTTTGCACTTCAACAATGCTCTTACCTTATAGTTTGAAGGTCTGATACTGATGTATCTGCTTCCTTTACATCTTTTTTCCCTGATTTCTTTGAGGTGCCTTGTGAGGATGCTGAGGATAGCTAGAATTTATAGCAATGCACTCTACAAACATTACTTCATTTGATCCTCACAACAACTCTGGGAAGTAGGTTCTATTATGATCTTCATTTACAATTTAGGAAACTGAAGCAGAGGTGAAGTGACTTGTCCAGGATCCCACAGCTAGGAAGTTACTAAGGTCTGTTAAACCTGAAAGTTTGGTTGAAGGAAACAACAGAGCTAGGTGATAGAAAAATCCATGTTGTTTATTATTTTCCCTTAAAGCATAGCTAAGTTAGCTTACTTGTATGTACAAGGAGTCAGAGCATAAGCTCTGGCTGTCTGAACAAAGGAATGAGAAAACTTATATACATTATTTTAGCAGACCTAGCAAGCCTGTATTACCTCACTTTTATGACCCCCATGTATGTTTAACCATGATACAAGAAGAGGATTTTCCTTAATGGAATAAGGTTGTAAAGAATGTTGACAAAGGTCAGTTAATGTTAAGAGAGGTAGTCTCTCTTGGGGGTTAGGGTCTCATCCTTCAATGGCTAACAGGGGTAAGAATGTCCTTAGGTCAGTCTGATCTGGCCTTGTTGACAGTGGTAAGGGTATTTCCTGAGCAAACTCTAGAGAACAAAGAAGCCCAGGTCCTGGATCTTCTTCCAGTTACTCATTAATTAAGGCCCTGGGTCTGGTTTAAATTAAAAATGATATAAAATGGTATAAAATGTTCCACATTTCCTCCTTTTGGTCAAAGGCAAACTGGAAGTTTTGCCTGAAGACCAATTAAGGTATGGAAAAACCTCTATCTTCCTCAGGGGTGAAGTTCTAAAAATTCCTTATCTAGGTGGATTCAGGTTTTTTTTTTCTTCCTGTGCTTGGACATCCGCAGAGACGGGCAGTAATTGTAAACTAATTGCAAACAAGCAGAGGGAGCAAGTTGCAAGGGGGATCAGGGTAGGGAGCATAATGGCTAAAGATACCAAAGACATAGGCAAATAGTCTTGGGAACGCAAGGGGCTCAGAAAGGGAAAGAGCAGTTCTTCATTCAGGTTCTGATCCGGGCTCTTAGGAAGTTTGCCTGCGTCTGATGCTGTCCCCTTCAGGCTCCTTTGAAACTGGAAGACAAGGTGTCCTATGGGCTCAGATGTCCACTTGGGAGCAGGGGCAGTCCTCAGATGTGACAGAAGGATCAAGGAGTCTATATCCTCAAGTTGGCAGCTACAGAAGTAGTCAGATCTGACAGGAGCTCCCAGAACACATATGATTTGATAATTGAGAGAAAAACAGCACAACCTAGGTCCCAGCCACGCAGGACTAAGTTCAAACAGTACAATAAATGATTCAGTATCCCAGCCACACAGAGCTCAGTTTAAACAATTACAATAAAGTTTTTCTCATAATTCACAAAACTCCACAATTACATTGAGTCAGGTACAGACCAAACCACTTAGATGGCTCACAATAGACTGGTATTGAGAGGGGGAAATTTACATGCCACATGTTTTACATTTACATAATAGATAACCAAGAAAACTTAGACATGAACCATACAAAGTAAGGCAATCATTATTAACAATGTTGACTAACATCATAAACTTTAGTCATGCCATGTCTCTTTGACAGCGTTTACAAAATAACCCACAAGCCATTCTTAACAAAGCTTAAAATGTTTCTGATTTAATTCCAGCAATTAATTGCACAATTTGTATACAAAGTAACTTTAAATCCCAGTTACATATTTCCAATGTCCATTTAAAGCAGCACTTTTTTTAAAAATTCCAGATGCCTGATTGTAGTTATCTGGTCCCTACATAGTAAAAGAGAGTTCTGTTTCTCTGGTTCAGATCTAGAAATTCTCAGACAATTCTTACTTAATATAACTTAGTACAATCACTTAAATTTGGCTTTCCTTTTTTTTTTGAAACTTCAGAGTATTTCAGTTTATATATCATCTGCTGTTGCTAAACTTACCTAAATTTTGTACCTGATATAAGAATCCTTTAAAATGTGAAGGTCCAACCATAAATTGAACTCATCTTCCTTTTAAAATTATCAGACAGACACCTTAATAAAGAAGATATAATTTCACTTGTGACAATATCTTATACAATTTTCTTGTGCAAAAATCCTAATTTAAGATCTTATTACCAACACACACTTATTAGCTTGAATTTCCACGACTGATAAATTTTGGAGCCAATCATACACATCTGCATATAATTCTTAGAGGAATCAATCTGATCCTATTGCTTTTTCCTCAAAATTTGCTCTCCCTTTTTTTTATTAGACATTTATCACATTACATCTTTGCCTTATTACTTTGTCTAATCATTTCCTCCTTTTGGAGGATGTTATCTCTATATTATTTAATCTTTATTTGGCCATGAACATAGGTTAAAATTGTAAGCTATTCGTTCCTGCATCCTATTATAATAACTCAGAGGTATTCCAATATTCATCTATTACCTAATAGATTTAGCATTGTGCTTACAAAACTTCTTGATAATATAAATTTGCTATGAAAGAAAAGAGGGACAGTGTCATGTATCTTAATGGAAGGAAAGAACTTCATTAACTCTGTTTGATTCCAGGCATGAGTCATATCTGATAGCCAATCATATAGCCACTAGATGCTGAAAGCAGGGCTTAGGAGTAATCAGGCGGGAATTTTCCTTTTCAGGAAGAAAATAGCAGAATTGGGAAATAGAGTCAAGAAAATCCTACCTAGGCCATGTCCAAGGTTGTCTTCAAAACTTTTTCCCAGGCACAGACATCCACCTTTAAAAATTCTCAGCCTGTAATGCCTGCCATTGGCTTCATGTGACCTATTCCTGTAACCGGAGCTTAAAACAATATTAAATTGCAGTCCCATAAAATCTTAAATAGCAAATAAATATCCTTCAGATAGGACTGTCCCAAATTTCATTGAGCTAATAATTATCAAATCAAGCTACATATCTTTCCCATCTTCTAAATACTTTCTCACACTCTTTCTCAACTTACTTAAACAATCTGAAACTAGTATTCTCTCGGGACAGGAGAGGCTTAGCTAACTCCCATGTGTCCCCAAACCTTCTTATCTGCCTTTCCTATTTCCAATCAAACCTTTATTTACCTTTCCAAATCTTTCAAACCCATTATTCAGTCTTCCTTTACATTTCAACCATAAGACAAAATAGCTCATAAATTAGTGATTTTTACTGACACAACTGTCTATACTGGAATCCCTTTCCAGCTTCTTAAACAAAGCAAACAGGTTAATGACCAACCTCACAGGTTGATGGATTTATGTCCCCTGTTTACTCATTCTGGAGGAAAGGGACACTTTAGGAATCAAATCTTATACACATTGATAAGCTCTAACTCTTGCTCAGAACCACAAAAATATTTTCCAAAACATTTCTAGAATTATTTCCCTTCCTTAAAAACAGTTTAAAATTTATCCTGATGTTAAAAGGAATACTCACTAAACTTTCCTGAAGACAATTATTTAGAAGGTTTTAAAATGATAGACATCTCCTTTCTCCTTAAAACAAATTAGCCCTTAAATGCTGGAATTCATTAACTAAGTTGGTGCCAAATGTCCTCATTCTCAAATGTTGCACAAAATTCCTAGATATTACAAAGTTCCTTAGTCAAAAAGGTGTTGTAAGAGGGAGGACACTTAATTTCTATAAATTACATATCCAATTAAATTAACCTTATCACAACAACAAAGTTTACCAGGACTTCAAAAACTTACTTCATAGGAATTCCTCTACACAGAAAACCACACAAGATTGATAAGAATTCATGGTTAGATGCTTTCAAAAGTCCTTGTTTCAGTTAACAACCTCACCTTCTTAATTAAGTACAATTCTTAATCTAACAACATCTAGATTATAAGAGGAATTATTTTTCTAACAGCATAGGTAATGCAATGTTAACCAAGTTGCATAATATAACTAATTTAAAAATATAAGAACACCACAAGCAATTATCATGTATTTAAAACTTGAAACAGACTATAACTTAGTTGGATGAACAAATCAAATCTGGATTCATAATCACTAATGGTAACATTTTAATTTCTTTTTTTTCTTTTTTTTTTTATTTTTAGTTTACAACACACGGTTCTACATAATTTTGAGTTCCAGATTTTCTCACCTCCCTCCCCCCTCCCTCCCCAAGACGGCATGGAATCTCATATAACTGTCATGTATAACTTCGCATTGAATTAATTTATACACTAGTCAAGTTGTGGAGAAGAATTATGACCAATGGTATGAATCATGAGAAAGAAGAAACAGAACCAAAAAAAAAACCCCAAAAACAAAGACAAAAGAGAAGAAAAAAAGGCGAGCATGAAGTGTGCCTCAATCTGCTTTCAAACTTCATAGTTCTTTCTCTGGATGTAGACAGCATTCTCCATCGTGAGTCCCTTGGAGTTGTCCTTGCACCTTGTGTTGCTGAGAAGAGCGAAGTCTGTCAGGGTTGGTCCTCACGGAATCCATATATCTGTGGTTGTGTACAATGTTCTCCTGGCTCTGCTCCGCTCACTCAGCATTATGTCATGTAGGTTTTTCCAGGTTGTTATGAAGTCCGTATCATCCCCATTTCTTATACCACAATAGTATTCCATTACCTTCATATACCACAGCTTGTTCAGTCATTCCCCAATTGATGGGCATCCCTTTGATTTCCAATTCTTGGCTACCACAAAAAGAGCCGCTATAAATATTTTTGTACATATGGGTCCTTTTCCCGCTTGTGTGATTTCTTTGGGATACAACCCAAGAAGTGGTATTGCTGGGTCAAAGGGTATGAATATTCCTGTGGCCCTTTGGGCGTAGTTCCAAGTTACTCTCCAAAATGGCTGGATCATCTCACAACTCCACCAGCAATGGAACAATGTTCCAATTTTCCCACATCCTCTCCAGTATTTATCATTTTCCTGTTTTGTTATTTTAGCCAATCTGACAGGAGAGATGTGGTATCTAAGAGTTGTTTTGATTTGCATTTCTCTAATCAGTAGTGATCCAGAGCATTTTTTCATATGCCTATAGATAGCTTTAATTTCTTCCTCTGAAAACTGTCTGTTCATATCCTTTGACCATTTCTCAACTGGGGAATGACTTGTATTCCTATATATTTGGCTCAGTTCCCTGTATATTTTAGAAATGAGGCCTTTATCAGAGATACTAGTTGTAAAGATTTTCTCCCAATTTTCTGCTTCCATCCTAATTTTTGTTGCATTGGCTTTTTTTGTACAAAAACATTTCAATTTAACATAATCAAAATTATCCATTTTGCATTTTGTAATGCTCTCTATCTCTTGTTGGGTCATGAATTCTTTTCTTTTCCATAAATCTGATAAGTAAACTATTCCTTCCTCTCCCAAATTACTTATAGTATCAGCCTTTACTCCTAAATCATGAACCCATTTTGACATTATTTTGGTATATGGTGCAAGATATTGGTCTATGCCCAGTTTCTGCCCTACCATTTTCCAATTTTCCCAACAGTTTTTGTGAAATAGTAAATTATTAGCCCAGAAGCTGGCCTCTTTGGGTTTATCAAAGAGTAGATTGCTATAGTTGTTGACTTCTCTATCTTGTATTCCTATCCTATTCCACTGATCCACACCTCTGTTTCTTAGCCAGTACCAGGTAGTTTTGGTGACTGCTGCTCTGTAGTACAGTTTAATATCTGGTATGGCTAGGCCACCTTCTCTAGCATTTCTTTTCATTAATATCCTAGATATTCCAGACCTCTTGTTCTTCCAGATGAATTTTGTTATTATTTTGTCCAGCTCAGTAAAATAATTTTTTGGTAGTTCGATGGGTATGGCACTGAATAGATAGATTAATTTAGGCAAAATTGTCATTTTTATTATATAAGCTCGGCCTAACAATGAGCAAGTGATATTTTTCCAATTATTTAAATCTGACTTTATTTGCGTGAAAAGTGTTTCATAGTTATGTTTATATAGGCCCTGGGTTTGTCTTGGAAAATAGACTCCCAAATATTTTATAGTGTCTACAGTAACTTTGAATGGAATTTCTCTTTCTATCTCTTGCTGTTGGGCTTTGTCAGTAATGTATAGGAATGCTGAGGATTTATGTGGGTTTATTTTATATCCTGCAACTTTGCTAAAGTTGTTTATTATTTCAAGTAGTTTTTTACTTGATTCTCTAGGATTCTCTAGATAAATCATCATATCATCTGCAAAAAGTGATAATTTAGTTTCTTCTTTGCCTATTCTAATTCCTTCAATTTCTTTTTCTTCTCTTATTGCTACAGCTAACGTTTCTAGTACCAAATTAAATAGTAGGGGTGGTAATGGACATCCTTGTTTGACCCCTGATCTTATTGGGAATGCATCTAGCTTATCCCCATTACAAATAATGCTTGTTGATGGTTTTAGGTAGATGCTATTTATAATTTTAAGGAAAGTTCCATTTATTCCTATGCTTTCTAGTGTTTTTAATAGGAATGGGTGTTGTATTTTGTCAAAGGCTTTTTCTGCATCTATTGAGATGATGATATGGTTTCTGCTAGTGTTGTTGTTGATATGGTCAATTATGCTAATAGTTTTCCTAATATTGAACCAGCCTTGCATTCCTGGATTAAATTCTACCTGGTCATAGTGTATTATTCTTGTGATAAGTTGCTGCAATCTTTTTGCTAATATTTTATTTAAAATTTTTGCATCAATATTCATTAGAGAAATTGGTCTATAATTTTCCTTCTCTGTTTTGACTCTACCTGGTTTGGGTATTAGTACCATATTTGTGTCATAAAAAGAATTTGGTAGGACTCCTTCTTCACCTATTTTCCCAAATAGTCTACAAAGTATTGGAATTAGTTGTTCTTTAAATGTTTGATAGAATTCACATGTAAAACCATCTGGCCCTGGAGATTTTTTCCTAGGGAGTTCATTGAAGGCATGCTCAATTTCTTTTTCTGAGATGGGGTTATTTAGAAATTTTACTTCCTTTTCTGTTAACCTGGGCAGTTTATGTTTTTGTAGATATTCATCCATATCTCTAAGGTTGTCAAATTTATGGGCATAAAATTGGGCAAAATAATTCCTAATTATTGTTTTGATTTCCTCTTCATTAGAGGTGAACTCACCCTTTTCATTTTTGATAGTGGTAATTTGATTTTCTTCTTTCTTTTTTTTAATCAAATTGGCCAAAGGTTTATCAATTTTATTGGTTTTTTCATAAAACCAGTTCTTTGTTTTAGTTATTAATTCAATAGTTTTCTTGGTTTCAATTTTATTAATCTCTCCTTTGATTTTCAGGATTGCTAATTTGGTATTTAATTGGGGATTTTCAATTTGCTCTTTTTCTAGCTTTTTCAGCTGTGTGCCCAGATCATTGATCTCCTTTTTCCCTACTTTATTCATGTAAGCATTAAGGGATATAAAACTTCCCCTAAGAACTGCTTTTGCTGCATCCCATAAGTTTTGGTATGTTGTTTCATTATTGTCATTCTCTTGAATGAAGTTATCAATTGTTTCTCTGATTTGTTCTTTGGCCCACTCATTCTTTACAATTAGATTATTTAGTTTCCAATTAATTTTTAGCTTATTTTTCCATGGTTCTTTGTTACAAATAACTCTTATTGCACCATCATTTGAAAAGTATGCTTTGACTACTTCTGCCTTTCTGCACTGGATTGTGAGGTTTTTATGCCCTAGTACATGGTCAATTTTTGAGTATGTGCCATGTACCGTTGACAAGAAAGTATATTCCTTTTTATCCCCGTTCAGTTTTCTCCAGATGTCTATCATATCTGCCTTTTCTAAAATTCTGTTTACCTCCTTAACTTCTTTCTTATTTATTTTGAGGTTATATTTATCAAGTTCAGAAAGGGGGAGGTTGAGGTCTCCCAATATTATAGATTTGCTGTCTATTTCTTCCTGTAACTCCCTTAACCTCTCCTGTAAGAATTTGTATGCCTTACCACTTGGTGCATATATGTTAAACAATGATATTGCTTCATTGTTTATGGTGCCTTTTAGCAGGATATAATGTCCTTCCTTATCTCTTTTAGTTAAATCTATCTTTACTTTTGCTTTGTTTGAGATTAGGATTGCTACACCTGCTTTTTTTACTTTAGCTGAGGCGCAATATGTTTTACTCTAGCCTTTTACCATTACCCTGTGTGTATCTCCCTGTCTCAAATGTGTTTCTTGTAAACAGAATATTGTAGGATTATGATTTTTAATCCATTCTGCTATCCGCTTCTGTTTTATAAGAGAGTTCATCCCATTCACGTTCAGAGTTATGATTTCTATTTGTGTCTTTTTCTCCATCCTATTTCCCCCTGTTTATGCTTTTATTTCTCCCTTTCCCCTTCTCCGCCTCAACAAAGTTTTGCTTTTGACCGCTGCCTTCCTCAGTTTCCCCTCCCTCTTTGTTCCCCTCCCTTATCTTACTGTTTCCCACTTGCTACTTCTCCCCTCCCTTCTGACCACCCCCCTGCCTTTTTCCCCCCCTTCCCCTCCTACTTCCCGTAGGTCAAGTTAGATTTCTAAACTTATAAGGGTATGTTATTCCCTTCTTGAACCAGATCAGATGACAGTAAAGTTCAAATACTGCTCTTCTCCCTCCCTTCTTTCCCTCTACTATAATATGTTTTTGTGCCTCTTCATTTGGTGTAATTTACCCTTTTCTACTACCTCCTTACCTCTTCTCTCATAGCCCTCCCTTTACATCTCTTACTTATGTTTTTTATCTTTACATCAGTTAATTTATACAGGCATTCACAATCTACGTGTATCCCTTTCAATTGTCATAATAGCTGTACCATTCTCAAGACTGACATATATATGTCTATCTATAAAACATACATAAGATGATATAATCTTATACAAAGATGCAAATAATTTGCCCTTATTGATTAATAAAGTTTGTGGGGGTTTTTCCCTCTGTTTACCTTTTTATGTCTCTCTTGAGTTTTGTATTTGGAGATCAAATTTTCCATTGAGTTCTGACCTTTTCATCAGGAAGGTCTGGAATTCCCTTATTTCATTGAATGTCCATCTCCTTGCCCGAAAAATTATGCTTAGTTTTGCTGGGTAGTTGATCCTTGGTTGTAGTCCCAGCTCCTTTGCCCTTTGGAATATCATATTCCCATTTCTCCTGTCTTTTAATGTGGAAGCTGAGAGATTCTGTGTGATCCTGACTGTAGTTCCACGATATTTGAATTGCTTCTTTTTGGCTGCTAGCAGTATTTTCTCCTTGAGTTTATAGTTCTGAAATTTGGCTATAATATTTATTGGTGTTTTTGGTTTGGGATCTCTTTCAGGGGGTGATCAGTGAATTCTTTCAATGACTATTTTGCCCTCTGGTTCTAGGACCTCTGGGCAGTTGTCTTTGATAATTTCTTCAAAGATACTGTCAAGGCTCTTTTTTTCATCATGGATTTCCAGTAGAACAATAACTCTTAAATTGTCTCTCCTGGATCTATTTTCCAGGTCACTTGTTTTCCCAATCAGATATTTCACATTTTTTTCTATTTTTTCATTCTTTACATTTTGTTGTACTACTTCTTGGTGCCTCATAGATTCATTAGCTTCCACTTCTTCAACTCTAATTTTTAATGAGTTAGTGTTTTCATTTTGCTTTTGAGTCTCCTTTTCCAATTGTTTGATTTTGCCTCTCTAGATTCTGAATCCCCGTAGCCATTTCGCCAATCTTTTTTTCCATATTTTCTTTTAGCTCTCTAATTTGGTTTTTAAAATCCTCCTTTAGCTCTTCCAGCAGTGCTTTTTGGGCTGGAGACCAGTTCACATTACCTTTTGAGGTATCAGATGTATCTACGGTGTCATTGCTGTCCTCTTCCCTATTGGTATTTTGATCCTGCCTGTCTCCATAAAAAGAATCTATTGTCCTCGGTTTTTTTGTGTTCTTCTTCATGTTGGTTTGCCTTTTCCTGGCTTTACAACAAATTTCTGCCTTTGGGGCTCAGGGCTCTCTGTCCCAGCTTTCTTATTATGGGGATTGTGAGTCTAGAATTATAGCCTTCAGTTTCCTGAGGTGTGGGGGAGGGGTCTGGCTCCCTGACGTCTCACTCCCTATGGGTGCTCTCCAGCACTGTTGCTCTTCAGCAATGGTCTCAGCTGTTTGTTATTTGAGCTGATGTCTGGCACTTCCCCTGGGGGAGCAAGATTACGTCTGGGCTCCTGGTGTTGACCCCTGCCGGCTCTGCCCCTCTGAGACTAATGAACTTCTACTGTTTGACCACTGAAGCCCCACTTCTTTCTCCTCTGTTCCAGTGTTCTTTTTTTTCCTGAGGAATTCTCTGGGTGAGGGGGGGAGGGATTAGAGCCGTTTACCTGGACATTATGTCTCCCGGAAGTTCAAGAAACCACGTTTCATTCCTTCGGGCTGCAAGCCTCAGGAGTCGGTGTTTCACGGCCGGTGGCATTGCGCTGCCTCTCGTTGCTTCCACAGGCTGCCCTCCTGTGTTGGGAGGCCTGGGGATCTCCACCAGTTTTGGGCACCCAGGTTTCTCCCAGCCTGTCTCCCATGTGGATTTCCCGGCCGACTGCTTCCGCTTTGGTCTGGAGCAGCTCCGCACACCGAGCACTCTCCAAGCCTACAGATTCGTGCCTTCGGCCTTTCAGACTCTCCCACCTTGGAAATTTGCCCCACACAGACTGCTCGCAGTTTCTAACTCTCTCAAACCTGCTCAAATTCGCTTTTTTATAGGAATCTGACAGACCTTGTGAGAGAGCTCCAGTAAGATGCTGTTTTCATGCGGCCATCTTGGCTCTGCCCCCCAACATTTTAATTTCTAAGGCCCAATACTCTTAGCATTGTAAAAGATTATTATTTATAAAATCACATTTTTCTTCAATATTGCTGATACATCTGTTTGCCAAATTACACAATTTAGAAATGTAACAATGCCCTAAACATAATTATGCATTTTAAAACTTGAAACAACCCATTTATCACTTTAGGTGAATGTATTTCTAAATCTCCATGCACAGAGAATCTTTCATCTCATCATTTGAAACTATAACTTTAAATCACCAGATATAGAAAACTTTTTCACATAGAAAGTCTGTTCTCATGGTTAAATATCAGAATTATTAATTATTTACTTGTTATAACCACATATAACAGTTCCAAATCATCAAATTTTATCACATTCCTTTAAAAACCCAATTCACATATATCAAAATCAGATTAAAATTGCTATAATATCATTTCTTACCACACAATGGTCTTCTCAAATTTCACAATTCAAGAGAATTTTAGAAATACAAAGCAATTTTAGAAACACAGAAACAATAATTTTCAGATGACATCAATTGTATTTCCAGATTACCACATATAGAAATTATTCAGCTTATTACTTTTGGTATTTAAAAACCACTTCAAATTAACAATTACATTAATTTAAAGAGAGATAATAATAATGTTGTATCTAACATATACCAGACTTTATGTTAAGCATTTTACAATCATTATCATTTTGATCCCATAACAACCATCATTATTATTTTCCCTTTACAAATCAGGAAACAGGTCAAACAGAGATTAAAATACAGTTTTGCAACTGGAACAAAGAAGTGTGAAGTTACCTAGAGTAGAAGCTGGTATCCCAGTGGTGATAATTTTGGGAGGCAGAAAGACCAAATCCATCTACCTCGCCCTTCCCCCACAACTGCAGAAGTTACTGAGCCTAGAGTGGGTTTTGCAGCTGCTGGGGATGGAGTGGGCAGAATGCATAGGACCTGGGTGATATTTCCAAGCTTTGCCAAAAAGGGATGGGCTACGAAGGTACCCAGGGGGCACAGGACTGTCAGGATACTGACAGTCTGTGAATTTCTGTCCTTCTCCTCCTCTTGCCAGGTGGGGAAGGGTGATTTAAGTTTTCCCTACAGTTCTCCTGCATTCTCTTCTAATTTGATCTGGGACAAGAGGAGTTTATTTTAGCTGCTCTAACTTTTACTGCAGCCCTGGCTCAGTAAGAGACAGGACAACAATGGTGAAAGATCTCAATGATTGTAACTTAAGTAAACTTCACCTTTTGCTCACTCCTTCAAAACCTTTTTGCACTTAAATCTAAGGGAAATGATTCCCTCTTAACTCTGGGGAGGGAGTGGGGAATGATAAGTGATCAGCATTGGGAGGAGGTGTTTCAGCAAGAGTGAGCTCCTGGAGTGATTTTACAGTCTCAGGAGTTCTCTCCCAAAATCCAACTAACCAGTTTCCAAACTTTTAATGAATAATCAATCCCAGAATATGCTAAAATGTTTCAGCTCTATTTTTTTTCTGTAAGTCCTGTTGGCCAGACCAGACTCTGTTTCCCTAACAGCCTTAGAATCATCTGGCTACCTGTGTTTCAGATTTTACCAAAGTATAGACATTTCACAGCACACGCTCTCACACAGACAATTAACAAAACAAATACAGACTGAGCTAAGAGTTTAAACAACAGAGAATTAGAAGCGTTCATGAGTTGGCTATTAGCACCTCTATGGTCTTTGGGGAAACCTTGGCATTCATGATTTTTCTGACTCTCCATATCCTATCCCTTAGGAAGGGGGAAAGGGGAGATGGAGGAAGACTATGGCAGGTAAGGGAAGGCTAGGAGTAAGGATAAAATGCATTTATCCTCCCCATAATCAGGGCCTTTAAGGGAAGGAAGCAGGAATAGGGCAAAAGGCAAAAAACAGCCCTTAAGGGAAGGGGGAAAGGCGGGGGAGGAGAAGAGAGAGGAGGCAACGGTAGCAGAACAGTTACCCCTCTCCTGTTAGAGTAGGTACTGGGAGGCAGAGGATGAGGGGGTAACAGCAAAGTGAAGTTTTTCTCCCCTGGATCCAGGCCTCCAAGGGAAGGAAAGGAGGGAGGGGGTGAGGAATAGGGTGGAGGGAGTGGAGGAACGGTTGGACTTCTAATTCTAGTTTTTTACTGATCCATAGCTAATTTTCTAGATCAATCAGTGTTTCCAGGGGATCTATGTGTGTTTGACCGCAGATCTGTGTTTTACCACAGATTTGATCCATGCCCCCAGAGTTACCTTAAAGGGAATTTTCAGACTTCAACCAATTTTGTGGGAGTCCTTTTTGGAATCTGGGAAGAGAGACAATGTACCCCCACCTTGTCAAGGCCAAAATTCCAGGAAAAATTAATCCTGTGGCGCCAAAAGCATTGGCAAGGTTAGGCTGCTTTGTCCCATTTCCATCATTTCCACCAGAAGTTCACGGCACCATAACTGCTAAACCTGAAAGTTTGGTTGAAGGAAGCAACAGAGCTAGGTGATAGAAAAATCCATGTTGTTTATTGTTTTCCCTTAAAGCATAGCTAAGTTAGCTTACTTGTACGTACAAGGAGTCAGAGCATAAGCTCTGGCTGTCTGAACAAAGGAATGAGAAAACATATACGTTATTTTAGCAGCCCCAGCAAGCCTGTATTACCTCACTTTTATGACCCCCATGTATGTTTAACCATGATACAAGAAGAGGCTTTTCCTTAATGGAATAGGGTTGTAAAGAATGTTGACAAAGGTCAGTTAATATTAAGAGAGGTAGTCTCTCTTGGGGGTTAGGGTCTCATCCTTTAATGGCTAACAGGGGTAAGAATGTTCTTAGGTCAGTCTGATCTGGCCTTGTTGACAGTGGTAAGGGTATTTCCTGAGCAAACTCTAGAGAACAAAGAAGCCCAGGTCCTGAATCTTCCAGTTACTCATTAATTAAGGCTCTGGGTCTGGTTGAAATTAAAAATGATATAAAATGGTATAAAATGTTCCACAGGTCACATTTGAACTCGTCTTTCTGACTCCAGGCCCACTGCTCTATCTACTGTGCCTACTATGTGCCAGGCACTGTACAAAGTGTGCTAAGCCAGAAACGAAACTGTCCTTGCCTTCTGGGAGCTGACAGCCTATTGGGGGAGCCAAATAAATACAAGGTAAGTTCTGGGGAGCAGGGAGCAGCAGTCCCCAACAGCTAAGAGGATGGAGTGCCTAAAGGAGGCATTCCACACACAGAAAGAAGTTCCCTCCAAGTCTAAGGTACCTGAAAGGGCACACTCAGTACCCCAAAGACAAACTGCTGATTTCCAGTTGTGTCTGTGGCCGTTCCTGGAACTGGTTATTCCTGGCCTGGGGCTGCGGGGCTTCTACCAAGTGAAGCTTCCTCCCCCTACTTGCCCAGGCTTGGAAGCTTGCCTTTCCATCCAGCAACCTTGCTTCCAGCTAGAGTTGCAGAGATGAGAGTGGGTTCCCCTACCCCCTTCCTGCCCCAAGATGAAGCTCCTGGAAGAAGCTCCAGTTACTGCCAGGTGGTCAGAAGTCACTTTCTCCCAGCTGTTGACAGCCCCTTCTCTTCTTCCTGGGGCCACCTTGGACGCTTGCTCCTCCAGGATGGAGAAAACTGTGAAACAGGCTGTCTGTCCAGCCTCACAGGGGAACCCCCAGCAGCCCAAGCTCACACAGCCCTCACCCCACCAAGCACCTCAGTCTGCAGCCAGGATGCAAGCAGTAGGTCACTCAAACCCTAGAGGAAGCAGGCCTATTGTATCCCCACTGGGAGACAGGTAGGTGTTTGGATGTCTCTGCCCTTCCTCCAATTGGGTAACAGCCTAGAGCCTCTTCCCTACCCTCAGTTTAAGGACTGAAATAGGACTCAGAGATAAGGCCATAGTAAAGTCAAATGTACAAAGCTCTAAACCCTAGTTAGGGAAAACATGGTGCTCAATGGCTGAGAGGGGCAAGGGGAGGGGGGGCAGAAATGGCTTCCTTAAGGAGGCTCCATGAAACCAAACTGAGATGAAGAATCAATTGAGTCAGGTATGAGGGAGTGGGGCATGGAGTGTGTGTGTGTGTGTGTGTGCGCGCGCGCGCATGCACGCACGTGTGCGTACATGCACACTTGTGTATGTGAAAGATCACACACATACTCTCACATGCACATTCATAAGTGTTATATGTGACTCAACTGAGTGAAGGGCCCCCAGGCAGGGAGCCACGTGGGCAAGACAGGGATGCTCCTACCATTGTTCCCTTGACTCCCCTTTCCCAGGTTGGTCACCAGGGATGTCCATCTCCAAGCATTGCCCAATCCTCATCTCCTCTCTCCTCTTAGCAGCACAGCATTGAGGTGAGCCAAGTAGGCTTCAGCCAGAGAAGCTGAATTCCAGAATAGAGACCCTGACATTGTATTGGCCAACCCCTGGACACTCACACTCTCTGGCCTTGGCTCCATTTCTTCCACCTTGGGAACTGATCTCAGCCCTGCCTGCTACTGGGATGAGGAAGGAGGCCAAAGGGTGCTGGATGCATGGGAAAGAGAAGGTGAGGAAAGGAGGGGAGAAGGGGGGAGAAGAAGGGGAGAAGGGGGTATCTACAGCCAAATCTTACCTTTGTTGCCCAGCTTCTCCCGGGCCCTGTGGATCTGGGCAAAAGGCCAAGTCTTGGCTTCACTGAGACCTTTCCAGGGGCCGACTGAGACCCCATCAACTTCCTCCCATGGTGAGTACCACCCTTGCCCTCCCAAACTTGGAAGTAATAGATGAACATCTCATCAGTTGAGCAATCTATTTTCTGTTCTATTCCCTCCTCTTTATAACCTCAACCACCAGCCCAGTTCAAGCCTTCCACACCTATCAGCTGGATGACTGTAATAGTCTCCTAGCCAGTCTCCCTGCTTGGAGTCTTCCCTCACCCGTCCCTCCATCCTGTACATCCTGAGTGACCTCTCTACTGCCACATTTGGGTTCAAAAATTCTGTCACTCACTCTTGCCCTAAGCCCTTTACTGGGCTAGAAATGTCAAAAGGCAACTTTTCTTCTCTGTGATCAAGGAGACAATGCAAGGTCCACCTGGCCTACATGGCCCTCCATAGCATGGCCCCAACTCCCCTTCACAGCCATACCTCACACTGGGCTCCAGCTTGCCCTTCTAGCAGTGGGCCAGTCTCCATCATCTCTGCCTCCTATGCTGCACTTTAAATGTCCTCTTGCCCAGAATGCTTTTCTCCTTGTCTAATTCTTCTAGGCCCAGCTCAGGTGCCACCTCCATAAAGCCCCCAGTGGTATGCCCAAAGTCCTCACTGTACCAATCAACCAGACTAGAGGTTCCCCAGGGCAGGGATTGCATCCCTTCCCTCTTGCCTAACAGTTGAGTGAGCTCCCAGGGACCTACCTTCTGCCCCTCCCTCAGGCTAGGCACATTTATGGGGTTACAACCCACAGTTTAAGAAGTGCTGATAGGGAGGGTCAGGATTTGAAAAAGTTCGAGAAGCCTTGATTTACACCAATGATCCCTGCTTTGCCTTCCAGCTGACAGGACTACAGGGGAGGCTATATCTATACCTGCTGCCTTCCGAGGACTCTGTTGCCTGCTTCCCAATCCCAGTCACACCCACCAAGCACTGCACAGGGAGCTGTTACTGATAGGAAGTAAAGAAGCCAAGGGCCCTCCCTGAATAGGCAGATGGTGGGAGAGGGTGGCGTAGGGTGGGGCACAGAGGGTAGCTGGGCTTCAGGTGGAAATCCTTCCCCTTTGGTCCCACTCATGAGAGTGGGAAAAATGGCCTGACCTCTAGGGAGCCCTCAGGCTGAGAAACAGGCCCAATTTGATGCCAAGCCAAGGGGCTTCCAAACCAATTGCCAGAGCTCGGCCCACTCCCAACTTCCCATGCTCCCTTTTCCCAAGGGCCTGAGCCTCCGGAGCAGGCCTGAACTCCTTCGTGTGCTAGAGAAGAGGCAAGGCCGACCAGGTGCTGGGCCTGGACCCGAGCCCACCCCTCTGCAGGAGGCACTTCATCGTCAGCAACAGAGGCAACAGAAGGTAGGGGCTTCCAGACTGATCTGAGGCCAGAGTGGTAGGTGGATCTGGGTACTTAAAGACAGAAATATCCCAATTGGATCTGTACTAATGTGGAATCTCAGGCAAGTCAATGCCTCTTTGAGGGCCTATTTTCTCATCTGTGAAATGATGCTGTGAGTGAGGGCCCACCCTTTCCCTGCTAACATCTCATGTTGTGAAGGGCTACGTGGAAAAGCTTGGCCTTCTCCCTCTCTCTTCGCCAAGAAGCAGCAGGAAGACAAAAGGAGCAAGAGCCAAGATGAGCAGCTGGAGTTCATGAGGATCCGAGAGCACCTATGCCACCAGCCACCTCCCCAGCCCCCAAGCCCCTGTGGCATCCTCTTCTGCCCACCTCTCACCCTCCTCAGGTCTTGCGGATGGCTGTATCTCCCCAGCCCACTTCCCCCAAGAAAAAATGCAATGGTGTTGAAAAATAAACAAATCCTTTAATTCATGAAGTGTATGAGAACAAAGTCAAGGGCAGGATGGTTGGCACTTTTTGTTGAAAGTCTCACTTCTCCACCAGGTCTGAGAGGCCCCAGGGGAGGAAGGGTCAGTTGTCTTGCCCTTGGATAGAGGGCAAAAATGCCACGGCATTGCTGGGGTGGGAGAAGCTCTACAGAGGCATCAGGTGAGGTAAGGTGCCAAAGAGTGGGGCCCTTGAGAACACTATGGTGTTTGGATACCACTCCCCCAACCTCAGGAGTGAGTTCCAAAGGGAAGTCTAGGCTGGAGACTGGAGCACAGCTTTCTTCAAGGAAAGGATTCCTAGAAGACACCCCCAAAGTGTCTGCCCAAATGTGATGGGGGCAGGGGCAAGGGGGACCTATCTTGTGCTGGAGCCAGGGCAACTCCTTTTCCAGAAACATTTAAACAAACATGAACACTCTTTTCCAACCAAACAAGGCACTATGGGTAGGACCTGGAGAAACCAAATGGGCCACAGAGGCACTCACAACAGGGCCTACGGCAAATAAGAACAGGAAGATATCCCTGCACCCCCCAAATCACTCCAGAAGGGAGGCTAGAAAGCAAGGTTAAGAGGCAGAGGTCAAAATGGGACCAGGACTCTGCCTCCTCCCAGGGCCCAGAAGGGGCCTTCAGGGCTGGAGACGGAAGGGGTTGTCATCATCTGCCTGCATGAAATAGTAGAAAAAGGCCAGAAAAAGAGCAAAACCAAGGAAGAGAAGGAACTGGACCCAAAGGGGCACCACTCTGCCATTCTTTCCGAGCTTAGCCTCAAGGCCTTGGTCAGGTCTAATAGCCTGGCGGGCTTCCACCTCCAGAGGGAGGGAGTACGAGCGGAAGCTTGGGGAGGTTGAGGAAACTGGGGTGGATGAGGAACAAGCAGAAGAAACCACTGGGCTGGAAGAGAAGGTCGAGTCAGAGCTTGAGTCAGTGATGAATTTGTAGTGAGAAACACGCTGGTAGGTATTGTTGTCCCGGTTGAAGTAGGCTGAGTCACTATGTGGGGGGGGGGGGGGGGATCAGAAAGACTCAGCCTTCCCCCTAGCCCTCCCCCATGCATGGCCTCCTCTCTATGAGCACTGCCCCTAGCCCAAGGCCCCAGCTGTCTCAGAAGCAGTTTCCCCAGCAACAGCTTCCCCAGTGCTGAGGTCCCGTTCCTTGGCCTCTAGTACTCCATTTCTCCCTGAACACATATAACACCCCTTAGCCCCCATAGTCTTTTCCCTTGAAATGCCCTCTCCCCTGGCCTGGTCTAATACTTCCTGGTGTTCAAGAGCCCAATCACAAGCCCCCTCCTCCAGGGAGCCTCCCACACCCCCATCCCCTTGCTGGAAGTCAGTTTGCTTTCCTCTGAATCCCCCAAATACTTTGTCTGTACCTCCCTTCTGCCCTTCCTCTCATTCACTGTTAGGCCTATGTCTCAGAATTGGCTGATTTCACCTCTGCCAAGAGGCTGTGCACACTTTTCGTGTTTGTTCCAGGAACATCTGCTGAATGAACACTAGGCAGCCCCACCCCCATCCCTCAGCCTTGCTAGTGCCAATGTGAGACACAGGATTGAAGCCACTACAGTGAGTGGCAGGGTGAGAGTAGGGCAGGGCACTGTCCCCTTCGCTTACCGGTCCATGTTCTCTTCCTGGGCTAAGGGGTAGAGAATATTCTCTCTTATCTGTAACAAGGCAGAGAAACAAAGGCGGTTCAGTCTCCCCAGCACCAGGGCCATCATTGTCCCTGCTGATGACAATCCTAACTAGCCACCCACCCATCATGCCCTGCTACAGAAAGGACCAGCTGACTCCTGGGTCAGACCTATCAGGTAACCAGCCACTTGCTGGCCTGTTGCTTGTGGGGGTGGAAGAACTAGTGCCCTGCCCCCCACAGCCTCATTCTCTTTCTCCATGGGCCCCCTGCCAATGGGACAGTGCTAACTGCTCTGCAGCTG
This sequence comes from Trichosurus vulpecula, assembly GCF_011100635.1. Taxonomy (NCBI): domain Eukaryota; kingdom Metazoa; phylum Chordata; class Mammalia; order Diprotodontia; family Phalangeridae; genus Trichosurus; species Trichosurus vulpecula. The sequence continues at coordinate 418,429 of NW_023494378.1, forward strand.
TCCTATCTTCTGCTCAAATAAGGAGGCAGATGGCATTTCTGTGCCGAGTTTTCCTCCAAGCCCCTGCTTCCAAAGAACAAAAGTGTGCAGGGTCCCCCTTCACCCCCATACCAAGCCTTAACTGGGCAGACGAGAAGCAAACTAGTCCCCTTCCCCTGACAAAGAGGCAGGGAGCAGCATTCAGCACTGATCTACCAAAAGCAGGCGATGAATAGGGAAGGACCAACCCCCAGCCTCTCTCAGTCGTCTCCTTGGCCCTGTACTCAATGACCTTGGCATCTGGTATGGCACACCCGTACTGCTTTCCAGGGCCAGCTGTCCTGGTGTGTGCTAGAGTCCCAGGTCTGAGACTCTTTCCCTAGTCAGGCTTGGAGTCGGCTAATGGAAGGCCTTAGTCAACTTGCTCTCTTCTCGTGCCTCTCTGTTGAGGCCAGAGCCTCAGAATGAGGAAAACCTAGGTTCGAGAGTCCTGCCTGTGAGAGGCTCAGCAAATCCTAGATTAACCTAGGGTAATGTCCCTGTTCCCCAAATCAGCTCTCTGCCCTGCCTTGGGCCCCTGGGAGATGAGTGGTTCAAAAGACTCACAGACAGTGAGGTACGCAGCAGAGAACCCTGGCAGTGGATTTAAAGTTAGGCTCTGCTGCTTACCAGGCAACCTGGGGAGTCCCTTGGTCTCTCAAGGCCTGATTTTCCTCTTCTGTAAAATGAGCAAGTTGGACTACATCATGTTCTCTTTCTAAAGTGCTTCTGCCTCTAAATCTACAATCCCCCAAACAGAGGGCTGAGAAATCTTGAGGTGTGGCTTTCAACCAAGCTGAGTTCAGGGAGAGGACTGAAGGAACCCCTGGCCAAGGAGGCAGCACCTCATGAAATTAGCCTCCTTACTACAAACTTTGCTTCATGCCCACATGCTACCCGGGAGAAGGGGGCAGTGACAATTCAGATTAGGCCCCGTCTCCTGTCTCTGGAGAATTCTAGCTAAAAAAAGATTATGTATACATGGTATCACGTGGCAAACTTTAACATGCTTCAGAAACATCAGCTCCTCCTTATCATCATTGTTCCTGTTATTATCAGAGAGGGGGCAGAAGACAGTGCATCGGGGCCAAACTAGAAATGGATCTCTGCTGCAGAACTGACTCAGAAAACCACAAACTCACATTGCCTACAGTGTATTGGATTTTCATTCATTTTGTTCAATGGTTCCCAATGATGTTTTCATTGACTTCAGAAGTCACTTAGGAGTTTTGCTGGCTGTGCACAGGCCTGAGCTGGATATCTCTGGTGTCACGGACAGCAAGACAGCCTCAGAACAAGGAAAAGCTGGCTTCAAGTCCTACTACCTCTGACACATAGGGCCTAGGGGGCCCTAGGTGTTCTAGGCAACTTGCTAACCATATGGCGCCAGTGTGCGGTGGCACAGGGGGCTTCCTCACCTAGGAATTTGCTCCAATACCAACGGCATCCCCTTTTTTTTCCTCTCTTTTGTTTTTGTTTTTGGGTTGGGTTTTTTTTTGGTTGTTTCTTCTTTCTCATGATTCATTCCATTGGTCATAATTCTTCTCCACAACTTGACTAGTATGTAAATTAATTCAATGCGAAGTTATACATGGAAGATATATGGGATTCCATGCCGTCTTGGGGAGGGGGGAGGGAGAGAAGAAAATCTGAAACTCAAAATTATGTAGAACCGAGTGTTGTAAACTAAAAATTAATAAAAAATAAAAAAAATACCAACAGCATCACAGTCTAGCCCCTCATCATTTAATAGCTGGTGTGGGAGGCTGATGGGTTAACTAACTTTGGCACCAAGATGGTGGGGACTGGGGCTCACACTTACCCGCTGGCGCAGGCGGTAGGTAGGTGCCTTGGCACTGTCACTGCTGTAGCTTGTGGAGGGCATGGGCTCTTGGAAGCTGGTCTTGGCCTTGGCTACTGGGATAGCTGCACTCTCAGTTTCCCCATAAGTCTTGGTAGTTGAGTAACTCTCTTCATAGTAATTGTCATAGTCAACTAGAAGAGTCACAGAGGAAGGAAAGGGAAGAGAGCCAGAGACCAAGGCTTTGGCAGAAGCAGCTAAGTAGGGCAATACCAACCTGGGCACTGGAGGCAGGAAGGCCTGAGATCAAATCTGGCCTCAAACATTCACTAGCTGTGATCCTGGGCAAGTCACTTCACCACTGCCTACCTTAGTTTCCATTCTGTAAAGTGGGGATAATAATAGCATCTATACTCCCACAGGTGCTGTGAGGCTCAAAAGAAAATATTTGTAAAGAATTGCTAAGCACAGTGCCTGGCACATAGTAAGCACTATATAAATGTTGGTGGCCAAGGGCTCCAGACCTGGGCTTAGAATAGCCATACAGGCTGCCAAGGTCAGACCCCAAGTGAGTTGCCTCCAACTATGAAATAATTATAGTCATCCTTGCCTCCCAAACTACCTGTTGGGGCTAATCCATGAAATGGAACCATGAATGAATGGACAAGCAATTTGAACGGGAAGAAAGGATGTCCCTAAGAACGATAGGGATTACAGAAGCCAGCCCAGTAGGGCACAGGCACACTAATACAGGGGTCAGCCAAAATCATAAGCCTCCTCCCTCACCTTAAGCAAAAAGACCCCTTGGGGCCTTCCTTAGGAGCAAGTCATATTTGTCAAGCCCAAAAGTACTGGCTTCTAGCTGCAGAGAGGGATGGGGGTCAGAGACCTACCATGACATTTGCCTCCAAACAGCCCCATTCTGCTCCTGGGTCCCACCCCACATGCACCCTGCAGGCAGCTGGGGAAAGGCAATGCCAAGCCAGACCAGGCCCTACCACTCCCTAGGATGAGGCTGAACCCTCCTGGGATACAGGAACCATGCTCACCGTGTTCCACGTCTTCATCTTCATCCTTTCTGGAACCATAAGCTGTACCCTCAAAATCATCTGTGACACAACAGAAAGATACTCGATGAGAGAGGTCGCCTTCCTTGGCCACACTCCCAAACAATTCATCCCAACAACTGGAGGAGAATTTAATTTCTTTTAAATGAGCCCCACTTGAACTCCTCACCTGGATATTGGTAAGAGCTGACAGTCGCAGGGGAAAACTTGGTTCTCTGACTTTCGTATTCATATATCTTTTTTTCATACAGTTTTCGGGTTGAACCTGGATTCATGGTCAGACAGGTGAATGTTCCCAGAGGTCGCAGAAAGCAGCCCCCGAGCTTTGAAGGGTTTTCCCTATGTGAAGCCAGTTAGTTAGCTCAGCCCTAGAGCGGCCTTCGGAGCTGAGGGGGCCTGGGTGGGGGTGGGGTGGGGAGGTGTGCCCACAAGCCCCATGTGGGAGGAGAATCACGGAACTCTCCAATCCTCCAGGAGTGCCTGCCTCACCTACTCAGTACTCTACCACTAGTACCCTAGGCTCAAGGAGGGATGGATGAGATGTTTCCCCTTCCCTCTTCCTTCTCCCCCCCCCCATATTCTGCCCTGCCCCTCCCCTCTTCTCCCCTCCCCTTCTTCTCCCCTCCCCTCCCCTCCCCTTCTTCTCCCCTCCCCTCCCCTCTTCTCCCCTCTTCTCCACACTTACCCACGATGGGCCCGTGGGGAATGTTATAAAGCTTGAGCATGCGTACTAGCTCCTGGTCGGAGAGGCGGCGGTAGTCCTCCATTGGAGACACCTGAGGGAAGAGGCCCGACGGGGTGGGGGCGGGTGAGCCGCAGCGCTTCGAGAAGCTTTCAGGGCAACCCGGCCGCACGACCCGCCCAGGCAAGAGAGGCCAGGGGCGGAGGCGCTTACCAGTCAGTACGGAGATGGGGGATGCACCTCAGCGACCGAGCGAAACGGCGACGGCAGGGAACAGTGGGCGACGGCAACCGCGACGGGAAGCGACCGCCAAGGCGTGGTCTGGGCGTGGCCCGGCAGCCGAGGGGGCGGGGCCGGGCCGGCCGGGGGCGACAGGGCCCAAGCCCAGGGGCGGCGGAGGGCGGGGCCGGCGGGCAGGTAGGCGGGGCTTGGCGGTCGAAGGGACTAGGCGGGCCTGGGCGGGGCGGGGGTGACAGGGCCTAAACTCAGGGGCTGCCAGGGGCGGGGCCTGGCTGCCGGGGGGGGGGGGGAGGCCCACTCAAGAGAAAAGAGCCTCTAAATGTCCCCAAGGATGACGGTGGTAGCCTAGTGCCTTAGAAAGCCACATGTTTGCAAGGCCTGTGTTTTCTAGTCTTTTTATTTATTTTGTGAGGCACCCCCCAGTGACATTTTGGAGGCCCTCTGGTGTGGGCCCCGTGGGTTTGACAGGGCTGCCAGGCCTTGATTTCCACGCTTCCAGTGAAAACCACGAGGCCTTGCTTTTTAGGTGTTATTTCCCCTCAGAACTTAAGAAGCATCCCAAAAAAGGATGAACCTCACAGAAACGCATAGCAAAATAAATAATGCAGAAATAATCAGGGCCCTCCAGCATATTCTTCAGGGGCCCCGGGGCCTCCTTCAAGTCTTAACAACGTGATTGCCTCCCACTGTCCCCCTGAAAGCCCAACCGCCTGGGCCTATGGAACTGACAGCCCAGCAGCCCCTACCACATTGGTCATGCTTGACCACATGCTGTTGTGAGGCACAGCCCTGTGCCCCCACCTCTGGCCTTGTAGGTGCACAAGCAGGAGGGGCTTCAGGGGTCTGGGGTCCTTTAGCTCATTCCTCTGGTTGCTGACTCATCTTCAGCCCCTGTCACTGGAGAGCTTGCCAGTTCTGTCACCAACATCTACACAACAACAGAGGCTCTGGGCAGAAGTCTGGTAGGGTGGCTATCAAGGTTGTTGTGTTGTGGTTTGTCCTTCTTTCCCAAAGAGGACTATGAATGACTCCTGGGAGATGATGACATGACTTGCATTGAATTGGATTTGAGTGACAGCCAAAAGAATGCAATAAACAGCCCCAGCCCCCTGAAGCTCCCTGCCATTTCTACATAAACAAGGCCAGTGAAGGGGGCACAGTAGCTACAACATACAAAATGGCCCTGAATCTCAAGAGCCCCCCGCCATTCTTTTTTTTGTGGGGGGTGGTGGGGGGAAGGCAGGGCAATTGGGATTAACTGACTTGCCTGAGGTCTCACGGCTAGTATGTCAAGTGTCTGACACCGGATTTGAACTTAGGTCCTCCTGACTTCTGGGCTGGTGCTCCACTCACTGTGCCCCCTAGCTGCCCCGCCCCCTGCCATTTCTACAAAAAGCCAGTGGCCAGAAAAGGAAAAAAAAATCACTTGCCAGGAGCACTTGTGAGCCCAAGACTAGCTTGTGCAGTGCTTTTTCTCATCCTCTACCCTGGGCAACCCATGAAACAGGAAGATACCATAGGGCCCTCCAGCCAGCTGAACTACTTTGGCTGCTGCTGCTACAATTAAAGACGCTCAACGAGAACTTATTTTCCTCTTCATTTTCCACCAGCAGCTTTGCTTAGTTTCCACTTCACAAAAATCATGTCCCTACAAGAGATCCTTGGTGGCCCCCAACCCCCTTTTCACCTTCCTTTTGTGTATTGTGCTTCCCTCATTAGATTGTGAACTCCTTGAGGACAGAGGCTGTCTTTTTCTTATCTATATCCCCAGCACTTAGCACAGTACCTGGCACATAGAAGGCACTTAATAAATCTTTATTGACTATTTCTTAAGAGTTTGGGATGTATGACCAACAAGATGGCAGACTAGACATTTTCACAGATCCTCAGGAACCCTCAAACCTCTCCAAAATGGGAATTATGAGTGAGAGCTAAAGCAATTTCAGCTCTCTACAGGGTATAAGACATCAAAAATCTGAACAAGGTAAAAACTAAATGAACCAACAGAAAAAGCCAATATTCCCTACCCTCTAATGAGCCCTCACTCAGCATCCCCTCCTCTAAGCATCTCCTCACTAAGCTCCATTCATTTGCAACAGAATTCAACTCCATCCCCACCCCCACCCACAGTGCAGTAGAGATCCAAACTCCAAACAGCAGAAATTCACTCAGGCTGTAATAGCAACATGGCAACATTCTGTGCCATTGGACCAGAGAACTGAGGAACAGAGGGAATGGGCAAGAGGGGGAAGAGGAAGTAAGAAATGTGTGGCACTCCACTGAGCCTGAGAGAAAGAGCCCAGCATGCAGCTGTGGCCAGTTCTATCCCCCCAGAAGTCATTTGGAGCAGAGACCTAGGCTAGTAGACCAGGAATTGCCCAGCAAAGGAGGCTGAGACACTTTAACACCCAGCTCCTATGGAAACCTCCATCAAAGGGGAGGGAGTCAGAAAGTAAGCAATAGAGGAAGCTATTTTTAAAAAGACTAAAATTACCACAGGAAGAAGCGAATAAACCAGCAGGAAAAACATTAACAGCAGAAGACCATATGGCCCCCAGATCTAGGAAAAGAGTTCAGGCATCTATAATTAAATTGTTGTTGTGGAGTTGCTTCAGTCATGTCTGACTCTTTGCAACCTCATTTGGGGTTTTCTTGGAAAAGGTATTGGAGCAGTTTGCCTTTTCCTTCTCCAGCTCATTTTACAAATGAAGAAATGAGGCAAACAGGGTTAAGTGACTTTCCCAGGGTCAGACAGCTGGTAAATGTCTGAGGCCAGATTTGAACTCGGGAAGATGAGTCTTCCTGACTCTAGATGTGGCACTCTATCCACTGTGCCACCCAGCTGCCCCCTCTAACTAAATATTGTAAAACAAAGGAAAATGAATCAACACCAGATGAGGCAGAGAACCCTGTGGATTTTAAAGAGAGCATAGAACTACAGTATATTGTTTCTGAATGGTTTAAAAGAGAAAAAAAATCAACATTAAGCACCTACTATGTACCAGGCACTGTGTCAAGTGCTGAACATACTAAAAGAGGCAAAAGACAGTCCCTGCCCTCAAGGAGCCTATAATCTAATGGGGGATACATGTGTGCAAAGTCAGCCTGAATGACTCCATGTTTAAACCTTGCTTAAACTTCGGGTACATGTGCAACCAGCCTGTAGAAGATGGCAACCCAGAAATACCTTTGGGCATATGCATTTAGATGTGGGGGGAAAGGCTGAAGTAGCACAACACTCCTCCCTTCATGAGATGGGTACCAATAAGCATACTTTTATCGTTATATGATAGTTCTTTCCTCCTGTCTATAAAAGCAGAGCACTGACTGCACCCAAATGCTTGCTGCCTTAGTATACTAATAAAATCCTTTTACTTTTCTTTTCCTGAATTTGCCTTATGGACCAGGGTGAAGCTGAACCAAGATTTCTTTTAACACATGCAAACAAATATATACAAAGCAAGTTATACACAGGATCAATAGAAAATAATTAAAAGAGGAATTAAGAGGGGTTGGGGAAGACTTCCTGGAAAAGGTAGGATATTGTTGTTTTTCCCATTGTAAACACAGTATGATACCTCTCCAGTTATTTTACCTTAATCTTTTTTTTTTAAGGTGGCCCTGTTCCCAGTGGCCCTTTTCCCCTCACCCTTGAAGCCCACCTCTTTTTTTTTTTTTTGCTCCTTTCCCTGGTTTTTGGAGTTTTGCTTGTTAGTTTCTTTTTCTTGTTCGTTTTTCATTTAATTATTTAATCCTTCCCTTCTTTTCCCCCTCTTGATTAAGCAATCAAGCAGAATTCTTTTTTTCTCCTCCTAATCATTGCTTTGTTAGTTTTTTAAATTTTTATTTTCTGTGACTTTTTTCTAAAAAGAAGTTCTTTCATTCTCTTCATTATTTATCTTCCCTTTCTATCTAGTCCAGACCTTTATTTTTTGATTCGTGGCCCACACATTTATTTAGTTATTCTTTTTTCTCTGTGTATCTCATAGAAGTAAACTTTTGAGATATATATATTTTAGTTCTCTTTTAAACACTGTTTTTGCCTTATAGATCTTTCTCCCTGACCTCCTTTTTTCTGTTATGTCTCATTCTTAGAAATATCAATTCTTGAAGGTGATAGAGAGGATATTGCCCCATGGTGGGATTCTTCCTATCTCCCTGATTATGCAGTTCATTATTGACCTTTGCCCTCCCCTTGGCCATTTCCCCACCTCATTGGCCTCAAAATTTCCTCCTTGGCTCCATGCCCTGCTACTCTTTTGGGTGTCAGTTGTCCCAGGAGTTTCTACTTCCCTTCTTCTGAGACAGTCTCTCAAAGCACCAAGTTCGTGCAGATAATACCTATTGTAAGGTTCCTATCTCCTGTTATAGAACATTTCTCTTCTCCTATAAGCACATTCATCAGTGGTACCCCTTTCTACCACTGAAACAAGGTTTTCTCCTTTTTCAATCCCTCTCTTTACCTTCTTGCCCATTCTCCTGTAGGCTCTGTTCTTTCTGAGTGCCTACAGGAATTATTTTCCCTTCATTTTTAGCCTTGACTTGATTAGGGTACATCACATATTCCCCTCTATTTTATTCCCTTAATTTGTTGTTGTTGTTCAGTCATTTTAGTCATGTCCAACTCTTTGTGTCCCCATTTGGGATTTTCTTAGCAAAGATATTGGAGTGGTCTGCCTTTCTTTCTCCAGCTCACTTTACAAATGAGGGAATAGAGGCAAATAAGGTTAAGTGACTTGTCCGGGATCACAAAGCTGGTAAGTGTCTAAGGCTGGATTTGAACTCAGGTCTTCCTGACTCTAGGCCCAGTGCTCCATCCACTGTGCCATCTAGCTTTCCAATAGACTCTTAATTTGGTCCCTCAAAAAATATTGATTAACTTGTAGGGTGGGGTATTGTGAAGTTTAGTCTACTATGTTTCAGATCTGTTTCTTTACCATCAGTTCTATTTGATTTCTGCTTTCACCCTTGTCTCCTCAAGAAAGAATTCTCTTAATAGTATCTCCTGTTATCTTGTTGTTATCCTTGATTGCTTTATTTGTTTACTCCACAACTTGCCAAACTTATTTGGCCTACCATGCCATTTTCAAAAAAATTACTCAGTGCCCCCCTGGAAATCTACTTTCTTTAACCCTTTAATTTTTTTTTTTTAGAAATTTGCATCATTTCAAAAAATAAATTATTTTTTTTAAAATGAAGCATCTTAAATTTAATAATTTATTGTCAATTTGTGGGCTTTTTCCTCCACTGAAATGTTGATGATGTAATATTGCATCATGTAACCATATAGTATCATACTGTAAACACGTCATTACATGTACATATTCCTGCCAATGCATCCTGGACTTCCTGACAAGATGCAAGGTGCAACATGCTTGCCTGCCAACACTTGATTGTTAAGACCTGTTGGCAGACTTGACCACTGATCCATTATAACTTGTATTTTGTGTGTTTACCTGGAAAATAATGTAATCACAACAACTTTGTTACAGAACAGATGAAACATGTATGAATGGTTTTTCAAAATTTTTCTTATCTTCTCTTTTTTCTTATGCTTCCATAGGCATATTTTTATTCAATGACCCCCAATTGCACCTGAGGCTACTACCACCCCCTTGGATTGTTCCAATGCCCCACAGTGGATGGTATCACCCACTTTGGGAACCTGCAGTTTACTCTCTTTTTTCCTGTTGTCTGAGGTGTTTGGAAAGCAAATGATTCTTCAGATCTGGTTTTCTTCATAGGAATGTTTTGAATGCCTCCTTTTGTTGAACATCCATCTTTTTTTCATTAATAGTCAAGTTCAGATTTACAGGGTAGGACACATTTGCCTGCATCCTGAGCACCATTGCTCTTTGGAACACACTTCCATTCCCTCCCATGTTGTAGGTTGCAGAATAGTCTTGTGCTGTTTGAATTTCCTTTCCTTTATATTTGAAGGTCTTTATCCTGGTTACTTGTAGAATTTGTTGTTTCTCAATGTGATTGTTAAATTTAACCACTATGTGTCTTGGAGTTTATAGCCTCAGGTTCTTTCTGGAGGTGATCTATAATTATTCTGATTGGCACTTTTGTTTTCTATGTTTAGCTGTTCTGGATAGTTTTCCTGTATAATTTCTTTGCATTGTAGTGTTCGGATTTTTTCAACTTATGTTCTTTTGAGAGCCATATAATTCTTTTTTTATTGCTCTTTTAAAAAAATTTTTTAGTTACATTATTTATTTTTAGTTTTCAACATTTACTTCCGTAAGTTTTAAGTTTCCTCCTTCTCCCTCCCCAAGATATCCTGCAATCTGATATATGCTCTACATATACATTCCTATTAAACATATTTTCACATTAGTCATGTTGTATAGAAGAATTATGACAAATGGGAGAAACCATGAGAGAGAAACAAAACAAAACAGTCTGCTTTACTCTGCATTCAGACTCCATAGTTCTTTCTCTGGATTTTCTCCTGATTTTCCATCAGGAGCCCTTTGGAATTGTTTTAGGTTCTTGCATTGCTGAGAAGGGCTGTCTATCAAAATCAGTCATTGCACACTGTCGCTGTTACTGTGTACAATGTTCTCCTCGTTCTGTTCACCTCATTCAGCATCAGTTTATATAAGTCTTTCCAGGTTTTTCTGAAGTCCTCCTGTTCATCATTTCTTATAACACAGTAGTATTCCATTACATTCATATACCACAACTTGTTCAGCCATTTCCCAATTGACGGGCATCCCTTCAATTTCCAGTTCTTGGCCATCACAAAGAGAGCTGCTATAAATATTTTTGTACATGTGAGTCCTTTTCTCGTTTTTATGATCTCTTTGGGATATAGCCCTAGAAGTGGTATTTCTGGGTTAAAGAGTATGCACATTTTTATAGCCCTTTGGACATAGTTCCAAATTGCTCTCCAGAATGGCTGGATCAGCTCACAGCTCCACCAACAATGAATTAGTGTTCCAAGTTTCCCACATCTTCTCCAACATTTATCATTTTCCTGTTTTGTCGTGTTAGCCAATCTGATAGGTATGATGTGGTACCTCAGAGTTGTTTTGATTTGCATCTCTAATCAATAGTGATTTAGAGCATTTTTTCATATGACTATAGATAGCTTTAATTTCTTCCTCTGAAAAGTGCTTGTTCATATCCTTTGACCATTTATCAATTGGGGAATGACTTGTATTCTTGCAAATTTGACTTAGTTCTCTCTATAGTTTAGAAATGAGGCCTTTATCAGAGATACTAGTTGTAAAAATTCTGTCCCAGTTTTCTGCTTCCCTGCTAATCTTGGTTGCATTGGCTTTGTTTGTGCAAAAACTTTTCAATTTAATGTAATCAAAATTATCCATTTTGCATTTCATAATGTTCTCTATCTCTTGTTTGGTCATAAATTCCTCCATTCTCCATAAATCTGAAAGATAAACTATTCCTTGAGAGAGCCCTATAAGTCTTAAGTTGTTTCTATATATCCTGTCATTATATTTTGCTTGTATGGAGAGCATACTTTCTTTTAACATTATTGTTTTTTTCCTTCTGTTCTTCTAGATTGTCCTTCACTTCTGTGTATCTGCATCCTCAGTCTTTTGGGTTTTTTTTAGCACTACAGGTTTGAGGGTTTCTATTTTTGTTATACAGGCTATACATTTAGCTCTCACAATTTCTTTTTTTTTCCAATTTTCATTCTCTTTGACTTTTATACAGTTGTAGAAAACAAGGCAACCCTACATCCTCCCAAGAGGGACTCCTTTGTGCCAGAGGACTGTCACAAAACATACGTTCAGTTCAATATGTCAACTAGGTAGTTGAAAACTTAGGGAGAAGAAAGGATAAAAGACAAGAGAACATATGTATATAATATATCTCTGGGAAGAGTGGGTTCAACCTCGAAGCACAAAAGTACTGAAATACACATGTTTTCAGGCAGCTAGATGGTACCAAGCTGAAGTTGGAGTCAGGAAGGTCTGAGTTCAAATATGACCTCAGACACTTCCTAGCTGTGTGACCAAGGGCAAGTCACTTAACTAACGTCTGCCTCAATGTGCTCAACTGTAAAAGGGGACAATAACAGCACCTACTTCATAGGAGTGTTGTGAGGGCCAAATAAGATAGTAAACGTGAAGCACTTTGCATACTTGAAAGCATGTCTGTACATACATGTACATGCATGTATGCATATATATATATAAATGTTAGAGATGAAGAGGATAATAAAACAAGTGTGGGCTCAGTGTGGGTATAAAACATTTCCCCCCAACCTTCCTGTCACTGAAGTCCTTTTCTCTTTTCACAAAGTCCCCATAAATTTCACTTCCAGGTGCAGTACCACCAATAGACAAGTCTTGCCCTGGTCTACAGGACTGTCTTAACTGCTGGGTCAAATCTCTGCTGGGTTCCTCCTCAGGTCTGGCTACTTGCACATTCCACTACCACCCCCCAATAGCCGGACCTCTGATGTACCTTCCAACCTTTCAAAGTTCACAGAATCTTAGCCCAGTCTGTCTCAGGATACTCAGTCACCTAAGATCAGGAAAGAATTAACAAAAAAAGAACAGTTATTGTGTATTCAGGGACACAGGATGGTCAGGTAGGGAAGGGGAAGGGTTATGTGTGGACAGGGTAATTTCCCCAACCCTGTAAGTCCCAGTTCTTCCTTCTCACAAGAAAGCTGTCAGGAAAGATAGCATCCTCAAGCCTTTTGTATGCATATTCATTTTGGTCTCAGCAGCCTCAGAGACATCTCCGGTTGTCCTGATCTGTATCTAGCCACTGGACCCAGATGGCTCTGGAGGAGAAAATGAGGCTGGTGACTTTGCACAGCCCTCCCTCACTTAAATCCAATTCATGTGCAAATCATGGAATCACCTTCCTGATGTCATGGTCCTCTTTGAGAACAGAAAACAAACAAAAACAAGAGGTCTTAGCAGCCAATTAAAAAGCTTTTCATCTCACTTTGGGAAGCCAATAGGAAACAATCAGAGAATACCTGTGAGTTCACTGAAGTGATGGGAAGGGCCCCTCCTAAATTATACATGACTGGAAGCAGGCTCACCAATCCTCCACACTGGTTGGAACCAGGGAGGTCATATTGCACATGCTCCGTAAACTGTTCCCTCACCCATTATACTTGTAAGGAATGACAAGGATGGCAAATACAAAGATATATGGAAATGCTTTGCCCTTTGGGGTCACTTTAACTTTGGAAATGTATGATCAGAAGAGATAGGCTAGTCATATAGGGACATTGAAGGCTAGCAGATGGACAGCCCCAGCTCTGCACAGGATCCCAGAGGAACCTCAGAGGAAGGCAGGCCTTCAGCATGTTGGACAAATCCTCTATGAAGGTATCATGGGAGGGTGCAAGGTAAGGAGACAAATGAGGACTGCAATTTGCCACCCATGGATAGAGTTCCCACATATAAAGCCAGAATTAGAGATTCCATACAAGTATCATGAAAGTCACCCTCAAATCAGTTTCTTAAGACAAAATCAGCTTGGAGAAGGAGAACAGAGCCCTCAGACCATGACATCACCTCATTATGGGTAGTAAGAGAGAAAGAAAGCCAGAAACACTAGGGGATTGTTGCTGGGAGAAGGATCAGGTTAGGGTCAGGCCAGGAAAGAGCTCACTTGGGGTACAGACACTGTAGGGGAAGTAGAGGGGGTAGGACGGACACCATCCTGGTAGCTTCCAATTTTGACTGATAATTTTTGCTGACTTAGCACTAAGTTGTTTCTATCTACTGAAGTTCAAATGTTTTCAGTACCTTCAACATTTTGGCAACCTAGGGAAAAGTCCTGATCATCCCATCCTAGTTCTAGCTCTGTGGATGAGATCACAGCTCCACTAAACACTTATGTGAAATGATGAAGAGTGAAGAAAGCATGTGACAAAGAGAAAAAGTTATATTGACTACAATGATGTAGATGAAGACAGTGTTGAACAGCAACCTAAACACAATGGATAGCATATGTGTGGCCTTCCAAAATTCCTGTAAAAAACCAGAAATAACAGAATTGGATGGTTCCATGTATGAGCACACATAATTTTGGTTTTGGTTGAGTTTTGCCTGTTTTCAGGAATTTTATTTCGAGTTAAGGGATTTTGGGGAGGGGAGGTTGTTTTATTAAAAACAATTTATCAGTATAAAAGTTAATTAGTGAAAAAATGGAGGACTATGAGTATGGAACATTGACTAGAATGCCAGACTTTTTCAATATATTGTTCAGTTTTGTTGAACTGGTTTTTTCCTACATTTTTATTCTTTGTAATAAAAACAACTGTCTGGAATAGGGAGGGGAAAGAATATATTGGGAAATGTAGGTAATATAAAAACCAAGGATACCAAAAGAATGTATTTGTAACTGGGGACTGGCCAATAGGGACCCATTCTCTCGAGGATGCACAATCTGTTCTGCCAATCCACATGGGTACTTGGAGAGCTAGCTTTGGGGCATGGCCAAATATTCTTTTTTAAATTGCTATATTTTTATTGTTTATTTCTGTATTGCACATCAGAACCTAAAAGAGGATTAAGTATTAAACAAAAACAATTCCATTTCAAGAAAACCTATACAATAAATACTACACATTGATTTCAAAGCTACCCAGCTTTTCTTTGCTTCCTTATAGGTTTTCTTTTTTGTTCTCTGCTGTGCACTTTTACTTTATTTTTCCTCTCCCTCCCCGCCCCCACTGCCACAAAGAAAGCTACAATTAAACACACATACACACACACATATGTATATCTATATGTATATACACACATAGATATCTATAAAAATACACATATATACATTCATACACATATATGAAAGACTGTACTATGAATATTTCCACTTGTCATCTGTTTCTCTGAAGGTAGATAGCATCTTCCTTCATAAGTCCAAGTCTTTCCATGTTTTTCTAAATCAACCAGCTCTTTTCCTATACCACAGCAATATTTCAATCCAATCATACCCTGTCTGAGAGATTGTCTATGAAAGGTTTTTTCCCAAATTTCTGCATTCCTTCTACTTTTGGCTTTATTTATACCATAAAATTTTAATTTAAAATAATCGAAATTATCCATGTAGACACTTCAACAATACTCTCACCTTAGAATATAGTTTACGGTCTGACACTCCTGAATCTGCTTCTTTTATATTTTCCCCCTGGTTTCTTTGAAATTCCTGACCTTCTGTTCTTCCAAATGAACTGTTATTGTTTTTTCTAGCTCAGTAAGATAATTTTTTAGTAATTTAATTGAGATGACATTGAATAAATAGATTAGTTAGGTAAAATTATCTTTTTTTTTTTATTACATTGGCTTTACCTATCCATGAACAATAAATATTATTTCAATTATTTAGATCTTACTTTATTTGTATAAAAGGTGTTTTGTATTTATGTTCATATAGTTCTTGTGTCTGGTTTTTTTGTGTTTTTTTAATTAGATTTTTTATTTTTAGTTTACAACAATTAGTTCTACATGTTTGTGAGTTTCAAATTTTCTTCCCTTCCTTCCGCTCCCCCCTGCACCCCAAGATGGCATGCAGTCTGATATAGATTCTATATAAACATTCACAATAAACTTATTTACACAACAGTCAAGTTGCAAAGAAGAATTATGACCAATGGAATGAATCATGAGAGAGAAGAAACAAAACCAAAAAAGAAGAGGAAAAAAGAGAGAGAGCAAACAGTTTGCCTCAATCTGCATTCATACTCCATTGTTTTTCTCTGGATGTAGCTAGCTTTTTCCATCATGAGACCTATGGAGCTGTCTTTGATCCTTGTATTGCTGAGAAGAGCCGAGTGTATCAAAGTTAGTCATCACAGAATCAATATGTGTGTGGTTGTGTACAAAGTTCTCCTGGTTCTGCTCCTCTCACTCAGCATTGTATTGTGTAGGTCTTTCCAGGTTATTATTAAGTCCCTATCTTCCCCATTTCTTATGGCACAACAGTATTCCATTACACTCATATACCACAACTTGTTCAGCCATTCCCCAATTGAAAGGCATCCCCTTGATTTCCAATTCTTTGCTACCACAAAAAGACCTGCTATAAACATTTTTGTACATACATGTCCCTTTCCCACTTCTGTGATCTCTTTGGGATATAGCCCTAGGAGTGGTATTGCTGGGTCAAAGGGTATGCACAATTTTATAGCTCTTTGGGCATAGTTCCAAATAGATCTCCAAAATGGCTGGATCTGTTCACAACTCCACCAACAATGTATTAATGTTCCAATTTTCCCACATCCTCTCCAGCATTTATCATTTTCCTGTTTTGTCATGTTAGCCAATCTGACAGGAGAGATGTGGTATGTAAGAGTTGTTTTGATTTGCATTTCTCTGATCAATAGTGATTTAGAGTATTTTTTTCATATGCCTATAGATATCTGTAATTTCTTCCTCTGAAAACTGCCTGTTCATATCCTTTGACCATTTCTCAAATGGGGAATGGCTTTTATTCCTATAAATTTGGCTCAGTTCCCTGTATATTTTAGAAATGAGGCCTTTATCAAAGTTACTGGCTGTAAAGATTTTCTCCCAGTTTTCTGCTTCCCTCTTAATCTTTGTTGCATTGGCTTTGTTTATACAAAAACTTTTCAGTTTAACATAATCAAAATTTTCCATTTTGCATTTTGTAATGCTCTCTATTGTTGGGTCATGAATTCTTCCATTTCCCATAGATCTAATAGGTAAACTATTCCCTGCTCCCCCAAATTGCTTATAATATCAGCCTTAATTTCTTAATCATGAACACATTTTGACTTTATTTTGGTATATGGTGTAAGATATTGGTCTATGTCCAGTTTCTGCCATACTATTTTCCAATTTTCCCAGCAGTTTTTGTGAAATAGTGAATTCTTAACCCAGAAGCTGGATTCTTTGGGTTTATCAAAGAGTAGATTGCTATAGTAGTTGATTACTGCATCTTGTGTACCTAACTTATTCCACTGATCCACCACTCTGTTTCTCACCCAGTACCAAATACTTTTGATGACTGCTGCTTTATAGTACAGTTTAATATCTGGTATGGCTAGGCCACCTTCCCTAGCATTTATTTTCATTAATTCCCTTAATATTCTGGACTTTTTGTTCTTCCAGCTGAATTTTGTTATTATTTTTATCCAGCTCAATAAAATAATTTTTGGTAGTTTGATTGATATGGCACTGAATAAGTAAATTAATTTAGGTAAAATCATCATTTTTATTATATTAGCTTGGCCTAACCACAAGCAACTGATGTTATTCCATTTATTTAGATCTGACTTTATTTGTGTGAGAAGTGTTTCATAATTCTGTTCATATAGGCCCTGGGTTTGTCTTGGCTGGTAGACTCCCAAATATTTTATAACGTCTACAGTAACTTTAAATGGAATTTCTCTTTTCTATCTCTTGCTGTTGAGCTTTGTTAGCAATATATAGGAATGCCAAGAATTTATGTGGGTTTATTTTATATCCTGCAACTTTGCTAAATATTTTTATTATTTCAAGTAGTTTTTTACTTGATTCTCTAGGATTCTCTAAGTAAATCATCATATCATCTGCAAAAAGTGATAATTTAGTTTCTTCTTTGCCTATTCTAATTCCTTCAATTTCTTTTTCTTCTCTTAATGCTAAAGCTAACATTTCTAGTACAAAATTGAATAATAGGGGTGATAATGGACATCCTTGTTTCACCCCTGATCTTATTGGGGATGCATCTAGCTTATCCCCATTACATATAATGCTTGCTAAAGGTTTTAGGTAGATGCTATTTATAATTTTCAGGAAGGCTCTGTTTATTCCTATGCTTTTTTAGTGTTTTTAATAGGAATGGATGTTGTATTTTGTCAAAAGCTTTTGCTCCATCTATTGAGATACTCATATGGTTTCTGCTAGTTTTCTTATTGATATGATCAATTATGCTGATAATTTTCCTAATATTGAACCAGCCTTGTATTCCTGGAATAAAGCCTACCTGGTCATAGTATATTATTCCCCTGATAAGTGACTGCAATCTTTAGGCTAATATTTTATTTAAAATTTTTGCATCAATATTCATTAGGGAAATTGGTCTATAATTTTCTTTCTCTGTTTTGACTCTTGCTTGTTTAGGTATCACTACCATATTTGTGTCATAAAAAGAATTTGGTAGGACTCCTTCTTTGCCTATTTTCCCAAATAGTCTATAAAGTATGGGAAGTAATTGTTCTTTAAATGTTTGATAGAATTCACATGTAAAACCATCTGGCCTTGCAGATTATTTCCTAGGGAGTTCATTGATGGCTTGCTCAATTTCTTTTTCTGAGATGGGGTTATTTAGGTAATTTACTTCCGCTTCTGTTAACCTGGGCAATTTGTATTTTTGTAACTATTCATCCATTTCCCTAAGCTTATCAAATTTATGGGCATACAATTGGGCAAAATAATTCCTAATTATTGTTTTAATTTCCTCCTCATTGGAGGTGAATTCACCCTTTTCATTTTTGATACTGGTAATTTGGTTTTCTTATTTCTTTTTTTAAATCAAATTGACCAAGGGTTTATCAATTTTATTGGTTTTTTCATAAAAGCAGCTCTTAATTTTATTTATTAGTTCAATAGTTTTCTTGATTTCAATTTTATTAATCTCTCCTTTGATTTTCTGTATTTCTAATTTGGTATCTAATTGGGGATTTTCAATTTGTTCTTTTTCTAGCTTTTTCAGTTGCATGCCTAATTCATTGGTCTCCTTTTTCTCTATTTTATTCATGTAATCATTTAGAGATATAAAACTTCCCCTAAGAACTGCATTTGCTGTGTCCCACAAGTTTTGATATGTTGTCTCATTATTGTCATTCTCTTGAATGAAGTTATTAATTGTTTCTATGATTTGTTCTTTGGCCCACTCACTCTTTAGGATTAGATTACTTAGTTTCCAATTAATTTTTAGTTTATCTTTCCATGGTCCTTTATTACAAATAATTTTTATTGAATCATGATCTGAGAAGGATGCATTGACTATTTCTGCCTTTCTGCAATGGATTGTGTGTTTTTTTTGCCCTAGCACATGGTCAGTTTTTGACTGTGTGCCATGTACCACTGAGAAAAAATTATATTCCTTTTTATCCTCATTCAGTTTTCTCCAGAGGTCTATCATATCTGCCTTTTCTAAAATTCTATTCATCTCCTTAACTTCTTTCTTGTTTATTTTGAGGTTAGATTTATAAAGTTCAGAGAGGGGGAGGTTGAGTTCCCCCACTAGAATGGTTTTACTGTTTGCATGCTATACCATTTGGTGCATATATGTTAAATAATGATATTGCTTCATTGTTTATGGTGCCTTTTAGCAGGATATAGTGTCCTTCCTTATCTCTTTTAATTAGATCTAGTTTTGGTTTTGCTTTTTGTCTGAGATTAGGATTGCTACCCCTGCTTTTTTACTGGAGCTAAAGCACAATATATTCTACTCCAGCCTTTTACCTTTACCCTGTGTGTATCCCCCTGTTTCAAATGTGTTTCTTGTGAACAGCATATTGTAGGATTATGGTTTTTATTCCATTCTTCTATCCGCTTCCGTTTTATGGGAGAGTTCATCCCATTCACGTTCATAGTTATGATTACAAGTTGTGTCTTTTTCTCCATCCTATTCCCTACCCGCATTTATGCTTTTATTTCTCCCTTCTCTGTTCCACTCCTCAAAAGAGTTTTGCTTTTGAGCACTGCCTTCCTCAATTTACCCTCCCTCTTGATTCCCCTCCATTATCTTACCCTTTTCCCCTTGCTACTTCTTCTCTCCCTTCTGACCACCCCCCCCCCTTTTCTTTCCCCTTTCTCCTCCTACTGCCTATAGGACAAGTTTGATTTCTATACTTATCAGTATGTTATTCTCTTCTTGAATCAAATCTGATGAAAGTAAAGCTCATATACTACTCTTCTCACTCCCTTTTTTCCCTCTACTATGATGTTTTTGTGCCTCTTCGTGTGATGTAATTTACCCTTTTCTGCTACCTCCTTACCTCTCCTCTCAGATCCCTTCCTTTACATCTCTTAATTATGTTTTTTATCATTATATCAGTTATTTTATAATGACACCCACAGTCTATGTGTATCCCTTTCAATTGTCATAATAACTGTAGTATTCTCAAGATTGATATATATGTATATACATATATATAATATACACACATACATATGTAAGCAATATAATCCTATATAAGGATGTAAACAATTTGCCCTTATTGATTAACAAGGTTTATGGGTTTCTCCCCTGTTTACCTTTTTATGTCTCCTTGAGTTTTGTATTTGAAGATCAAATTTTCGATTGAGCCTTTTCATCAGGAAGGTCTGGAAATCCCTTATTTCATTGAATGTCCATCTCCTTGCCTGAAAAATTATGCTCACTTTTGCTGGGTAGTTAATCCTTGGTTGTAGTCCAAACTCCTTTACCTTTCTGATTATCATATTCCAATTTCTCCTGTCATTTAATGTAGAAGCTGAAAGATCCTGCATAACCCTGACTGTAGTTCCACGATATTTTAATTGTTTCTTTTTGGCTGCTTGCAGCATTTTCTCCTTGACTTGATAATTCTGAAATTTGTAGGGGCATTTTGTTTTGTTTTGTTTTGTTTCTTGGCAGGGCAATTGGGGTTGAGTGACTTGCCCAAGGTCACATAGCTAGTACACGTGTCAAATGTCTGAGACCGGATTTGAACTCAGGTCCTCCTGACTCCAGGGCCAGTGACCTAGCTGCCCCTATAATTCTGAAATTTGGCTATAATATTTCTTAGAGTTTTCAATTTGGGATCTATTTCAGGGGGTGATAGCTGGATTCTTTTGATGACTATTTTACCCTCTGGTTCTAGTACCTCAGGACAGTTTTCCTTGAGGACTTCTTGGAAGATATTGTCCAGGCTCTTTTTTCATCGTGGCTTTCTGGTAGACCAATAATTCTTAGATTGTCTCTCCTGAATCTTTTTTTCCAAGTCAGTTGTTTTTCTAATCAGATATTTCATGTTTTCTTCCATTTTTTTCATTCTTTACTTTTTGTTTGACTACTTATTGATGCCTCATAGAGTCATTAGCTTCCACTTGCTCAATTCTAATTTTTCATGAATTGCTGTCTTCACTTTGCTTTTGGGTCTCCTTTTCCAGTTGGTTGATTTTACCTTTCAGGGTGTCATTTTCTCTAATTAGATTCTGAATCTCCTGAGCCATTTCACCGATTTTACTTCTTAAAAATTTGTTCTCATCAGAGATTTTTTCCCATTTTTTCTTTTACCTCCCTAATCTGGTTTTTAAAAACCTCCTTTAGCTCTTCTAGGAATGCTTTTTGGGCTTGAGACCAGTTCACAATCCCTTTTGAGGTATCAGATGTAGGTATAGTGTCAGTGCTGTCCTCTTCTGCATTGGTATTTTGATCTTCCCTGTCTCCATAAAAAAGCATCAATGGTCTGTGGTGTTTTTGTGTCCTTCTTCATGTTGGTTAGCTTTTTCCTGGATTTAAAGTGGATTTCTGCTTTCGGGGCTCAGGGAGCTCTGTCCCAGGT
The DNA here is from genome assembly GCF_011100635.1 of Trichosurus vulpecula. Lineage (NCBI taxonomy): Eukaryota > Metazoa > Chordata > Mammalia > Diprotodontia > Phalangeridae > Trichosurus > Trichosurus vulpecula. Next base: position 439,725 of record NW_023494378.1, read on the forward strand.
TTCTTGTTCTGGGAATTGTGAGCCTGGTTACTGGCTTTGTGTGTTATGACCTCTGGTTTCCTGAAGTGTGGGTGAGGGGTTATCTGGCTGCCAGAAGTCTTCTTTTCCCCTGGGGCTGCTCTTCAGCATGGGTGGTCTCAGGCATGGTCTGTGCTGGTGTCTGCCACTTCCCCTGGTTGTGCAAAGGCATGTCTGGGTTCCTAGTGTTGACCCTTGTTGCCTCCACCCTTCTGGGACTCAAGTAATCCTGCTGTTTGACTACTGAAGCCCCACTTCTGGCTCCTCTATTCCAGGGTTTTTCCCAAGGTATTCTCTGCATCAGGGAGGGAGGGATGAGGGTCGTTTACCTGGCCATTATGGCTCCCAGAAGTTCAGGAAGACAAGTTTCAAATCTTTGGGCTGCAAGCCTCAGGAGTAGTTGTTCTCACAGCCGCAGGTGCTGTGCTGCTGCCTCCCATTGCTTTGACAGACTCCTGTCCTGGGCTGGGAGGCCTGGGGATCTCTGCCAGTTTCATGCACCTAGCTTTCTCCCAGCCTGGATTGCTGGCTGGTTCCTGCAGCTGCTTCCGATTTGGTGTGGTGCGGTGCAGCTCCATGGGCCAGGCACTCTTCCAGCCTACAGATCTGTCCTATTGACCTTGCGGACTCTCCTGGCTTGGAAATTTGCCCCATTCAGTTTACTAGTGGCTTCTAATTCTCTCAAATCTGCTCAGATTCACTTTTTTAGAGGTATCTGATGGAATTCGTGAGAAAGCTCCGGTAACATGCTGTTTTCCCGTGGCCATCTTGGCTCCACCCCCTTCTTGTGTCTGTTTTGGCAGGTATACTCTTAGGTGTTTTATACTGTCTAGTTATTTTAAATGTTCTAAAACACTATTGAATAATATTGCTGACACATAGGATAGTTTCTCTATTTTTCTCTTCTGATTTCTATTTCAGCTTTAGCTTCTTCTGAGATCATGATTACTATCCCTGGGGTTTTTTTACATAATAAATTCTACTCCTGTTCTTTATTTTATCTTTGTGTGTATCTCTCATTTTTATAGTGTTTCCTGAAAGCATCATATTGTTGAATTCAAATTTTTAATCTGCTGTTTCCTTTTTATGGGTAAATTTGTCCCATTCACATTCTAAGCTATAATTACTTGTGTATTTTCCTCTTTCCTATTTTTCCTCACTATCCTTCTCACCCTATTTTCCCTATTCCTCCTCACTCCTCTGCTTTATTTCTACCCGCTACCTTGCCCTCCTCTCTGTTAACCTACCCACTCCTCCAAGAGTCCCTCCCTTATTCTCTCCCTCTGCCCTATCACCTTGCCTTCTTATTTCTTTCTGAATTTAGAAGACTTTTATCCTCTTCTAGATATATATGTTATTCCCTCTTTAACCCACTCCCAGTGAAAATAAGGTTCCTGCACTACCTGCCTTCCCCCTACTACGTTCTTCTGTATTAATTTTTCTTTTTATGCCTCATTTGTATGAGAGAATTACTCCTTTTTAATCCCTCCCTACACAGTTTTATTTTTTTTAGAATCCCCCCATCACCTCAGCCCATGCCTTTATTTCAAACTACCCAAATAATGATGACAGTCCTAAGAGCACTGATAACATTTTCACATATACGGAGTAAACAATTTGACCTTATTGAGTCCCTTATAATTGGTCTTTAATGTTTACCTTATATTTCTCCTGGATCTTATATGTCAAATTTTCCCTTAAGTTCTGCTCTTTTTGTCAAAAATACCTGAAAGTCTTTCAATTCATTGAATATCCATTTTAAAAAAAAAAAATTCAGGATTATATTTAACTTTGTTGGGTAAGTTACCCTTGGTCATAACCCCAGCTCTTTTGCTCTACAAAATATAGTATTCCAAGACCTACAGTCTTGTGTAATTCATGATATTTAAATTGTTTTTTCTTGTTGCTTCCAATATTTTCTCCTTAATCTGGGAACTTTGAAACTTGACTATGATATTCCTTTAAGTTTTCCTCCTGGGATCTCCTTCAAGTAGTGATCAGAGGATTTTTTTCTATTTCTGCTTTGCCTTCTTATCCTAGAACTTCAGGACAATTTTCCTTGATAATTTTTTTGTAATATTGTATCAAGATTCTTTTTTTTTAATCATAATTTTCAGGTAGTCTGACTATTCTTGTATTATTTCTCCTCAATCTGTTCTTCAGATCAGTTGTTTGTCTGATGAGATGTTTCACATTTTCTTCTCCATTCTTTTGATTTTGTTTTATTATTTCTTGGTGTCTTTGAAAGTCATTACCTTCCCCTTGCCTAATTCTAGTTTTAAAGGAATTATTTTCTTCCTTAAGTGTTTGATTCTCTATTTCAACTTGGTTGACTTTCTTTTCACAATTTTCTTCATTTTCTTGGATTGCTCTTATTTTTTTCCTATTTTTTCCTTGATCTCTCTTATTTGATTTTTAAAGTCATTTTTAAGTTCTTTTAAAAACTCTTTTTGTGCTTGGGACCATTTAACATTTCTCATTGAAAGACCAGTGGTTTTTTTAGCTCCATTATCTCTCTCTGAATATGAACCCAGATCTTCTCTATCCCCATAGTAGCTATCTATGGTTGGGTTCTTTCTCCTTTGCTTACTCACTTTTAATTTTATTTTGGTTTATTTTGGTTTTAGCAGCTATTAGTATAATCAAGTTCTAGTCCCAAGGTATGCGGAATGATGTCCTCAGGTCTTTCTTACTGTTATTTTCTGAGGTCTGTCCGAGAGTCCAACCTGGGGCTTTCCTCTCCACTTCTAAGCCATTGCTAGGGCCCCCAGCCATATTGTCCCAAAAATGATCTTGCTCCCTGCAGTCCCTCCAGTGGCTGCAAACTACAGCTGTCCTCTCTGCCCTGGAACTGAAATCAGGGACTCTGCTCCTCTGCAAGTGCCCACAGCCAGCAGGGTCCCCACCCCTCTGCTACTGCACTCACCTGGTGTGTGCTAGTTTTTTCTCCCCCACATCCACAGCCTGGGACAGTGTGGTCAGCACAGCTGTACTTGGCATCCCTCAACAATGGAAGGTCCTTCAATCTTCTACTCAGATGTCTGACCCCATACTGTCAATGAGATGAAAGTTGCTAAGGCTGAGGCTGCCTGTCATCCCAGCTGCCTGGGAGCCTTGTTGTTTGTTGATTTTGCAGTCAGCCAGAAGAAGTTTGCACTTCACTCAGGCCAAACCTTCACCCTTAGATATCAGGTCTTTCCTGGGGTCTTCTCAAGTTGTTTTAGGAGGACAGCTGCTTTACCCTGACTTCTTTTTATTTCTGCTGCTCTGTGTTTCTTCTGAGGCAATGTTCTTGGTGGGGGGGAGAGGGGGGAGGAGTTGTGTGTGTGGAGGAAATTTGGAGAGCAAAATATTTTCTGACCTACTCTACCATCTTCCCATAATCCTCTGTCTGGACAAATATTCTGTGACTGTTTTGTTGAATTACTTTGTGATAAAGAAAAGTCTTTTGATTGGCTGCTAATCTCAAACTGAGTGTGCATACCAAAGGAAGGAACAGGAGAAATAATTTTCTAGCTCCCCTGGGAATGAGCAAGCTTAGAACCGCTGAAAGCCTCTAAATGAGGAGAGAAGGTACAGCTGACATGTGACTATGAATACATGGAACATCTATTTCTTTGGCTCCTTGTATTTGATCTTGCCTGGGCAAATGAGTTTCAGAGAAGGATTGGTCCAGGTCACTCACTACCTTGGGAGGTTCAAAAAGTTGAAGGAACCAGCCAAGGTCCAGCAGAGACTGGAGTCCCTAGCAGAAGCTGAGCCAGTTAGAGTAAGATGTTTTTCCTTCCTGGCCCTGTTTCTGACTTTGTCTGGACTTCAGAACAATGCTTTCTCTAGTACATAGTGGACCTTCCCTCAGTGACTGGAGCCTCCTTGCCCTGAGGCAGAGGCCTGCTCACCCGGTCTGTCCCTCTCATCTCACTGGTGAGTTCCTCTTGGAGACTCCATTATTGTGGAGGAGCCCAGGCTGGCCTGGCCCTGTTCCAGACTTTTTCTGGACTTCAAAACCATCCCCTATACAGAATACCTTTATTCCTTCCCTTCCCCGACCCCATTAGAACAGCAGCCCCATGAGGGCAGAGGCTCTTTCTTTTTTTGAATATTTGTATTCCCAACACTTAGCTGTCTACAATCAGTGCCTCCTGTCCTCTCACTCTCTTCTTAACCTCTTACAATCCAGCTTTTGACCTCACCATTCCATTTAAACCACTTTCTCCAAGGTTACCAATGTTGCCAAATCCAGTGGCCTTTTCTTGATTCTCATCCTTCTTGACCTCTCTGCAGCCTTTGACACTGTCCATCACCCTCTCCTCCATGATAACTCTCTTCTCTCTAGGTCTTGGGGACACCCCTCTCTCCTGGTTCACCTCCTACCTCTCTGACTGCTCCTTCTCTCTCTCCTTTGTTGGCTCCTCTTCCAGAGCACACCCTCTAACCACAGGTATCCCCCAAGGTTCAGTCCTGGCCCTATATCCAAGCTGTTTTCAAGGCTTGTCCTCATCTCCGCAGCATCTCTCAGATACACCTCCTTCTGTCCTCTGACAAGGCCACCCTGTTGATACAAGCCCTTATCTCTTTATACCTGAACTATTACAATAGCTGCTGGTAGGTCTGCCTGCCTCAAATCTCTTCCCACTCCAGTCTCTCCTCTGTTCAGCAATAAAGTGATTTTCCTAAAATTCAAATCTGATCATGTCACACACCCCTACTCCAGTGGCTCCCTTTGACCTCCAAAATCGAATGCAAAATGCTCTGTCATTCAAAGCCTTTCATGATCTAGCCCCCTCTTTCCTTTCCCATCTTTTTATACCCTACTTCCCCACACATTCTCTTCAATTCAGTGAAACTGGCCTCCTGGCTGCTCCTCGAACAAGACCCTCCATCTCTTGGCTCCAGGCATTCTCTCTGCCTGTCCCCTGTTCCTGAAACACTCTTCCTTCTTGGCTCTGACTACTGACCTCCTGGCTTCCTTTAAGTCCCAACTAAAATCTCAGCTCTACAGGAAGCCTTCCCTAACCTATCTCAATTTCAGTGCCTTCTCTCTCTTAATTACTTCCTATTCATCCTGTATATAGCTTGCTTTGTAACCTCCCCTATTAGATTGTAAGCTCCTTAAGGGCAGAGACTGTCTTGACTCTTTTCGTATCTCACTGCCTGGCACATAGCAGGCATTTAATAAATGTTTACTGAATTGAATCAAAATGGCATGGGCTAAGTGCTTAATAAATACTTATGGCTTCCTCTTTCCTTCCTAACAACAGCCACTGAGTCCAACAAGGAGCTAGCATATAGCACCTGAGAGCAAGAATGGATCTAGCAGCCCAGACATCATTTCCTGTGAGCAAAGGGGAGACTCAGTGGCTATGCCAAGGTGAGAAGTGAACCTGGAAAGAGGGATGTTTCTACTGACCACTTGAAACATGAATGTGCTGATCCCAGGGACTGAGGTATAGAGGGAAGAATGTGTGCCATTTTAGTGGGATTTTTTTTTTACTTTGGACCTTGCTATGCCTTTGCAACAAGTATTCCTTCATAGAAGATAACTGATTTTGAATTGACTATCAATAAGATTAAGGAAATACCACCAGGTAATTGATAAGGGGGGCTAATCACCGGTTCAATGATCATTGGGAGATGTTAACTACTCAATTGATATGAGGGTAGTACACTGGACGGAGGCTCAGAACAATAGTATTAAAAGAACCCCCTGCCCCTCAAGTGTCCCCTGAGAACCCAGAGGGGGATATGGGGCCTCATCCCTGCTTTGGGCTGTGTTGGTTGGGAAAAGATGCCCACAGTCACACTACATATTGTTTTTTAAGTTAATGTTTGTAGAAAGTCTAAAAACTATGTGCTTCACAATCTCCTTGACCCCTTGTGAGCACATTGCCATTATCATGGTAAAAGCAAAAGCAGCTAGGGGACTGAAGGTTGCCTTTTATTCCTCTGTTTCATGGCCTGCCCATAACCAGGTATTGCCTGGTGGCCAACCTCCAAGTACTGAGCTTCTCCAAATAGTCCCAGCCCATTCAATGTGGGAGAACCTAATTCAGTATAACCTATTCAAGTGAATCCAAAAAATCAGTAGTTACCACCATTCTAACAGACAGAGCAAAAGCATTCAAAAAAATAAAAAGGGATAAACAAGGAAACTATATTATGCCAAAAAGAACCATAGACAACAAACTACTGTCAGTAATACACATATATATCCCAAATGCCTTAGCATCCAAATTCATTGAAGAAACACTATCTGAGCTACAAGAAGACAGACAGTAAACACAAAAGTGACAGAAGACTTCAATATCCTTCTATCTATTTTGGATAAGTCTAACAGAAAGATAAACGATAGGGAAAATGGGAAAAGGAACAAATTTCCAGAGAAACTAGAGCTAAAAGACATATGGTGTCTTCTAAATGGGATTGCAGAAGAATAAATATATTTCTCTGCACCACATGGGACTTTTATACATCCTTTACAGACCATAATAGAGTAAGAATAGAAATTGATTCAGTGACCACAAACAAAAGATACAGACCCAAATGGAGACTTAACAATGAATTCTTAAATAATGAGTGGGTCAAAGAACAAATCTTAGAAACAATTAACAACTATGTAAAAGGAAATGATAATGACTGAACAACATTCCAAAATTTCTGGCATGCACCTAAAGTAGTCTTCAGGGGAAAAATCATATCCTTACAGTGATACATTCACAAAATACAAAAAGAGAAGATTAATGAACTGAGTGTGCATTTTAAAAAATTAGAAAATTTTAAAAACCTAAAATAAGCACAAAAAAGGAGATTAAAAATCAGAGGGTAAATAAATTGGAAACAAAAAAATCCACAGAAATGATAAATAAAACAAAAACTGGTTCTTTGAAAAGTGGTAGTTTGATTGGTATGGTGCTGAGTAAGTACATTAATTTTGGTAAGATTGTCATTTTTATTATATTAGCTCAGCCTAACCACGAGCAACTAATGTTTTTCCATTTATTTCCATCGGGCTTTATTTGTGTGAAAAGTGTTTCATAATTATGTTCATATAGGCCCTGGGTTTGTCTTAGCAGGTAGACTCCAGAATATTTTACAGTGAATTTGGTAGGACTTCTTCACGTATTTTCCCAAATAGTCTATAAAGGATAGGAATTAATTGTTCTTTAAATGTTTGATAGAATTCACATGTAAAACCATCTGGCCCTGGAGATTTTTTCATAGGGGCTTGCTCAATTTCTTTTTCTGAGATGGGGCTATTTAGGTATTTTACTTCCTCTTCTATTAACCTGGGCAATTTATATTTTTGTAAATATTCATCCATTTCTGTAAGGTTGTCAAATTTATGGGCATACAATTGGGCAAAATAATTTCTAATTATTGTTTTAATTTCCTCTTCATTGGAGGTGAATTCACCCTTTTCACTTTTGATACTGGTAATTTGGTTTTCTTCTTTTTTAATCAAATTGACCAAAGATTTATCAATTTTATTGGTTTTTTCATAAAACCAACTCTTATTTATTAGTTCAGTAGTTTTCTTGATTTCAATTTTATTAATCTCTCATTTGATTTTCAGCATTTCTAATTTGGTATTTAATTGGGGATTTTCAATTTGTTCTTTTTCTAGCTTTTTCAGTTGCATGCCCAATTCATTGATCTCCTTTTTATCTGTTTTATCTATTTTATTCATGTAAGCTTTTAGAGATATAAAATTTCCCCTAAGAACTGCTTTTGCTGTGTCCCATAAGTTTTGGTATGTTGTCTCATTATTGTCATTCTCTTGAATGAAGTTATTAATTGTTTCTATGATTTGTTCTTTGGCCCACTCATTCTTTAGGGTTAGATTATTTAGTTTCCAATTAATTTTTAGTTTGTTTTTCCATGGTCCTTTATTACAAATAATTTTTATTGAATCATGATCTGAGAAGGATGCATTGACTACTTCTGCCTTTCTGCAACAGATTGTGAGGTTTTTATGCCCTAGTACATGGTCAGTTTTTGAGTATGTGCCATGTACCTGTGAGAAAAAGTATATTCCTTTTCATCTCCATTCATTTTTCTCCAGAGGTCTATCATATCTGCCTTTTCCAAAATTCTATTCACGTCTTTAACTTCTGTCTTGTTTATTTTGAGGCTAGATTTATCAAGTTCAGAGAAACGGAGGTTGAGGTCTCCCACTAGTATAGTTTTGCTGTCTATTTCTTCCTATAACTCCCTTAACCTGTCCTCTAAGAATTTGCATGCTATACTACTTGGTGCATATACGTTAAATAATGATATTGCCTCATCGTCTATGGTGCCTTTTAGCAGGATATAGTGTCCTTCCTTATCTCTTTTAATTAGATCTATCTTTGCTTTTGCTTTGTCTGAGATTAGGATCGCTACCCCTGCTTTTTTACTGGAGCTGAAGCACAATATATTCTACTCCAACCTTTTACCTTTACCCTGTGTGTATCCCCGGTTTCAAATGTGTTTCTTGTAAACAACATACTGTAGGATTATGGTTTTTAATCCATTCTGCTATCCGCTTCCATTTTATGGAAGAGTTCATCCCATTCACATTCATAGTTATGATTACTATCTATGTCTTTTTTTCCATCCTATTCCCCCCTGCCTTGTTTGTGCTTTTATTTCTCCCTTCTCTGTTCTACTCCTCAAAAGAGTTTTGCTTTTGACCACTGCCTTCCTCAGTTTACCCTCCCTCTTGATTCCCCTCCCTTTTCTTACCTTTTTCCCCTTGCTACTTCTGCCCTCCCTTCTGACCATCCCCTGCCTTTTCTTTCCCCTTTCCCCTCCTACTGCCTGTAGGTCAAGTTTGATTTCTATACTTACCAGAGTATGTTATTCCCTTCTTGAACCAAATCCAATGAGAGTAAAGCTCAAATATTGTTCTTATCCCTCCCTTTTTCCCTCTATTATATTTTTGTGCCTCTTCATGTGACATAATTTACCCTTTTCTACTACCTCCTTACCTCTTCTCCCAGAACCATCCCTTTATATCTTTGAATTATATTTTTATCATTATATCAGTTATATAAGTCCTGTCCCCCAGTTTAATAAATGGAGCTATTTTTTACTCTTCCGCCTGGCCCGTATTTTCTTTTCACTCTCTGCAGCATTCGGCCATCTCCGGCCATTCAGCACCACAGCTGCTGGTGGCTACTGGTGCCTGAACAGGGACCCTAAGGCAAGGGATACCCGAAGCAGACGAATACAAAGCAAACGGACCTGAGGCAGACACTCGGAGCAAACCAACACAAAGCAGATGGATCCCAGGTGAACACAGATTCAAAGCAGATGAACCTGAAGCAGAACGAAACTGGAGGACGGAGGCTCTGAAAGAGCTGAGTCTCCCGCAGAAAGGCTCTGGCAAAAATGGAGCTCTGGTGGACAAAACTCAGTCGATTAAGTATAAGGGCAATAATCTTTCTTCTCCTTTACTTTCACTTTTCTTTTCTAATTATCACCAGGCTTATACGGGGATTAAGGAGACGGGAGGGCAATAATCTTTCCTCTCCTTTACTTTCACTTTCCTGTTCTAAGGTAATCACCAGGCTTATATGGGGATTTAGAGAAATGGGGCAAATGCAATCGGGAAAAAGAGACTGAGAATACTATATGAAAGTTCTAAAGAAGCTAGTAAGGGAAAGAGGTCTCTTAATAACAACTACCCAAATTACAAGAATTTTTAGAGACAGTAGAGATGGGCACATTTCCCCGGTGGTCAGGAATTTGCCCCAGGTCATCTTAAAAATCAGGGTCTTCAGGACCCCAATAAAGCATGGCACCTGGCCTCTGTTACATTCCTGAGGGCCGAGCAATTTGTGTAAAGGATTCAAAAAATCCTCTCTGTGTTTCCTGTCTCTGTGTCTGTGTTCTGTATTTGTGTTTCTGTGTGGAGTGTGTAATCTGACACCCTGTAATGTCCATTATCTCTAGAGAGAAAAATGTTTTCCTGTTTAGTTTTTGTTATGGAAAAGGCAAGTTGGAGAAGGATCAGGTCAAAATTAGAAAGAAATAAGGTTTGGAAACTTTTGGGAAGTAGTTGGAAAAAATGCTCTTTCTTTCTCCCTCCATTCCAAATCTGGCCAATTCGGAATGTGAAGAGAGATAAGAAAGAAAGTGGGAAACTTTTCCCTCAGAATTTAAGTGAAATGTGTTCAGAATTTGGTATACTATTTGACACTAAGGCAAATTGGGAAAATGCATAGATCTCAAAAAGTGATACTTTTAGTCTCCCAGTACAAGGAGAAGGGACAAGGCACCACTGGATCTTTTCCAGAGTCCCACTCACCTTGACTGGCAAATTCAAAGTTCTCACTCTCAAAAAGTTTTTAAGGAGTGAACACAAAAAGTGAAATCTACTTGAGTAAAAATTAGAATCATTAAAATTCTTTTAGAAAAACAAAAGAAAGGGGGTAACAGAAACATTCCCAGATTTTATTAATAGACTCACACAAGCCATCCAAAGGAGTGTAAGGGACGCTGAAGCTGCCAATATATTGTTACAAAAGTTGGCAGCTGAAAATTGTAATGCCCTGCTAGGTGGCACCCCATATGACCATCTCTGAGATGATTCAAAGATGCCAAAAAGTGGGCACACTGGCATACCGCGCTGAGGTAATAGCTGCTGCTTTTAATCAACAGCAGCCAAAAACCACTTTAAAATGTTATAACTGTGGAAAGCCTGGACACGTGAAAAAGGAATGCAGAGCACCACGTAAAGGGATACAGAAAAGTTCCACCTCCCGACCTACCACACTGTGCCCTAGGTGTGGAAAGGGGAACCATTGGGCATCCAGAATGCCATTTGAATTCAGGAAACCACCCTTGGGGCCAGCCCTGGCCCAGGCAAACAATAGAGGCCGCCCTTACTCTAGTTCCCCCTCAGATGGTTTCAACTACCAACACACTTTACCCCTCACCATAAAAGACCTCCTTCATGCTACTCCAAGCAGTGTGGGTTTTGACCTTCCACCAGAGTATATGGCCCACTGCCTACCCTAACAACGGGACTCCTCATAGGATGCAGTAGCTCCTCCCTCAGAGGGCTCATTTTAGTCCCCGGGGTAGTAGATTCAGATTACATAGAAGAAATCAAAATTTTATTAATACACAACCTTGCCACATCCCATACATATAGGAATCCCATAGCACAATTGATTTTGATAAAATATGAAACCACAGGGAATTATTTTCAGAAGGTTTGGAGCTCACAAGGATTTGGAAGCACAGGAAGAGAGGCTTTCTGGGTACAATATATTACAGAAAAAAAGACCAACTTTGAAAATAAAAATAGAAGGCATAGAATATGAAGGATTGATAGATACTGGAGCAGACAAATCAATAATCGCAGACCAACTTTGGCCAAAAGCCTGGCCACTAGTAACAAGTGATATGTCACTGCAAGGAGTAGGGACGGTCACCATCCCAAAACAAAGTGCAGGACAGTTAAGCTGGGAAGTAGAGAAACAAAGAGGAAAATTCAGACCATATATTTTATCACATCTACCTATAAATCTATGGGGGAGAGACCTCTTGGGAGGTCACTATACAATCTCATCCCCCCCAGGATTTTTAGGAAGGGTCACTGTCATAAATTCTAAGAGTAGGGTGCCTAAGATAACCTGGAAGGATGGGCCCCCACTATGGGTTGAACAGTGGCCTTTAACAGAAAAACTACAGGCCCTTACCGATATTGTTAATGAACAATTAAAGGCAGGGCACATTGAAAGCTCCAACCGTCCTTGGAATTCTCCTATTTTCACTATAAGAAAGAAATCTGGAAAATGGAGAATGCTTAAACTATGGGAAATCTTCAACCAGGACCCCCCACACCTAACATGATACCTAGGGACTAGCCTTTATGGATCACAGATTTAAAAGATTGTTTCTATACTACTCAACAATATGTTGCACAAGCTTTACAACCTATAAGAGAAAAATATCCCAAAGCTTATCTCATTCATTACATGGATGACATACTGTGTTCACATCCACAGGCAGAGATTTTGAGCCTCATTTTACAGGAAACTGAGGCACAATTAAAAAATTACGGACTCGTCATTGCCCCAGACAAAATACAACTTGCTCCTCCATATTCGTATTTAGGGCAGACACTGAGTCCCACATCAGTAACACCTACAAAAATCTCTATTGGTAGACAAGAACTTAAGATACTCAATTATTTTCAAAAGCCGCTTGAGAATATTAATTGGGTTCATCCTCACCTACAAATAAGTACCCAAGAGTTGGGAGAACTATTCAAGATCTTAAGGGGAGATCCACACCCAAGTTCTCCTCAACAATTGACCCCACAAACCTCACAACAACTGACAAAAGTTAAGGAGGCTCTCCAAAAGTGACACTGCATTCTTTTGGTACTTTGTTTATCTCTCCTTGCCTTCAGAGATATTGCCTTCTCAGCCTCCTGAATCTGTTACTTACTATTGTGTGACCTTGGGCAAGTCACCGCTTTGGGACTGTTTACCCCTCTGCATAATGAGAGACTTGGAGGCAGCTAGGTAGTGCTGGCTGGGCCTGAGCCTGGAGTCAGTAAGACCTGAGTTCAAATCTAGCCTCAGACACTTAATAGCTGTGTGACCCTAGGCAAGTCACTTAACTTCAGTTTGTCTTAGTCCACAGGAGAAGGAAAAGGCAAACTACTCCCGTATCTTTGCCAAGAAAACCCCATGGACAGCATTGGCATGATATGATCCACAGGGTCACAAAGAGTTGGACATGACTAAACAACAACAACACAATGAGAGACTAAATGCTCTGAGGTTCCTTCACAGCTCTAGCTCTATGATCTTCTATGTGACTTGGGTAAATCATTCCAGGCTTCAGTTTCCCCCTTTGTAAAATAAGAGGGTAGGATGAAATGAATTACTTCCAAAGCCTCATCCTCCAGCTAGATTTGAGTCCATGATCCCATCTGCATCATACTTTCCTGTTTCCTCATCCACTTTTTAGCCTTGTGAATGTGGGCATCTCTAGAACTCCATGCTTGGTCCTCTACTCTTCTCTCCTCTCTCTCTCTCTCTCTCTCTCTCTCTCTCTCTCTCTCTCTCTCTGTGTGTGTGTGTGTGTGTGTGTGTGTGTCTCTCTCCCCCCCTCGCCACCCACAATCACATGCATTCTTAAGTCTTTGATGATCACTTCCCAATTCATTATATCCAGCCCTAACCTCTTTTGTGTTTCGGATCCACATCTCCACCTAGAGGTCCTATTGACACCTGAAGCCCAACAAGTCAAAAACAGAAATTGTTTTCTAACTGCATAACAGAAATGCTTAATGAGTTTGGTGAATGGAACTGAATTTGGAAGTGATCAAGCCCACTTCAGACTAAAGGTATTCCAGGAAGAGGGAATATAAGAACAAGAAATAAAAGTGAGAACAGGACAAGATGAGCTCAGAATCTCTGCTCCGCTGCAATGGAATAGAAAAGAGAAGCTTGAGAAAAAGGACTAGAAAAGAACTTGGGCCTGGGATGTGGCTCTGGTAATATGCTCAGGCTGCAGGAGAAAAGAGGCTAATGAATAAGTAAACATACGGGCTTGACACCTAAACCAGGAGGTACCAAAACAGGGAAGGAAAACTATAGGCCAATTTCCCTCATGAATAATGCAAAAATTTTAAATAAACTACTAGCAAGGAGATTACAGAAATATATTGCAAAGATCATACACTATGACCAGATGGAATTTATGCCAGCAATGCATGGCTGCTTCAATATTAGGAAAACTAACAGCATAATTTACCATATCAATAACAAAATCAACAGAAATCATATGATTATCTCAATAGGGGCAGAAAAAGCTTTTAACAACATACAATACCCACTCCTATTGAAAAAAAAACATTAGAAAGCATAGGAATAAATGGAGGCTTTCTTAAAATGATAAGTAGCATCTACCTAAAACCAAGAGCAAGCATCATCTTATATCATTAAGGCAAAGTTCATGACTGAAAAGGACCATGAGCATACCTGAATGGTTCGGAATCACAGAATATAATGAATTCTCTAGGTAGAAGGCAGAGGAAGTATAACATTTATTTAGACTCCAAAGGATCAGACCCAAGGACCAATGCCCCCAATTCAATATTGTGGTAACAACATTCCAAAACCAACAAGCCCACCTCACTATAGTAATGAGGAGGTTACAACAAAACATTATAGCAGCAAGCCAGACCATACTTGTGCTCCCCCGCAATGCTAGGGCCCTCCTATAAGAAGATCATGCACAAGTCCTAAGTCCCTGCTCAGCACTCTCTCCTGTGGCTCCGATGACTCCAAGTTCCGAAGCTCCCTCTTGTGTTCAGCACTCTCTGCTGTACACACTCTTGGCTCCTGAATCCTACACTCTCAGTCTTCAGTTTCTCAGCTTCTCACTTCTAGTCCTCTGTTTCTCAGCTTTTTCAGCTTCTGCCTTTTCCAAGCTCTGTTCTCTCTTTTTATAGTCCTTAGACATCATCTGATTGACTAGAGCTCAGGCACATACCATTGGCTCTAGTCTTAGCAACTCCCCTTAGGGCCCTGAGGGCTTCCCACCTCTCTCAAACTAGCTAACTAGTTTGCTAACTGGCCTGGGACCTCACACTTAATTAGTGAAAGGGGGTGGGCCTCTCTCTAATCAGACTTCCCTTTGTTGGCCCCACCTGAAGCCTATTGAGTGGGTGGGAAAGATCTTTTCACTTAGTGATTGGCTTTACACATCTCTAATGCGTATAAGCTAGAAGCCTTCCCAATAAGATCAGAGGTGAAGCAAAGACATCCATTATCACCTCTGTCATCCAGTATCATACCAGCATCATCAACACTGTACTAGAAATGCTAGCTATAGCAATAAGAGAAGAAAAATAAATTGAAGGAATAAGAATAAGCAACAAGGAAACAAAATTCTTTGAAGACAATATGATGACATACTTAGAGAACCCTAGAGAGTCACCTAAAAAACTAGTTGAAACAAACTTTAGCAAAGTTGCAGGATATAAAATAAACCCACATAAATCATCAGCATTTCTGTATATTACCAACAAAACCCATCAGGAAGAGATAGAAAGAGAAATTCCATTTAAAATAACTGCAGAAATAAATATAAAATACTTGGGAGTTTACCTGCCAACACACACTTAGGGACTACATGAACACAATTACCAAACACTTTTCCACAAGTAAAGACAAATCTAAAACAATTGGAGAGAATAAAGATGACAATTCTACCTAAATTAACTTATTCAGGGGGCGGAGCCAAGATGGCCGCATGAAGGCAGCGTCTTACCGGAGCTCTCTCACAAGGTCTGTCAGATTCAAATAAAAAAGTGAATTTGAACAGATTTGAGAGAGTCAGAAACCGCGAGCAGTCTGCGTGGGGCAAATTTCCGAGCCAGGAGAGTTTGAAAGGCCGGAGGAACGAACCTGTAGGCTCGGAGAGTGCTCGGTGCAGAGCTGCTCCAGAACAAAGCGGAAGCGGCTGGCCGGGAAATCCACGTGGGAGACGGGCTGGGAGAAAGCTGGGCGCCCGAAACCGGCGGAGATCCCCAGACCTCCCAACACAGGACGGCAGTCTGTGGAAGCGACGAGAGGCAGCGCAACGCCACCGGCCGTGAAAACACCCACTCCTGACGCTTGCAAAACCCAGGAACTCGGCTTCTTGAACTTCCGGAAGACTCAATGGCCAGGTAAAAGGCTCTAATCCCTCCCCCCCTCACCCAGAGAATTCCTTGGGAAAAAAAAAAGAGAGAACTGAAACAGAGGAGAAAATAGTGGGGCCTCACAGGACAAATACTAGAACCTCATTAGTCCCAGAGGGGCAGAGTCGGCAGGGGTCAACGCCAACAGCCCAGACGTAACCTTGCTCCCCCAGGGGAAGTGCCAGACATCAGCTCAAACAACAAACAGCTGAGACCATTGCTGAAAAGCAAGTGCTGGAGAGCACCCATAGGGAGTGAGACGCCAGGGAGCCAGACACCTCCCCCACACCTCAGGAAACTGAAGGTTATAATTCTAGACTCACAACCCCCAGAATAAGAAAGCTGGGAAAGAAAGCCCTGAGGCCCACAGATAGAAATTCGTTGTAAAGCCAGCAAAAGGCAAACTAACATGAAGAAGAACACAAAAAAACCGAGGACAATAGATTCTTTTTATGGAGACAGGCAGGATCAAAATACAAATATGGAAGAAGAAAGTAATGATACGGTAGATACATCAGATACCTCAAAAGGTAATATGAACTGGTCTCCAGCCCAAAAAGCCCTGCTGGAAGAGCTAAAGAAGGATTTTAAAAACCAAATTAGGGAGCTAAAAGAAAATATGGAAAAAAAGATTGGCGAAATGGCTACGGAGATTCAGAATGTAGAGAGAGAAAATCACACCCTAAGAGGCAAAATCAACCAATTGGAAAAGGAGACTCAAAAGCAAAATGTAAACACTAACTCATTAAAAATTAGACTTGAGCAAGTGGAAGCTAATGAATCTATGAGGCACCAAGAAGTAATAAAACAAAACGTAAAGAATGAAAAAATAGAAAAAAAATGTGAAATATCTGATTGGCAAAACAACCGACCTGGAAAATAGATCCAGGAGAAACAATTTGAGAGTTATTGGTCTACCGGAAATCCACGATGAAAAAAAGAGCCTTGACAGTATCTTAGAAGAAATTATCAAAGACAACTGCCCAGAGGTCCTAGAACTAGAGGGCAAAATAGTCATTGAAAGAATTCACAGATCACCCCCTGAAAGAAATCCCAAACTGAAAACACCAAGAAATATTATAGCCAAATTTCAGAGCTATAAACTCAAGGAGAAAATACTGCAAGCAGCTAAAAAGAAGCAATTCAAATATCGTGGAACTACAGTCAGGATCACGCAGGATCTCTCAGCTTCCACATTAAAAGACAGGAGAAATTGGAATATGATATTCCGAAGGGCAAAGGAGCTGGGACTACAACCAAGGATCAACTACCCAGCAAAACTAAGCATAACTTTCCAGGCAAGGCGATGGACATTCAATGAAATAAGGGAATTCCAGACCTTCCTGATGAAAAGGCCAGAACTCAATGGAAAATTTGATCTCCAAATACAAAACTCAAGAGAGACATAAAAAGGTAACCAGGGGGAAAAACCCCACAAACCTTATTAACCAATAAGGTTAGGTTGTTTACATCTTTCTGTGGGATTATATCATCTGATGTATGTTTCATATATATATATATATATATATATATATATATATATATATATATATATATATACACACACATATATATAAGTCATTCGTGTGAATGGTACAGCTATTATGACAATTGAAAGGGATATACATAGGTTGTGAATGCCTGTATAAATTAACTGATGTAAAGATATAAAATATAACTAAGAGATATAAAGGGAGGGCTATGAGAAGTGGTAAGGAGGTAGTAGAAAAGGGTAAATTACAGCAAATGAAGTGGCACAAAAACGTATTACAGTAGAGGGAAAGAAGGGAGGGAGAAGAGCAGTATTTGAGCTTTACTGTCATCTGATCTAGTTCAAGAAGGGAATAACATACTCTGGTAAGTTTAGAAATCTAACTTGTCCTACGGGAAGTGGGAGGGTAAGGGGGGAAAAAGGGAGGGGGGTGGTCAGAAGGGGGAGGAGAAGTAGCAAGTGGGTAACGGTAAGATAAGGGAGGGGAATAAAGAGGGAGGGGTAAATGAGGAAAGCAGCAGTCAAAAGCAAAATTTTGTTGAGGAGGAGAAGGAGAAAGGGAGAAATAAAAGCATAAACAGGGGGAATTAGGATGGAGAAAAAGACACAGATAGAAATCATAACCCTGAACGTGCAGGGGATGAACATTCTCACAAAACAGAAGCAGATAGCAGAATGGATTAAAAACCATAATCCTACAATATGCTGTTTACAAGAAACGCATTTGAAACAGGGGGATACGCATAGGGTAAAGGTAAAAGGCTGGAGTAAAATATATTGTGCCTCAGCTAAAGTAAAAAAAAGCAGGTGTAGCAATCCTAATCTCAGACAAAGCAAAAGTAAAGATAGATTCAATTAAAAGAGATAAGGAAGGACATTATATCCTGCTAAAAGGCACCATAAACAATGAAGCAATATGATTGCTTAACATATATGCACCAAGTGGTAAGGCATACAAATTCTTAGAGGAGAGGTTAAGGGAGTTACAGGAAGAATTAGACAGCAAAACTATAATATTGGGAGACCTCAACCTCCCCCTTTCTGAACTTGATAAATCTAACCTCAAAATAAATAAGAAAAAAGTGAAGGAGGTAAACAGAATTTTAGAAAAGGCACATATGATAGACCTCTGGAGAAAACTGAATGGGGATAAAAGGGAATATACTTTCTTCTCAAAAGTACATGACACATACTCAAAAATTGACCATGTACTAGGGCATAAAAACCTCACAATCCAGTGCAGAAAAGCAGAAGTAATCAATGCATCCTTTTCAGATCATGATGCAATAAGAATCATTTTTAATAAAGTACCATGGAAAAATAAGCTAAAAATTAATTGGAAACTAAATAATTTAATTCTAAAGAATGAGTTGGCCAAAGAACAAATCAGAGAAACAATTAATAATTTCATTCAAGAGAATGACAATAATGAAACAACATACCAAAACTTATGGGATGCAGCAAAAGCAGTTCTTAGGGGAAGTTTTATATCTCTAAATGCCTACATGAATAAAATAAGGAAAGAGGAGATCAATGATCTGGGCATACAGCTGAAAAAGCTAGAAAAAAAGCAAATTGAAAATCCCCAATTAAATACCAAATTAGCAATACTGAAAATCAAAGGAGAGATTAATAAAATTGAAACCAAGAAAACTATTGAATTAATAAATAAAACAAAGAGCTGGTTTTATGAAAAAACCAATAAAATTGATAAACCTTTGGCCAATTTGATCAAAAAAAAGAAAGAAGAAAATCAAATTACCACTATCAAAAATGAAAAGGGTGAGGTCACCTCTAATGAAGAGGAAATCAAAACAATAATTAGGAATTATTTTGCCCAATTGTATGCCCATAAATTTGACAACCTTAGAGATATGGATGAATATCTACAAAAACATAAACTGCCCAGGTTAACAGAAAGGAAGTAAATTTCTAAATAACCCCATCTCAGAAAAAGAAATTGAGCATGCCATCAATGAACTCCCTAGGAAAAAATCTCCAGGGCCAGATGGTTTTACATGTGAATTCTATCAAACATTTAAAGAACAACTAATTCCAATACTTTGTAGACTATTTGGGAAAATAGGTGAAGAAGGAGTCCTACCAAATTCTTTTTATGACACAAATATGGTACTAATACCCAAACCAGGTAGAGTCAAAACAGAGGAGGAAAATTATAGACCAATTTCTCTAATGAATATTGATGCAAAAATTTTAAATAAAATATTAGCAAAAAGATTGCAGCAACTCATTACGAGAATAATACACTATGACCAGGTAGGATTTATTCCAGGAATGCAAGGCTGGTTCAATATTAGGAAAACTATTAGCATAATTGACCATATCAACAACAAAACTAGCAGAAACCATATGATCATCTCAATAGACGCAGAAAAAGCCTTTGACAAAGTACAACACCCATTCCTATTAAAAACACTAGAAAGCATAGGAATAAGTGGAACCTTCCTCAAAATTATAAATAGCATCTACCTAAAACCATCAACAAGCATTATTTGTAATGGGGATAAGCTAGATGCATTCCCAATAAGATCAGGGGTGAAACAAGGATGTCCATTATCACCCCTGTTATTCAATTTGGTACTAGAAACGTTAGCTGTAGCAATAAGAGAAGAAAAGGAAATTGAAGGGATTAGAATAGGAAAAGAAGAAACTAAATTATCACTTTTTGCAGATGATATGATGATTTATCTAGAGAATCCTAGAGAATCAAGTAAAAAACTACTTGAAATAATAAACAACTTTAGCAAAGTTGCAGGATATAAAATAAACCCACATAAATCCTCAGCATTCCTATACATTACTGACAAAGCCCAACAGCAAGAGATAGAAAGAGAAATTCCATTCAAAGTTACTGATGGCACTATAAAATATTTGGGAGTCTATTTGCCAAGACAAACCCAGGGCCTATATGAACATAACTATGAAACACTTTTCACGCGAATAAAATCAGATCTAAATAAATGGAAAAATATCAGTTGCTCATGGTTAGGCCGAGCTAATATAATAAAAATGACAATCTTACCTAAATTAATCTATCTATTCAGTGCCATACCAATCGAACTACCAAAAAATTATTTTACTGAGCTGGACAAAATAATAACAAAATTCATTTGGAAAAACAAGAGGTCTAGAGTATCTAGGGTATTAATGAAAAGACATGCTAGAGAAGGTGGCTTAGCCACACCAGATATTAAACTGTACTACAGAGCAGCAGTCATCAAAACTGCCTGGTACTGGTTAAGAAATAGGGGTGTGGATCAGTGGAATAGGATAGGTACACAAGTAGGAGAAATCAACAAGTTTAGCAATCTACTCTTTGATAAACCCAAAGAGGCCAGCTTCTGGGCTAATAATTCACTATTTCACAAAAACTGTTGGGAAAATTGGAAAATGGTAGGGCAAAAACTGGGCATAGACCAATATCTTACACCATATACCAAAATAAAGTCAAAATGGGTTCATGATTTAGGAGTAAAAGCTGATACTATAAGTAATTTGGGAAAGCAAGGAATAGTTTACTTATCAGATTTATGGAAAAGTAAAGAATTCATGACCCAACAAGAGATAGAGAGCATTACAAAATGCAAAATGGATAATTTTGATTATGTCAAATTGAAATGTTTTTGTACAAAAAAAGCCAATGCAACAAGAATTAGGAGGGACGCAGAAAATTGGGAGAAAATCTTTGCAACTAGTATCTCTGATAAAGGCCTCATTTCTAAAATATACAGGGAACTGGGCCAAATATATAGGAATACAAGCCATTCCCCAATTGAGAAATGGTCAAAGGATATGAACAGGCAGTTTTCAGAGGAAGAAATTAAAGCTATCTATAGGCATATGAAAAAATGCTCTGGATCACTACTGATTAGAGAAATGCAAATCAAAACAACTCTTAGATACCACATCTCTCCTGTCAGATTGGCTAAAATAACAAAACAGGAAAATGATAAATGCTGGAAAGGATGTGGGGAAATTGGAACATTGTTGCATTGCTGGTGGAGTTGTGAGCTGATCCAGCCATTTTGGAGAGCAGTTTGGAACTATGCCCAAAGGGCTATAGATATGTTCATACCCTTTGACCCAGCAATACCACTTCTAGGGTTGTATCCCAAAGAAATCACAGAAGCGGGAAAAGGACCCATATGTACAAGGATATTTATAGCAGCTCTTTTTGTGGTAGCCAAGAATTGGAAATCAAAGGGATGCCCATCAATTGGGGAATGGCTGAACAAGCTGTGGTATATGAAGGTGATGGAATACTATTGTGCCATAAGAAATGGGGATGATGCAGACTTCGTAACAACCTGGAAAAACCTACACGACATAATGCTGAGTGAGCGGAGCAGAGCCAGGAGAACGTTGTGCACAGCCACAGATATATGGATCCCATGAGGACCAACCCTGACATACCGCGCTCTTCTCAGCAACCTAAGGGGCAAGGACAACTCCAGGGGACTCAAGATGGAGAATGCTGTCTTCATCCAGAGAAAGAACTGTGAAGTTTGAATACAGATCGAGGCGCACTACATGCTCGCCTTTTTTGCTTCTCTTTTGTTTTTGTTTTTGGGTTGTTGTTTTTTTTTTTTTTTTGGTTCTGTTTCTTCTTTCTCATGATTCATTCCATTGGTCAAAATTCTTCTCCACAACTTGACTAGTGCATAAATTAATTCAATGCAAAGTTATACATGACAGTTATATGAGATTCCATGCCGTCTTGGGGAGGGAGGGGGGAGGGAGGGGAGAAAATCTGGAACTCAAAACTATGTAGAACCGTGTGTGGTAAACTAAAAATAAATAAAGAAATTAAAAATAATTTAAAAAATAGTAAAAAAAACAAACAAAAAAAACTTATTCAATGACATATCAACCTACCAAAGAATTCTTTTTTAGAGCTAGAAAAAAATATTCATCTGGACAAACAAAAGATCAAGAATATCAAGGGAATCAATGAAAAAAAATGAAGAAAGGCAGCCTAGAAGTACCAGATTTCAAACTATATTACAAAGCGGTAATCAAAATAATCTGGTACTGGCTAAAAAATAGAACGGTGGATCAGTGAAATATGTTAGGTACACAATACATAGGACTAAATGACCGTCGTAATTTAGTGTTCGATAAACCCAAAGATCCAAGTTTGCTGGGCAAGAACTCACAAAAACTGCTGGGAAAACTGGAAAGTGGTCTGGCGGAAATTAGGCACACAGACCAACATCTTAAACTGTATACCAAGATAAGGTCAAAATGGGTACGTGATTTAGACATAAAAGGTGACATCATAAATAGAGGAACATGGAAGAAATTACCTGTCAGATGTATGGATGAGGTAAGAGTTCATGATCAAACAAGAGATACAGAGGATCACAGGAGGTAAAATGTATATTTTTTTTACTTTAACAAGAATTTTATTTCAGATTCAAGTTCCAACACATTAGAAAACTATCACTGTTAAGGATTTGGCCAACAGGCAATGATTTTTTTTTCTTATAACCCATAAAACTACCATATTATCTCATGCCAGTCTCCCGCACTGATTTCTTTCTTCCAGCAGAAGATCCATTAAAATGGATAATTTTGATTACATGAAATAAAAAAGGGTTTGCACAAACAAGAAGAATGCAGCCAAAATTAGAAGAAAAGTGGAGAACTGGGGAAACTTTTTATGGCAAGTTTCTGTAATAACGGTCTAATTTCTCAAATATATAGGGAACTGAGCCAAATTTATAAAAATAAGAGCCATTCCCTTCAATTGATAAATGGTCAAAGGCTATGAACAGGCAATTTTCAGAAGAAACCAAAGCTCTCAATTAACATATGAAAAAAATGCTCTAAATAATTAAGAATTAAAGAAGTACAAATTAAAACAACTCTGTGTTAGCACCTGATACCCATCAGATTGGCTAACATGAAGAAAAGGGAAATGATAAATGTTGGAGGGGTTGTTGAAAAACAGGTACGCTAAATGCACTGTTGGTAGCAGCTGTGAACTGATGCAACCATTTTTGAGAGCAATTTGGAACTATGTCTAAGGGCTATAAAACTGTGCTGCCCTTTGATCCACTGATACCACTACTAGAGGTGGCAAAGAAAGGTGGAAATTGAGGGGATGCTCATCAAAGGGAGAACAGCTGAACAAATTGTATTATATGATTGTGATGGGTTTACTATTGTGCCATAAGAAATGATGAGGGGGATGGTTTCAGAAAATCCTCGGAAGACTTACATGAGCTGATGTAAAGTGAAGTGAGCAGAACTAGAACATTGTACACAGTAACAGCAATATTGTACGATGAGCAACTGTGAAAGACCTAACTGCTCTGATCAAAAAAATAATCTAAAACAATTGTAAAAGACTGGATGAAAAATAGTATCCACCTCCAGAGAGAGAACTGATAGATTCTGAGTGCAGATTGAAGCATTTTTCCCTTTTTCAATTTTTCTTGTTTATTTTTAACAGTGGCTAACACAAAAATGGGCTTTGCATAACTTTATAGGTATAATGTGCTTGTCTTCTCAATGGGTGGGTGAAGGGAAGGAGATATTTTGAAACTCAAAATAAATTTAAAGCAAAAAAAGAGGGAAGGAAGCTAATGCACAGTCCCAGTCAGGGTTGGTGTAGTAGGAAAGAGAAAAGAGGGAATAAGAACACAAATTTTACTTCCTTTACAACGTAGGCAAGAATGGCTCAGGACTCTTTCAAACATTCGCAGGCAGTGTACCCAGTGGGAGTGTACTGGAATTGGAGGCAGGAAAACCTGTCTCAAACACCCACTAGCTATGTGAACCTAGGCCTTCCATCTTTGAGCCTCAGTTTATTCATCTGTAAAATGGAGATAATAATAGCACTTACCTCACTGCAAGGATCAGATGAAAATATTTGTAAGTATTTTGCAAACTTTAAAGCCTATGTAAATGTGAGTTATTCCTCTACTCCCCCTCCTCTTTCTCCAAAAAAAACTTATTTGGGTTTTTTCCCTGTCCTGGGCTTGGCAGATAGTGGGCAGGGGGAGCTCAGGGACCTAGGTAAATCCTTCCCTCTCCCCACTTTCTTCCCTGTAACATCAGGGGCTGCTGCCTGTCTCTGTTCCCTTTTCTAAAAGCTGATTTCCTAGCTTGTTGATATGTTTGCTGGAAAAGACTGGGTACCTGGTGACGTGGTTCAATGCCTTGGTTAGTGCCCCTACCCCACAAGCCCAGGAAATCTGAGTCACCCTGGCAAGTATGGTTGACATGCAATTCTGCCCTAATGCCAGGGGAATTACCCTTCCCTTTTGGCCTGTTTTAACTCAGACTCTCCTAAGCCTGCCTCTTACCACTAAAGCCTTTCCTTCTGGGGCTTTCCTGATGATAGGCAGGGATTCCCGTGTCTAGGAGGGGATGGTTGTGGTATCAAGGTATCATTGTTAGTCTAAACAGCTTGCCCTTGAGTAGGCATGAATTCTTGTCCACACCGCCCTTACCCCTGAAATTTCACCTTGGGCACCTCAGATGTGCCAGCCTCAGAGAGGCTGGAGTACCAGAGAGGAGGGAGGAAGTAAATGTGTGTGTGTGTGTGTGTGTGTGTGAGAGAGAGAGAGAGAGAGAGAAAGAGACAGACAGACAGACAGAGACAGAGACACAGAGACAGAATGGAGGGAGGAGGAACATTCAGGAGAATATTCACATCCCCACACGGACTTGCAACCCAGTGACCAGTGCTGTTCTCCGAGCAAAATGCTGTATTTCTTGACATTTTCCAAGGATGTTTTCTCTCCGTATCTGTATTTCCCTCCCTCCTCACCTTCCTGGTTTAAAGCTCCTTAAAGGCTTAAAAATGTAGCTAAAATTCGACGTTCTACAGGAAGACTTTACGATCCCCCATATTAATAGCTCTGTTGATTATTTCTTCTTTATCCCGTTTATATCTTGTTTACATGGTTGTTTACATGTTGCCTCTCCCTTTTGTGGGCAGGGACCCCGTTTTTGCCTTGCCTTGTCTCCCTAAAACTTAGTACGGTGTTTGGTACATAGTAGGCACTTAATAAATGCTTATTGCTTGAGGAGGAGGAAGAGACAAGGGCCACACATGCCGCCTGAGCCTGTGATGTACTTGAACACCCCCTCCCCCACATTCGGAGGCGCCACAGACTTGCGGACCCCTCCCAGCCGAGCAACCCTTTCATCTGGCCCCACGCCTTCCTTCTAGGTACTTTCTCCAGTTTGGTGGGCCAAAAGGGGAGAGCAAAGGGAGGGGGGTGAAGAGGGCTAAGGGCGAGGACTAGCCCCTTTCTCAGTTCAGAAAGCTGTCCGTCCCAGCCATGACCAGAAGCGGCGCTCTTTTTCTTTCTCTCTCTCTCTCTCCTCTCTCTCTCTCTCTCTCTCTCTCTCCCCTCTCTCTTCTCTGTGTCTCTCCTCCTCTCTCTCTCTCTCTCTTTCTCTCTCTCTCTCTCTCTCTCTCTCTCTCTCTCTCCTGCCTTATCTCAGCCCAGCCTGTCCCTTATCTCGCTGGGTGCTGGGTCCCTTTCTTGCCGCCGCAGCCGCGGCCGTAATCGCGGTGCCCTCATTTTCCCTCTCATCCTCTGTATCATTCATTCTCTCTCTCTCCCCCTTCTCTCTCCATCGAACCTTCTCTCTGTAAATATTACTGTCGCATCCGATTCTCTCGTTGGCTTTACTAGAGTGAGAGGACCCGGGTTTGGAGCCTGTCTCTACCATCCGTGTGACCTTGGGTAAGTCACTTAACCTCGCTCGGCCTCAGTTTCCTCCTCTGTAAAATGAGGCCCTTCCAGCTCTCCGGGGTGGGGGGGAGTCGGTCAGCCCGCTTCTGCGTCTGTACAAAGCCAGGGGTGGAAAGCGGGGGCGGCTATAGGGGGCCGCCCACAGCCCCTCCTCCCCTCCCAGACGTTCCCCATTTTTGTACCCACCCATCCCCCCCCCGCCCCGCCCCGCCGCTAAGGCTGCCATGGAGAACACTGGATCCCTCTTTCATCTCCTCCATTCCCAGTCCCCCTCCCCCCACCGCTCTCGCCCCCCAAAAGCTTGCACAGAGGGCGCTGACGTCACCCGAGGGCATAATGAGCCTGGCAACTCCCGCAAAGCTGAGCTGTGATTGGCTGAGAAATAAGTGAGAAGTGCTGATTGGTCCAAGTGAGAATGGCCAATAGCCTTTGGCCCCAGCTGGCAAACGATTGGCTAAGAGCATGTTACCGGGCGGCCGCACGGCGATAGCTGAGTAGGGATCGTGAGGCCTGGTGGGGCTGGGCTGTGCCGGGCTGGGCTGTGGGGGAGGGGCGTGCGCCCAGCCGTCAAGCACCTGGAGTGGGGGTGCCGGGATGGATCAGGTGGGACCCCCAAGGATGAGCCAGTGCACGGCCACGCCCCCTCTCCCCCCACCGGGAGAAGCTGCTACCCTGACCCCGCCACCCCAGGCCGGCCAGGCCTCCCGGGTACCCCTTGCCCAGCCATGCCTCTGTTGTGGCCTTCCCGGCCCCCGCCTGTACTCGTGCTGGGCCTGCCCCTGGCGGCCAGGCCCGGGCCCCCAGGTGGGCAGGGTGGTGGCTCCCTGGTGTCCAGCCCACGGCTGGTACACACCCGGCCTGTGAGCCCAGATTGGCTGTGGGGTTTGGGCAGCTCCCCCTTCTGGGTCTTGGTTTCCCCTAGAGCTTTAGGGCCCCTTGCGGCTCTAGCATGATGAAGGGAAGGCAAGGCCGCCCCAACCTCCTTCACCCCAAAGCACCCTGCCCTGCTTTGCACTGCTGTTGCCCAGTTGCAGCAGCACCCAGGCTTGTGGTTAGTAGAGCTGAGGAGGCACTAGGACAGTTTGTTCGTCTCTCCCCAGGCCGCTGCCTCTGTACAGGTTACCACCCAAAACCACAGGGTGGGAAAGGCGAAGGGCCACGTGGTTACTGTTATGACTCTGCTACCTCTTCCCCCAAGCAGTGGCTCTACTTAGGAGGAATTAGGCCAACTTCTGGCCCCTCGCCTCATTGCAGTCAGTCAGCATGCACTTCTCAAGCCTCTAATGTATGCCAGGTTCTGTAACAAGTGCTGAGGATACAAAGAGAGGCAAAAGACAGTCCCTGCCCTCAAGGAGCTTGCTATGTAATAAGGGAGACAATGTGTGCAAACCCCTTTGTATATATGAGATATCTACAGTGTAAATTCTTCAGTCCGGGTCACTGATACTCAGGCCTCACACAGTTCCCCGTCAGTACTGAGTCCAGTACTTTGCATTGGGATGACAAGATGGGAGTACAGAGGGGGACACAGACATGGCCCTCACATTGGGGAAAAAGCCAGAAAATTCCTAGCAAAGTGAGGGGATCCAGTTTAAGGACCTATGTTCCAGGCTCTACCCTAGTTTCCAAGGATAGAGTGAAGAACCAATCAATCAAAAAACATTTAGTGCCTACTATGTGCCAGGCACTGTGCTAAGCACTTTCCATACAAATATCAAGGGATAATGAAACAGTCCCTGCCCTCAAGGAGCTTATGTTCTACTGGGACTGGGGCTTTGGCACTGGCTATTGAGGAGTGACTTGCCATGTGACCCGGCCTGCTTTGAGTAGAAGCAGCTGGATAGAGCCCTGGACAAGGAGTCAAGAAGACCTGAGTTCAAATGTAGCCTTAAATACTTACAAGCTGCGTATCGCTGGGCAAGTCACTTCACTTCTGCCTGCCTTGGTTTCCTCAACTGTAAAATGGGACTAGCAACAGCACCTACCTCCCAGGCTTGTTGTGGGAATCAAATGAGATAATATTTGTAAAAAGTGATCAGTAAAGCTCCCGACACACAGTTTGTTGTTGCTAAGTCATTTCAGTCATGTCTGACTCTTCATGACTCCATTTGGGGTTTTCTTGGCAGAGATACTGGAGTGGTTTGCCATTTCTTTCTCCAGCTCATTTTACAGATGAGGAAATTGAGGCAAACAGGATAAAGTGACTTGTCCAAGGTCACAGAGCTAGGGAGTTTCTGAGGCCAGATTTGTCTTCCTGACTCCAGGCCCAGCACTCTATCCACTTCACCACCTAGCTGCCTCTTAGCACACAAGAGGCACCATATAAATGCATATTCCCTTCCTCCCCATCTGATCCTCCAGGGATAGAAAAGACCCTTCTCAGTCCAGGTTGGGTTCCTGCAACTCTGAGGAAAAAAAAGAGGAGAAAATGGAGGAGGTGACCAAGAAAGAAGGAAAAAAAGCAGCAGAAAGGCCAATGGACTCGAGCCTTGGGAGGCAGCCTGGCCCTCTCTCCCACCAAGGGGAGACCAGAGCTGCTATCCCCCAGGAGCCAAAAGTGTGGGGCCCTGGAGAGACAGAAGCAGGGGCCTACTGCCTTCAGGAGGAGGAGGAGGCTCTGAGCATCCCTGGGTCAGCAGAGGAGGATGAGGAGATCGAGGCTGTCCAGGCCATGGCTCTAGGGCTGGAGTTACAGTGCAGGCTTCAGCTCCACCTGGACCAGCTAGAGGCCAAGGCCAAGGCCAAGGCCAAGGCTGTGGCAGATGCTGCCGCAGCACGGGGCAGCTCACAGCCTGCTCTGGGGGCCTGTGGAAGTCTGGCAGCCCCAGATTGCCCTCAGCCCTTAGCCTGCCAGGGCAGTCATGGGGAGCCCCACATCAGGACCCAAGATTTGGACGCTGTCCCGAGGCAAGTCCCTGAAGAGGTCAAGCTGGGTGAGAAGGGAGGCTCGGAGCCATTTGGGGGGCCCCTTTGGAGAACAGAATGGTGTCCCAGAGAGAAGGGAGATATTGCTGCTGAAGCTTGGGGAGGCCTGCCAACCTCTGATCCTACTAGTGTTTGCCAAAGAAGACAGCTCTACCCAAATCAGGAGCTAAAAGGCCATGTGAGTATCCCTGTCCTGGCCCTTCCCCAGACCCTAAAACAACCAGGTGTCCCGTCCTACCTCTTCCCTTGTCTTAGGACTGGGGAACATGAATCCTTTGCTGCTTCCCCACACCCCACCAAATTTCCATCTGCCCCATCCACTGTTGAGGGGAAGGGCATTGTCCCTCCCTTCCCCAGGCTTGATCCCATGTCTACTCCCCAGGTCCCTGAAGGAGCCAGCACCCTGGAGCTAACACAAGGTAAGACTGCTCAAGACAGGGGTGTATGTGGGTGTGGGTGTGGGTGTGGTATGTGTGTGTGTGTGTCTGTCACTCCATCCCCACCTCTATAGGCAAAGACTGACTCACTGTTCACTGTTCCCCTGGGTAGTATAAACAACTCCCTTCCCCCTAAGCCAAAATGAGGCTGTTTCCTTATGAGGAGAGGAATTCCAGCTTAGCTGTTCCCCAGGGGCTGCCAGGCCTAGGCACGTGTATGGGCACTACTTTCCCTAGGACCCCCAGCCTTCTAGGGGGAGATGGAGGACCGCTTCTCCTGCCCCCTACTCCCTCTCCTGTTGAGCTCCCAATGAGCCCTATCCCTACCCTCTCCCTTCCCCCCCCCACAGAGAACTGCAGCCTCAGGGACATCAGTAGCCCGAAGCCTGGAGAAGCCCTGACCCCACTTGGGGAGCAGCTGGAGAGGTGAGAGACTCCCCAATGCTTCCACCCTCTCCACCCAGTCACCAGGTGCCTTCCTCACTCACTCTTTCCTTCATTTCTCAATGAAAAGCCAGAGTTCTGGTTGACAAAGATCTCAGTTCAAAGCCTGGCTTTGCCTCTCACTAACTGTAATCTTGGGGAAGTCATTTTTTCCTCCCTGGACCTCAGTTTCTCCTTTTTCAAAGAAGATGGTTTGACTAGATAATCTTTGAGACCCTTTCTAGCCCAACTTCTCTGGTTCTCTTATCCCATATCCTTGGCCCTCCTCTTTTCATGCCACTAATCCTTGAAACCCTAGCTGTGTGACCTTGGACAAGTCCCTTCTCTTGAGGCCTCTGTTTCCCTCTCCTTTCGGATGCTGGCCTCGTTTCTGCCTTTCTGGCCTGTGCTCTGAGCAGATTGCCTTTCCCAGCTAACCTCAGGGTTCCTCTCCCCTTGTCTCCAGCACAGTGCCTAGTCTAGGGCAGGGGCCCCTAACTGCTGCACGTGCCGCCCCCTCACCCCAAGGAAGAGCAGGAACATCCTAGGCCAATGTCCTGAGGGCCCAAGCCCCAGGTTCGGTCCCTGCCCCATGTTCTCCTCTCTTTCCTGCCCCTGCTTCTGGATTCAGATGTGTTTGTGTGTATGCTTGTGTGACAAGTCCCTTCTCTTTAGGCCTCCTCTGGCTCTGGCAAATGGAGGAGGATGGGGAGTCACTGATCTATAAGCTCTTTTCCAGTCTTCAATTTGTGTGTATCTGTGTGTGAGTGTGTCCACACCTGTCCCCTGCTGTCGCCACCGCCACTGGTGCTGCTTCCACCACCACCATCTTTGCTGCCTCCTCTGGCTGTGCTCTCCAAACTCTTGTGCTGTCCCATATTTGCAGTCCCCCCCTACCCCCCCAGAACCTAGTCTGGACTCCCCCAGAAGCAGAGGAGGCCCCTGTCTACTCCTCTCCACCCTGTAGCCTGTCTGACTCAGAGACATTTGCCAGTGGAGGGAAGGAGGAGTCACAAGCTTGAGGTGAGTGGCCCCAGGTGAGGGAAGGGAGAGAGCAGGGGGTCGGGTGCCTTCAGAGGTCCAGGTGCTAGGCCTCCTCAGCTTCCTTACCCACAACAGGGGTGTGGAGGGTCATTAGAAATGCATGCTTCACTGATACCCTCCTCCATCCTTGCTACAGGCAAGACCCCAGCTCCAGGACTTCTGACAGGAGGACAGTGGCCTTCAAAGAAAGGGCCTCTACGTGGAACTGAGGACCTGGGCTCCACAAGTCCCCAAACAGGTGAGACTTTGACTTCCCTTTCAACTGGGGCAAGGTAGGACCAGAGACTGAGCTGGAAGGGGTCTCAGAGATCAGCCTTCCCTCCCTCCCCACTTCTATTTTATAGATGGAGAAACTAAGGCACAGAGCCCAGGATTGACTTGTTCCAGGTCATGCATCTTAGTCAGAGGCACAAGCAGGGCTAGAATCCAGGCACCCTGATTCTCTAGCCCAAGTCAAGAAGAGCGGGGAGACTCAGTATTGGGGGCGGGGCAAGAACCCTCTAGGTGCTGTGCCTCAGCATTTATGTCCTGGTACACACATGAGTATAGACATGAGGGCTGGCCCGGCCCTGATCTGTCCATAAATGAAGTAGCACCAAGCAACACATGGGCAAACACATGTCCCCTGGGACCCATATGCACACCACACACATACATACATACATACATACACACACACACACACACACACACACACACACACACACACACACACCACCGAAGGAAGGGCCTAACTTTTGTTCTGAGCCTGGATCAGGGAAGAGGGTCCTCACTCACCCTTGCTTGCCCACTTGGCCCCTTCCAGCTTAGAGAGAGGGAGGAACCTGGAACTTCAGCCCGAAGGTTCCCTCCTACCCCCATCCCCTTGGGATGAGATGTCATGGCCTTCAACAAAACAGAATATTCCCCTGATGTTGGGAGCATTAGGGGCTTCTGAGCCACCGCGCCCCCATTTCTGACAGCTTCCAGCCTGGGATTCACCCCACTGTACCCAAACCCAGAAAAAATAAATGAGGCAGGAAGAAAGTCATCTCTTCTTTGTGTGGATGATGAGGAGTAGTTCAGGTCAGGGAGGTGGGGGGCCTAGGGGGAGGTGACATGGGCTTAGGAAAATTGGGGCTTGGTTAGTAGTTGAGAGGACACCCGGGAGCCTTCCCTGGCATGGCTGGTGCCACACCCTACTCCCCCAGACTTGGGCACAGGGGGGCTGATCTAGATGGAAATATTGTGACATAAGGCAGAAAGAGGAACTGAGCCAGAGCCAGAAAGAGAGACCAAGAGAAAACAGAGAAAGGGAGACAAGAGAGAGACACAAGAGATTGTATGAGAGAGAGAACAGGCAGGCTTTTGGGCAGAATCCTCAGTGATTTCAGAGGCCAAGAATGAGGCCCATTTCCTTCATTTCTTTTAGGATCCTTTTCCCAGGTCCTAGTTCAAAGAGGGACTGAAGCTGGTCAATAATTGATTGGAGAACAGTCAGGCAAAGGGGGGCCCATTTGGGACAGCTTCCTGTTATTTTGAAGACATCTAGGATTGGGAGACTGGTTGGGAGATTGCTGCCTGGACTAAGGAGAGGAAAGAGGAGGGAAAGAGATGGATAGGGACATTTTCCCCAAATCCCAGATAGGCCTGCTGGGCTGGGCTTCTCAGTGGGTCTGGGGAGTGGACAATAGATAAGGCAGACTAGGAGTGCCCGAGAAACCTGAACTGATTTCCTCCCAGCCTCTGGCTCCCCCAAATGTAGCCAAGGCCAAAGTCCTCCTGAACAGCAGGCGCTAGGAAATATTTTGGCCCATCAGAGCTAGAAGGGACTTTGAGGACCTTTGTTCTATAGAGAAGGATGGGGGGGGCAGCAAGGCCCAGAGAGGGGAAGGGTCCAGCAGGGTTAGAGGCAGAACCCAGAAGAAAGAGCGGGTCTACTGACCATCCAATCCATTTGTATGCCACAGTGATACCCCATTGGGTGCCAGGCACTGGGCCTTGGTCCTCCGTGAGGAGTTGGAGCCGAAAGTGAAGCAGTCCCTGCCCTCAGGGAGCTTATGTAGTGCTGAGGGAGAATGAAGGATGAGTAAATATAAAACATAAACCAAGAAACGCTGGGTGCTGAGACAGGACCTGACAGTGGGCAGAATAGAAAATGGCTTCTTGGAAGAGGGATGCCCAGAGGGGAGGAAGCCATGGGTAGCATGTACAAACATTTTGCCTCAGCTGAGTACACACTGGCTGCTCTTCGAAGATCCCTGAGGTGGCTGTGATGGGCGTGGGAGACACTTACGGCTCTTTTCTTCTCCCCCTCCCTCCCCAGCCCCCAGTTGACCTGCTAGGTCAGAGCCTTGTGGCTACTGCTGGAATCGGGCCCTTCTGGTGGCTCGCCAGGCAACAGAGCTGAGCCTGTGATGGACACCTGCCCAGCTGTTGGAACCTGTGAGCCTCCTGAGGGAAAGGCCCCTGCCTGTAGGCCTTGTTCATCTGTTCTTGAATCCTTTGTCCCTGGCAACTCCTTGGGATCTTGGGCTGGGGAAGGGTGATGACCCTCTGCCACCATGGGAGGATCTAGAGCTGTGGAGGTGCAGTAAGGCTGCGATCTGCCACCCCCTGGCCCCAGCTCTTTATGACCCCCCCTCTGTTTCTTCAGCATCTGGAGAGAGCTCAGAGATCTCCTTCAGTAACATCCTCCCCCACCAAGAACCCCCCATGACCATCTCCCCAGTTCTCTTCTCTCCTTTGCCTCTTTGTGCCCTCCTACAAGCCATCCCAAAGACCAGAAACTTAGGAGCCAGGCTTGGCTTCCACTGAGGGTGACAACTTTTGAGAGGCTTGTCTTTGGATCTCCCCAGTGCCTGACATATAATAGAGACTTAATAAAAGCTTGTTGGTCAATTGAAGTCTTGACTCTGTCACTGATTATCCTTCATTTTAGGGAAGTACCTTCCCCTCTCAGTGTAAAGTAGGGTATGTGTGGGAGGGGGTGAGTCTGGGGACTAGACAATCTCAGAGGGCCTGTTCTGCTCTAAGATTCTGGAGTCGTAGGCCTCTGTGAGCTCCAGCCCACCCCCATTGGTCCAGTTCTGGGCCAGGCTGTGCTGAGGACATGGGAAAATTGTGAAGAAGCTTTGGCCTCCCCACCCCTCTCCTCCCACCTCTTGGCCCCGATTCCCATCAGGGGACATGGTGAGGTTTTAGCCTATAGGTGATGACACCGTTTACTTACTACCTTTGAGGGAGTCACAGCTCAATGATACTCATGGTCGTCTGTCTCCAAGGGCTCTTCCAACTTCCAACTCCAAGTCTAGGATTTTGTGATCTCTCTCCCTTCCCCCCTCCAACCCCTCCCCAGCTCATTGACTACCTACCCCAGGTCTCCTCCCTGCCCCACATACCCCAGCCCTGGACCCTTACACCCTGGATTTTGGGGAAGATCATGCTGGGGAGGCAGGGAGGGACCCATGTTCCCCTGATATCCTGGACTGGGGATGGGTAGCTAGATGCTCCTGGAAGAGGTTGGCAGGGTCCCAGGACCCATCCCCCACCATCAGCCCCCTTCCTCCATGGCATTTTTATAATAGCCTTATATTCTCATACACTATTAAAGCTGGGAGGGACCTTAGAGAATTCATAATCTAATCTAATTCCATTTGCTCGATGAAGAAACTGAGGCCCAGAGAGGGGGCAGGGACTTACCCAAGGTCACACTGGGAGTGAGCCAGGAATCCCAGGCCAGAATTCTTTCCATTTTCTTTTCCATTGCTTCATTCACAAATAATTCTGTTGGGGGCCAACTATGAAGGAAGAGTGTGGGCTAGGCTGGGGGCGGGGGGGGGGGGGGGGGGCTTTGGAGATTAGAGGGAAGGGAATGAACCCTGGACAAAGGAGGATGCTATGAAGCTCTATCTTTAATAGGCTTCTGGAGGAGCAGAAGAACTTTTCTATCCTGATACGGCTTAGGGAGAGGTGAAGCCACACTGGGGGATGGGGGGGGCATCCCAGTCTTCAGGGTCCCTGTCCCCATTATTTAAATAGAATTAATTTTGGAGAGGAAGGAAGAAAATGGGGAGATGCCCCCCTCCCCTGCCCCAGAGTCTGCTCAGCTCTCCAAGGATGCTCTCTCCCTCTCTCAGTCCTTCTGCTCCATCGATAATATGTGATTGGGGTCAAGGTCCACGCAGGAACTGACCCCTGACTCTCAGCCTAAACAAGAGATAGGAGTGTGTCTCCTTTAACCCTAGCAGTCAGCGTGAACTTGGGGGAGGCATTGAGAAAAGAAGAGCGCCCAAAGTAAAGGGGTCTAAGAAAGGAAGAGGGCACCCTAGGGTAATCCTCTTCCTCCCCCTCTCCTTGCCCCTCTGGGGTGGGGGTGAGGGCCCCCCCCTCTCTGGACTGGAGGCCCGCTGGGCTGTGAGCTCATTCCCCTAGGGGCGGGGTCGCCGCCAGCAGTGCCATCACCCATCCCCCCTCCTGCCCCCTTCCCCCCCCCCCTCAGTTTCTCCTTCACTCTTCCTCTCGCTCCCTCATTCCGGGCTCCCCGGCGACTTTACCAATTAAGGCTTTCTCCGCCCGAGCCGGCTCGGACCCAGGGGGGGTCTTACTGCTGACAAGAGGTGGCCCCGGCCAGTGGGTGAGCTCCCGCAGCCCAGCCCAGCCGAGTCCAGCCGCCAGGCAGTCTGCTGGCCCTTGCCCTTCTGGTCCTCGGCGTCCTGGGGGGAGGAGTGCACGCTCCTGGGACCCGGCTCCCGGTCCTGTCAGGCCCGTCTCTGGCCAGACCCGAGCACAGCCTCTTTGCCTGCAGGTCGAGGTGCGTTCGGCTGCAGAAGCCAGGGAGCTCAGGCTCCCAGCTCCCGACTCCCGATTCCAGGCTCCAGACTCCAGGCTCCCAGCTACGGCTCGGGGCCCCAGGTAAAACAGCTGCTCCCTGCAGCACCCTCCACCCCACCCCCGTGCTGCTGACTACTGGGACCCGGGAGGCGTAGAGGCAGACGGGCCTGCCCAGTCCCATCTAAGGCGGGCCCCCCTCCCCACTCGACCCCCCTTCCTAGTCACCACAGGTTCACTTGGCCTGGACATCCTCTATCTTGGGCACGGGGCAGAGCCAAGTGGGTAGGAAATGGCAGGACCCACTGAGTGGGCAAAGGGAAGAAAGAGGAAACCCATTCAGGAGATCGATGTGCTCAGAGTCAGTGGCTGCCGTGGGTGCCTGCCCTTCCATTTGTGGAGAATTGATGTGGATGTGTGCAGGCAGGCAGGCAAGGCTGGGGAATCAGGGTGGGGCGGGACCGGACAGAGAGATGGACATGACTCCAGGTCACTCTGTGTGTAAGATTCCAGGTCTCTGTGTATGTGTGTGTGTATGTGTGTGATGGTCACTCTGTGGATGGGTGTGTGTGTGTGATGGTCACTCTGGGGATGGGTGTGTGGTGTGGTGTGTGTGTGTGTGTGTGTGTGTGTGTGTGTGAGAGAGAGAGAGAGAGAGAGAGAGAGATGGTCACTCTATGGATGGATGTGTAGGATTCCAAGTCACTGTGTGTGTGTGTGATGGTCACTCTGTGGATGGGGATGAGTGTGTGTGTGTGTGTGTGTGTGTGTGAGAGAGAGAGAGAGAGAGAGAGAGAGAGAGATAGAGAGAGAGAGAGAGAGAGAGAGAGAGAGAGAGAGAGAGAGAGAGAGAGATGGTCACTCTGTGGATGGATGTGTAGGATTCCAAGTCACTGTGTGTGTGTGTGTGTGTGTGTGTGTGTGTGTGTGTGTGTGTGTGATTCCAGGTCACTCTGTGGGTGGGTGTGTAAGATTCCAAGTCAATGTGTATGTGCATGTGTGTGTAAGATTCCAAGTCAGTCTGTGAGTATGGGTGTGGGTGTATAAGTCAATCTGTAGGAGTATGTGGGAGTGTGTGGTGGTGTGTGTGGTGGGATGTATAAGATTCCAAATCACTCTGTGTAGATATGGATATAGATATATAAGATTCCAGGTCACTCTATGGACATATGTGTGTACATACATATGGCTCCTAGTCACTTGATAGCCACATGTTGGAAAAACCAAAGAGCTCTGTAGCCTCCTACCAGGCACCTGTAGGAGCATGTGGTATCCCTTACTAGACCCTGGGGCTGTGCCCCTTGGTACACAGCTCCACTTCAGCTGCTCTACAGACAGTGCTGTCAGGGTGTCTGGGTGGGGTGTTGGGGTGGCATAGGCAGGGAACCTCCTGGCTAAGTCTGGACTGGATCTGTCTTCAATTCAGTTGAACAATGCCTAGTCCTTGATTTCATCCATGGGGCAGACTGAGCCTCCAAACAGGGGGATGCTTGGAGATTAGGGATGTGTGGCTCCCGGTGGCGAGTGGGTGAGTCTCCACACTTGGCCCAGCTGGTATGCCCTCTGATTGCCCCCCCCACCCATGCCCTCAGCTTTTCAGTCTTCCCTCTTCTTTGGGGAGGGGGTGCTCTGCCAGAGCCCCACGATGTCAGGCAAGCATGAATTTAGAGTTAGGGTTAGGTAAGGTACTCTCTGGGAGCTCCTCTACTGCACTGGGAGAAGCATCCTGGGGCCTTGCTTGAGCTTCAAGTCACATTCTGAGGCTCTCAGCAGGGCCCTTAGACACCATGAGGCTCTGGGGAAACTGAGAGCCCAGGAAGGGAAAATGAGAGGAAGGAGTGGCCCATTGCCTTAGTTAGCCCATCACGCCAAAGGGAGACAGCCTTCAAGTCTGGGCAGCAGGCAATGCTGAGTGTCCTGGGCAGGGGAGTCAGGGGAGGCAGCAGGCCAGGAGAGGGGCGTGGGTCTGAGACTATGTCTGACTCCTCAGTCTCATTCCAAATAAGGGAAAATATGAACGGGCAGAATTTCAGCTTCCTCAGACAGAGGAGCTGCTAGGGTGTGGAATGGGGCATCCCCTAGTGTCCAGACAACCACACTGCAATCCCAAGTGGAGCTGGGGTCTGTGGAAGAATCCACCACAGCTGGAGAGACATCAGAGGCAGTTCAACCTGACCCCTTCTTTTTACAGATGTCTTGGCAGCCTGAGGCCTTGAAAGCAAAGTGACTCACTAGCAATTGACAGAACAGGGTTTGAACCAGATCCTCGGATTGGACACCTAGTGCTCAGTGTACTCACTGCTCACTGTCCTCAGTACCCAATGGTGCAAATCCAAAAACAGCCTTGCTTCTCCTCTCTCCAGCTCAGGGAGCAAAATCTAGTGGGTTTGGGTGGATTTCTCTGGGAATTGGGGGCCTGGGGCTGGAAAACAGAGTGCCTGAGGTTAGCTGCCTCCCCAAACAGGAGTTGATTGATGGATAATCCCCTACCTCAGTTCTCCCTTCCTGGAGAGCAATAGGGCTCCTCCTTCCACAGGGACCTGCAAAAAGAGCAGCTCAAATGCCAAACTCAGATTTTTAGGCATTTGTGTTCACTGGGTTCTAGGTTCTTTTCCATTGGGCCCCAAGCTCATTGCAGAGGGAGGGGTGGGGGACACTACTGAATGTAAGAAAGAGATTGTATCAGAGCTGGAAATGCGCCCCCCCTCCGTAGATGGACATGAAAAAGACCAGGGAGACTGAAATAAACCCAGAAATGTGTTGGCATGGGAATGAGGCCAGTCTGGAATTAAAAATAGGCCTCAGGTAATTCATAAAGTGATCTAAGTGAGAGTTGACCGTATTTGGATGGGTCGTGCTGCAGAGACCATGGCCTCCTCCTTCCCACCCTCCCATCCCCCCCTCAGCAGGAAAGAAAAGAGTGGTGAGGAAAGGGAGGGGAGATGAGTTGGAAAGAGGCCCAGTACTGACGCAGGATTTCCTGGCAGATAGATCAATGACTTAGGTCTTAAGGTTCATTCAATGGAGTGAGCCAGGCACTGTTCTGGGGGCCCAGAGCTGGAGATGGGAACGTTGGGGCCGAAATGAGAAAAGCCAGGTACATTTGGGGGACAGAGACAGGGGCAACTTGGAGGTGACACTGTCTTTCTCAGCTCCTTGCTCCTTACATGGAGGAACCCCTCCCCCCAAATCCCAGAACAATAAAACACATTGGCTCTTCCTGCTCCTTCACTCTCTTTCTTCCTTTCCTCCTCCTATCCCCTCTCTAACCTCTTTATTACCCTTCTCTGTCTACTGACCTCTTCCTCTTCCTTTCTAACCCTGACCTCCCTTCTCTGTCCCCCTGACCTCTCTTCTCTGTCCCCAACCCCTTCTAATCCTGACCTCCCTTCCTTGTCCCCCTGACCCTTCTAACCCTCACCTCCCTTCCCTGTCTCCCATACCCCTTCCTCTTTTCTCCCATTCTAACCCTGATCTCTCTTCTGTCCACCCTTTTCTCCTCCCTTTCTCCCCTTCCCTGACCACCTATGGACACTCCTTTTCTTCCCTTTCTTCCCCTCTCAGCACTCTCTCTCCCTCCCCTACTACTGATTCTGTCCTCTGCTGACTTCCTTTGGTTCTCCTTGACCTAAAAAAGTTGTGGCCACCAGCTGAGACAAAGTAAAGGCTTTTTTCCTGGTTTGGCCAATAGAGGTCAGCAGGGCCCCAGCCTCTGGGTGGTGTGACTCAGTTCCCCCAGAGTTGGGTGTGGTTCCCCCCTTCCCAGATTTCTGCCTTGGGGTTTGGATTTGACTGGCTGGTGGCTGCAACCCTTAGGGGTGGAGCAGGGCAGCCAATCCCTACCATAAAGGCTGGACCAGAGTGGGTCCACTGAGGCTGGGAAGGAGGAGCCCCTGGAATCCTGTGCTCCAGGGTGCTGCCTGCCCTACTTCACTGCCCCTAGGGGAATGCTCCAGCCTTCAGGCAGTGTGACACAGCACATCCAGCTCTCTGGGGTGCACTGGGACTCTGCCACTGAAGTTTCAATTGCATCTTCAGTAAAATGGATATAAAAAGACCAGCCCTGCCTATCTCTCCCCAGGTGGTTGTGAAGGGCTTTGCAGACCTCACCCTCCTTTTACTCTCTCCCCACACCACTCTCAGATGACGATTTAAAGACCTTCGGAGATGATGTTGAGAAGTGGAGGAGGGGCAGGTTTCTAAAACCTGGGAGTGCGCTTGGGGGGGAGGGGTGCAAGGCTGGCTGGGAACTGTAGGGTGTGGCAGGGGCCTTGGCTAGAGGCTGAGAGCCCAGAGCTGAACCAAATATGGAAGGGAGGGGATCCTCGGGTCCCTGCTTCCCCAGAAACCTGAGTAGCCCCTTTCTAGTCAAGCTTCTGATGGTGGGGGGATGTCCTAATCTTTCCTGATCTGGAGAAGGGGAGCACTATTTTCCTAGGGGAAGATAGAATGGAGAAGTGCCTCTCTCTCCTTCAGCCCTCCCTTCTCTCTTTGGGGGGTCAGGGGAAAAGGGAGAAGTCAATCAATCTCCTCCCTCTTCATTCCTTGGCCAAATAGGGAGTGCTAGGGTTGGGGTGGAGGGCAGGCTGGAGCTTCGAGCGGGTGGCTGAAGGTACGAGGGCTCGCCCCAGGCTTGTAGGGAGGATGAGGTCTAGTATCATTCTAGGTGGACAATGAAGGGATTCAGTAACATGCGGGCGCCCAATGGGCAACTGCAGTCATGGGGGGGGAGAGGGGCGGGACGGGACAGGGACCCGGGATCTTCCCAGAGGAGAGCCCTAGTGTCCTGGGAGAGCTTTCCTTCTTTTAACAAATGGAGAATCTGAGCCTCTCCATCTCAGAGCAGGAGAGGAAGGAAAGCTTTTACTGCCCGGGCTACTGGATGACTGGGCTGGCACTCGTCTACATAGAGACCATGAACATGTGTGCGGGAGGAGAGGAAGGGTGATGGGGAGGCATGGCGTGGGACGACTGCTATCCCCAAGAACCCAGTTACTATGTAACTGCCGGGGTGACCTTGAGCCAGTCCTTTTCCTTCCCTGGCCTTCAGTTTCCCCCTCTAAGACTGGGGGTCAAGGAGAGAGGAATTAGGTTTCTCAGGCTCATCCCACCAGTAAAATGCTTGGTCATTGGGGGGTGGGGTTTGGGTCCACAGAAGTGAGGGGTGGGGTCGGGAGGGAAGGTTCGCCTTCCTCTGCTTCTCTTCTCCCTACTGGGGGTGACCCCCTCCCCCATCAAACACCAGGGACAGGGAAAGGGGATGCGTTTAAAGGGCCTGCAGGGGAAGGCTAAGCTTGGGAATGAACTGGAATTGTGGAGGCTGGGGTGGGGGTAGGAGCAGAATGAAAGTTTTTCGGTGGTTCTGTGCTGGATGGAGTGGGGAAGAGTGGCCTGGAGGGAAGAGGGGAAGGGGGTTTGGGGGAAGAGGAGAAAGGAGGGGGGGAAGGGTGGAAGGGAGGTCCCAGCCCCCTCATCGCCCCTCACCCCCGCCTCTTTCTCCCTTTCTGGCCCGCCCCCGCCCCTTCCCATTTAAAGGGCCGTATCGCTCAGCCGCCCCAATGCCGTGTCTCTTCCCCCAGCTCGTCTGGCTCTAGGTGCCTGCGTCTTTAATTGAGGAGGGCCGCCCCCTAGCCGGGCTCCAGCACCGCCCCCAGCCTCTACAGGCTCTCAAAATGAGTAGCTCCCACCCGCGGCCCGGCCACAGCCACAGCCCTAGCAGCACGGCTTCGGCTTCGTTAACGGCAGCAGCAGCGGGCGGCGGCGAGAAAGACAAGGACGCCGAGATGCCGGCCACCGAGAAGGACCTGGCCGAGGATGCGCCGTGGAAGAAGATCCAACAGAACACGTTCACGCGCTGGTGCAACGAGCACCTCAAGTGCGTGAGCAAGCGCATCGGAAACCTGCAGACGGACCTGAGCGACGGGCTGCGGCTCATCGCGCTGCTCGAGGTGCTCAGCCAGAAGAAGATGCACCGCAAGCACAACCAGCGGCCCACCTTCCGCCAGATGCAGCTGGAGAACGTGTCCGTGGCGCTCGAGTTCCTCGACCGAGAGAGCATCAAGCTCGTGTCCATCGGTGAGCAGCAGGGGCACCGCATTGTGGGTGGGGCACCATGGGCTGGGCACCACGAGTGCGGGGCAGGGCAGGGCTGGGCAGGGCTGGGCATCCGAGGAGCGGGCCACGTCCCAAGCCCTCCGTAGGGGCCCCCTCGGAGCTACGACTCAACCGGTCTCAGACCTTTGCCCACACATGTTCCCAGGCCTGGCATGTGCCAAAGCAGCGGTGCCAAGGCTCACAGCTGGTCTAACCTGTTGGAGTACGGGCCCCAGAATGTCACCCCCAGCGAGTTCCCTTCCCTTCTTTGGACCCACATTGGGGAGGGGTGGCCCATTAAAGGGCAGAGCCAACTAGAGAGGGGGAGGTGCTGTTTCTACATTTGTATCGGGGGAGGCTTGGGGCTGGCGTCTGTGGAGCTCCCGAAACAAAGGAGTCCTGCCTGAGCCCGCCGCTTTTCTGGAGCTGAAGGAATGTTGCTGGGGCTGTTAACTGTTTGTGGATCGGAGGCATCTGGTGGGGTCAGGGGTGTGTGTGTGTGTGTGTGTGTGTGTGTGTGTGTGTGTGTGTGTGTGTGTGTAGGGCCTCTTCCGGGCATTGCCTGGCTCAGCCCCCACCCCACCCCCTTCCGCCCATCCTCTAACACCTTCTTGGTGGGGAAGGGCTGGGTGCTTCAGTGGATAGGAGTGGGTGTGGCAGGGCAGAGCTGCCGCTGCCAGCCCAAGGAGGGACTTCCCCAGCCGTTGAACCCAACTGTTGCTTCCTGTCCCTTAGTGGGCAGCTGGGCAATAGTGGCATGTACTGGGGCTACAGAGAAAATGATGCTGCCCCCTGCCCAACAAGGATCCTGGCGGGGTCCATTGACATGTACTTTGATCACTGCACATAAACTTGCCACTCTGCCTTTTCATCTCCTGCCCCTTCGGACCTGGAACACCCTCCATCCTCAGTTCTGACTCTTAGAATCCTTCGGTTCTTTCAGGGAGCAATTCAGGGGCCACCTCCAAGAAGCCTTCCCTGATCTTCTCCAGCCATAGGTTTCCAGGGAGCCCTCGGGCCACCTTTCTCTGTTGCCTATCACACTTATCTTGCATTTCTGCTCGTTACACT
Organism: Trichosurus vulpecula; assembly: GCF_011100635.1. Classification (NCBI taxonomy): domain Eukaryota; kingdom Metazoa; phylum Chordata; class Mammalia; order Diprotodontia; family Phalangeridae; genus Trichosurus; species Trichosurus vulpecula. The sequence goes on from NW_023494378.1 coordinate 482,469, forward strand.
GATCCAGAAGGCAAGCCCTGACACCTACCTTGCACCCAGCAGAGCCTTGATTAAAGTTGAAAAGAGAGGTGGGGGTGAAAGGCATGTTTGACATCTCAGCAGAGGGAACTCACATGCAGCCTGGGAAGGAGGGATAGAGAGTGGAGCATCTTGGAAGATGGCCTGGTGTAGGTGAGCTGAGCCAGGATGGGGAAGGATTTCAAACAACCAGGATATGGAAGCTGGGGCCAGAGGGTAGGAATAAGACCCGTGCCATAGCAGGAGAGGATGGGCCTGGACGCAAATAATGGAGGAACAGGCATGCCCATGGGCTGCAGCAGACTTGCAGCACTTCTTAAACTGTGGGTCGAGATAGAGGGTCTCAACCTACAGTTTAAAAAGCGCTGAAGGGGTCTCTAGTGGAAAAAGTTTGAGAACCCTGCAGTAGAGAACTTTCCAGCTGGGAAGAGAACCCCCAGTTTGTCTGGCCAGGAGCAGCAGCCTAGCTGTGTGGGTCTGTTTCCCCTACTCAGTCTCCCTCTTCCCACTGTTCCCAGCTCCTGAGTCTGAGAAAGCACAAGTAATCTGGCTTGGGGGTGGAGGGGAGGAGTACCTGTGGCTGGAATGAGGAGAGTGAGAACAAAGGTAGGCTTGGTGCCTGTATAAGGGGAGAGTTTGGGGGAGAGTGTCGGTTGCTGAGCATCATTTGATAAATGCTCTTGGTGGAGGCAGATTCTGATTCAGTGACCATCTAGTCCAACCCCATCATAGGGAAACTAAGGCCTCAAGAAGGCATGGGACATTCCCAAGATCAAGCTGCTAGCTGAGGGGGGGTGGGTGTAGTTCCCCTCCCTGGTAATGATTAGAACAGCCCGGAGCTGGGGTTTTCCTCCCCTGAATTCCTCCTTCTAGGGCCTGGGGGCTGTTTATTCACCTAGTAGGCTGTTTCTGAATGTGCTGCCCCCTCCTCCCCTCCAACTCCCAACTGGGGCCTATTGTGGTTCTGGGAGCCCAGCAGGGTTGGGTACCAGGCCCCACCCTGTTTCCTGTGTCGATGGGGGAAGGGAACGGATTGGTAAAGGCTGGGCACCCACCCAACTCGCCCATCTCCCGTTTCTGTTGCTCTTGGCCCCTTGTGTTTCCAGCTCCTATCTTTTCTCTCCACTTCTGGAGTTCTGTTGGGTGCCAGGGTTGCCTGGCAGGCCTTCTCTCCCCCATGCTTTAGGCCTCCATAGGGTTTTTAAGCCTCTAGGGTTTTCTCCAGTCTGGACTCTGGAGGGCTGAGAAAGGAACTGCTTTGGGGTTACTTTCCTCCCTGGAAAGCCTTCCATTCTGGTTACAGGAATGTCTTAATCACCAGGCCCAGACCTTGGAGGCCCAACCCCCTCCTGCCAGCCACCCTTCTGGGTCTCAGGGGCTTTCCCCTAGTCCCTTCCCAGACATTCCCCTCTGCTCCAAGAAGTCTGAATTTCTGGTGCAGGAAGGGACTGACTCACCTCCCCTCCCCCCCCCCCCCACATTGTATCTGGGCCCTGAAGGGGGTGGGGTGGGGCAGTTGTGCCCTGAAGCTAGGGAAGAAGGGAGGGTGGGTGGAGAGAGTGGGTAGATGGAGGAAGGAAGGCAGGATATGGGGGGGGGGGGTGGGCCCTGCCCCAGCAGGGGGGTTTGCTCTTCCTTCTCCCGCCCCTGATTCCTAGAGCTTTGCCCATATATGGCTAAAAAATGTTGGAAAGCAGTGTGATTAGCAGGCTGGGGCCCAGCGGCCGAGGGGGAGGGGTGTGTCACCCCAGCAGAGGGGGGTGGGGCCCAGCTGGGAGATGGGGGGAGAGGGGAGGGCCTGGGCCCCAGTCGGGGGCCTGGGCTGGTAGTTAGGCCGTGGGAAAGGCCCCTTTAGTAGGGGCCCAGGGCTTTGGGTTGGTGGGGGCAAGGATAAGCTGTGTGTGGCAAATTCCTAAATACTTACTGCCTTAGGCATTCCAAGGGAGCCTGGGTGCCAGCCTGCACGGAATGGATGGAAAAGAGCCTTGCCCCGGGCTTCACTGTGGGCTAGTCCTCTTTCTTCTCTGGGGGCCTCAGTTTCCCCTTTTGGATCTCTGCAGTAGAATCGAAGAGATAAGCACTTTGTGAAATACTATATACACGTGTGAAGGAATGACCATTGTTGTGACTGGAACCGGAGGGTGTGTCCCAGGCACTCCCTAAGATAGGTCCGGGCCTGGAAGCTGGCTCGGCCTCCCTGTGTATGTATGAGGGATGGCTGGTGATGGCTCAGAACCTAGCCTTACCCAGCCCCTCTTCCTCAATGCTACCTACCTACCTACCTGGCTTTTGGCACATCTAGCCCACTGGGCCAGCAAAGAGTATGTTAGAAGAGGTGCCCAGCTTAAGCTCTTGCCAATGCCAGCTGGAGGCCTGGCAGATCTTGTTTATATTTGGCATTCTAGCTGACAGTAAATAGTCTTTTCTACCTTACCCTCTCCTGATCAACTACTTTGAAATAGGTGAGATGTAATCTGGGAAATAGTGTTGAATTTGAAAAGTGGAGAGACCGCTTGAGGTGGGCCATCAGAGCAGGCTTCTTCTTGCCCCTCTTTGTGCTTTTCTACCCAGGAAGAATCTCCTAGCTTTCTAAGTTAGCTAGAGCTCTCAGATATTGATGGATAGGGCTATTCCCCTTGGTCATGTTTGGACGTGTTAGGGTTCTCTTGCTTCTGGAGAACAGGCTGGCAAGGGCTGGGGCTGGACTGAATGCTTCTGGCCTGGGGAGCAAACTGAGGACCTGGGATAGAGAGGAAAGAATCCTGACTTGGGAGGGGGGGGGGCTAGAACCTGAGTTCTAGTGACAGCCCTGCCTTAGTGTGACCACTGGCACCTTCCTCTCTGACCCTGGTTAAATGAATCTGTAAAATAAGGTGCCTGAGATGATCTCAAAGGCTTATCCAGCCTTGATATTTCGTAAGCCCCTTATATGGAAAAGTCTTATTCCAGACTTTGTCTTCTCTCTTTTTTGGTACCCTCCCCACCCCCTTTCCAGCTGACTCCGAAGACAAACATTTTTTTCTGCATATTTGTTTTTTCTGACTTTGGAGAGGAATCTTACAGATAAGGACTGAAAGGATCTGTCCCCTTCTTAGATAAGCCGGGGGAGGCCTGCTGTGACCCCATTTGCTGAGCCCTGTAGAAAAGAATGTGTCTGTATTGGGTAAAGTTGGCATCATCCCTGCCTTTGTGGAAGTCCTTTTAGGGCTCCTGGTAGGTAGACCAAGGCAGTCTACTCATAGATAGAAGCAGCAGAGAGTCAGATTCCAGTTCCATGTAAAGAGAAACTTCCTACAATTAGGCCTGTCCACAAGAGGAGAGGGATACCTTAGGAGGTCATGAGTTCGTCTTTCTTGGTAGTCTTCAGATAGAGCACTTCTTATGCCAGTTGTAGAAGGTTTCTTGGGTGGGTAGGGTGAGACTAGGTGATCTGAGATCCTTCCAACTCTGAGGGTCTGGTCGTCCCCCCCCAAACCCCCTTTCTTATCTCATGGAAGCACAAGAATGTGTTGGCAGGAACTTTGGGTTGTATTTCATCTGATCCTTACTTTGCAGCTGGGCACATTAAGTTCCAGAGAAAGGAAGGGATTTACCAGAGGTTTCAGGAGCAAAGCTGGGACAAAAATCACAGGAACCTTCAGGGCCACTTAGTCCTTTAACCCTAACTTCCTGAAACCAGGAGGTGTACTACTACAGCATGCCTGATACAAGGCTGCCCCACCTGCGGGAGCTGGAACCCATTCCCCTTGGAGACCATTCTCCAGGCTTTTTGTCATATGAAGCCTAAAATGGAATCCTTTCGACATTTCCACCCCCACCCCTATTGTTGTTCCTGGTTCTGCTTTCTGGAGCCTAGCAGAACATGTGTAAACCAGGACATGGGATTTCTTTTCTGATTTTTCTTGGTTAGATGGCCTTTCTGCTCTAACTTTCCTCTTCAGCCTTCCTGCTGTTTCCTTTCTTAGACCTCTCTACCATTCCCACCCCCACCCCACTGTTGCAGGGTTGGATGAGCTATTCAAGGCAAGGCCCCCTGAAAGGCGGGGTATGTGTAGGGGCTAGTTGTCTCCTGAGGCCGGCTGAGAACTCTGCTGATTGGGGCTGAGGGGGTTGCCGTGGTGATTGGGGTGGCTGCCCGCCAGGCCCTTCGGGTGGGTCTCAGAATATCCTGGACTATTTCCCCAGGCCAGGCCCGCCAGGTTTTCCCGGGCCTGTTCCTTCTCCTGGCTCAGGGCCTGCTGTTGAATTTGGTTTCTGTGGTTTGGGGTGGGGTGGGCCTGGCCTGTCTTTTTGCTCCAGTCCTCCAGATCAGAGATTTTTGACATGTGGGGATATATTCTTCCCTGAACTTTTTGGGGTGCATTCTGATCAAGACCATTCCTTTTATTCCCTGCCCCTTTCCCCTTCATTTCCTCCCTCTGGCCCCACAGGCCCAGCAATGGGAGAGAGACTTAGTGTCTAATCTGTTCTTCCCTGGCCCTCCTGAGCCCAAAATAGAGCAACAGCAGGGAGGGAACCAACCTTTGGCAGCCTCAGCCTCTTCTTGCTCCCTCGCCAAGGAGAACTGGGGCTTATTCTAGGGGCTATAGAGCTATCTAGGGAAACAGAGGGCCTGTTTCCTGGTGACTGAGCCCCTACCTGTGGAAGCCTCCCCTTCCCCTTCCCAGTGGAATGTCTCAATATTGCCCCTATCCCTGTCGCCAACTTGGGCTAGCCACCATCTTTGGTTCAAAGGCCTGCTGGTCTACATAAGTCTGCACTGCACTGCAAAGGGAGGGGCTAGCACCAAGAAAGGCTAGCCTTTGTGATAATAGGCATTTTTTCTCCCCCCCCACCCCCAGCCTTGCCTGTGATGGGAAAGGGGGAATGAAACTCCAGCAGTTAGAGATTTCGAGTCAGCGGACCTGAGTTGAATCCTGGCTCTGCTAGGACCTGAACGTGGCCTGGGACATGTTCCACCACCTTCTCTGCACCTCCTTTTCTCCTTCTGTAAAATATCTTTATTTTTTGTTGTGCTTTCTTTGAGGGGTCCCTTCCAACTCTGCTATTCTGTGGTCCTGTGTCTAGGCCTCAGGAATGTGGAACTCTATCTCCTCAGCAGTCCTACCCCCAGGCTGAGGTGACTCAGGGCTCATTAGTTATGCCCACATATTCTTGGCTCCCTTGTCTTTCAACCCCCCCCCCCAATTAATTTCTGCTGACTTTTGCAAGCTCTATCTCTCTGTTCCTCTACCCCTTTGGGGCCGTAATCTGTCTGGCTGACAGCCAGCTCACAGAGGACTTTGGGGGTAGGGAGTGGGGGAAGGGGAATTCTGTTTTTTTCATACACATGTGTTCACATGTACATATTCTTTCTTTCTCTATCCCCCTGCACCGCGCCCCCCCCCCCCCCCATTTGATCCTTATAACCTTGTGAAGTGAATTGTATAGATGAGGAAACTAAGGCCCAGAGGTTAAATGACTTGCCCAGGGTCACTTAGCTAATAAAAGTCAAGGATGATTTGACCTCATGTCAAATGGAACCTAATTGTTGGGCTAGTGTTCTTGCCACTTCCCCCTGTACCCTTTCCGCTGAATCACTGGCATTCAGAGCTAACTCTGGGGAGGAGCTGAGATATTGGTGAATACTAGAACCTCAAAGGACATTTTCAAGACCTGGAGTCTAATCCTGAGTGTTCTTGTCATCTATTGAGAAATCTTTTCCAAGTTCTTTCCCTCATTTGCCCTGGATGTTTCCCCACTTCCTTCTAGTCTGGATAGATCTTATGTTGTTTGGCATGGACCTCCAGGGACAATGATTTTGTGTATCCCCAGCACATAGCCCAGTACCTGGCACCTAGTAGGTGCTCAATCAGTGCTTGTTGACAGATCCTTGAGAGTTCTAGCCTTAGCTAGAGGCTGCTGTAGCCCTGAATGCACCCAGGGCTCTAGGAACAGGCTGAGCAGACATTCCTCTCTCCCCACTCCATGCCCCCTGCAGACAGCAAGGCCATCGTTGATGGCAACCTGAAGCTCATCTTGGGTCTGATTTGGACCCTGATTCTGCACTACTCCATCTCAATGCCAATGTGGGATGAGGAGGAGGACGAGGAAGCCAAGAAGCAGACGCCCAAGCAGCGGCTCCTGGGCTGGATCCAGAACAAGCTCCCTCAGCTGCCCATCACCAACTTCAGTAGGGACTGGCAGAGTGGCCGTGCTCTTGGGGCCCTTGTGGACAGCTGTGCTCCAGGTGAGAGCCAAGCTTTGCTGCGTCTTCTGCCCCAGGAACCAGGGCAGGGAAAATGCTGGGAGGGGCCAGATTTCCAGAAGAGGCCAAAGAACCACCCCCCATCTCCTGCCACTGTGTATTGGCATAGGTTGACCCCCTTGCTTAGAATGCTCTTCTTGCTCATCTCCACCTCTTAGAGTCCCTACCTCCCTTCAAGGCTTAACTCACCCCCTGCCTCCTACAGAGGAGGCCTTTGCTGACGTCCCTGTACCTAAATAGAATGCACCAAAGCAGGGACTGCTATTCCCTGTGTCCAGCTCAGAATCCATCCACTGTTGGATCCTCCTTGATACTGGACCAAGATGGTATGAGCTGCTTCCAAGGGTGGGGGGAGTACTGGCTCATGCCATGGGGCTCCTCTGTCTGCTGCAGGCCTGTGCCCTGACTGGGATTCCTGGGATGCCAGTAAACCTGTGAACAATGCCAGAGAAGCCATGCAGCAGGCCGATGACTGGCTGGGCATTCCTCAGGTACGAACTTTGCCAATGTTTGTGTCTTTTCCCTGTCCCAAGAAAGCTATGGGATTGACCTAGAGCTGGAAAGGATCTCAGAGTCCATCCAATCTAACCCCCTCATTTTACAGAGGAGGAAATTGAGACACAGAGCAGGAAAGTAAGAGTTGGAGGGATTTAACCATAGGTCCTGTGACTCCAGGTCAAGTAACCTTTCTGCTGGGCCTCTGGCCCCTTGTCCCAGTTCCCCGCCGTGGGTCCTCACCTCCAGGCTCTCCCTTGCTCTTTGACTGTAAGTGGGAATAGCTGGAGGATACTGCCAAGTTGGTTTGGACTCCCCTCATCCTGGCAACAATGGCCCGTCCAATCTTCTGCAGGTGATCACTCCCGAGGAGATCGTGGACCCCAATGTCGATGAGCACTCAGTCATGACCTACCTGTCCCAGTTCCCTAAGGCCAAGCTGAAGCCTGGGGCCCCACTGCGTCCCAAGCTCAATCCAAAGAAAGCCAGAGCCTACGGGCCAGGTGAGAAGTTTTTGCCTCAGTGTAATGGCCAGTTGGAGCCAGACAGAGGAGGGTGGACCTGGGAGGTTGGCACTTTAGTGGGGGGCAGGAGAGCAGAAGCAGGTACCAGCTGTCTAGGCAGGCAAGGACTTGAGTCTTGATGCTGACCTGCTCTTGCCAATCCCTCTATAGTGAAGGGATCTGGGCAGTGACCTCAATGAAACTTAACACTGAGACCAAGCTAGAGGTAGCCAGCAGATATCCTCCCCTAGGGGAAACCAGTTGGGCCACCAGATTGAAGAGAATGGGGGTGGGTAGGGGATTGGGCAAAGGCCCCACATAGGTGGGTGGTGTGTATCTGTGTGGGGCCCCTTGCTTGGCCATGGAGTAGGGGAGAGTTGGGAGCCAACCTTGTGCCGTCCTGACTTTGCCTTGGTATCTCCCACATAGGAATAGAGCCCACTGGTAATATGGTGAAGAAACGGGCAGAGTTTACTGTGGAGACAATAAGTGCTGGCCAGGGGGAGGTCCTGGTGTATGTGGAGGACCCTGCTGGGCACCGGGAAGAGGTAGGTGCTAACCCTGCGACTGCCCACCTATGGGCTCAGGAAGGGTGACACTGGAGACCTGTGTGGAAAATAGAAAGAATCTAGGGCTGGCTACCAGAGAGAAGATTGGCCCAGGAGAAATGGGCCTGGCCTCATGCCTGGCAAGCTGACCGAGGCCCCTTGTCTGCCATTACAGGCCAAGGTCATTGCCAACAATGACAAGAATCACACCTTCTCTGTCTGGTACATCCCTGAGGTCACGGGAACACATAAGGTGAGACCGAGAGTTGGGCCAGAGGAGGGGACGGAGAATAGAGTTCTGCCAGTCTCACTTCTTGACTCCTTCTCTCCCTGCATCCTACCTTGTCTAGGTCACAGTCCTCTTTGCTGGCCAGCACATTGCTAAGAGCCCCTTTGAAGTGCATGTGGACAAGTCCCAGGGAGACTCCAGCAAGGTCACGGCCCAAGGCCCCGGCCTGGAACCCAGTGGTAACATTGCCAACAAGACCACCTACTTTGAGATCTTCACTGCTGGTGAGGCTGACCTCCTTGCTATCCTCTCTTCCCCCAAATCTTCCCCCTCCCAGAATCCAAGAGACCTAGAGCTAGACCTGTAGGGAGCCTTAGAGGTCATCAAAGCCACATCACTCATTTTATGGAGAAGTAGTTGGATGGGTATTTGATCCCAAACCCAGTGCTCCTTCCACTGTGCCATACTCTTATCTATCTACTAGCAACCCACTGTGGGATATGAAGTTCAGGCCAGAGCTTAGAAAGAACCAATAACTAAGGCAGCTGTGGCATAGGAGCACAGGCTGCCATACCCTTGTGGCACATCCTTGGCCCTTTGAAGCCTGTAAGTGGCAGATGCCCCTTTGGACTAGTTAAGCACTAACCAGGGGTGGGGAACCTTTGGTCTCCAGGCCACATGTGGCCTTCTAGGTCCTTGAGTGTGGCCTTTTGAATGAGTCCCAGTTTTACAGAACAAATCCTTTTATTAAGGAGATTTTTTCTGTGAAGTTTGGATTCAGTCAAAGGGCCACACTCAAGGACCTAGATGGCCACATGTGGCCTTGAGGCTGCAGGTTCTCCACCCCTGCACTAAATTCTTGACCTTTTGCCCTAACCTCTGGAGCTTTTACATGCTCCAAGGAGCTTTTATTAGTTAGTTGGCAGATGTGAGCACAGATTGCATGCCTGCTCCAATATGAATTAACTGCTCTCATCTTTTCAGAGGTAGAAGAGACCCAAGAAAATGAGAAAGAAAAGCATGCTTTTCAGCTTTATTTCAGATATTTGTTCTGAGTCAATGATTCTATAGCATACCCTGCCCCTCCCTACCCAGAGCAGGGGGTGGCAGAGTAACCAGTGGAGGGAGGGATGCAGCTGGGGATCCTATAGTTTTGCTTTCCTATCAGGTGCTGGTGTTGGAGAGGTGGAAGTAGTGATCCAAGATCCCACAGGGAAGAAGGGTACTGTAGAACAACAGCTGGAGGACAAGGGCAACAGCACGTATCGATGTACCTACAAGCCTACCCTGGAGGGAATCTATACCATCTATGTCACCTTTGCTGGGGTACCCATTCCCCGGAGCCCCTATACTGTTGCTGTTGGGCAAGGTGAGCTCCTCTGATGCATGTTATGCTCCCCATGAGGCCAGCCATCCTGTGCCAGGGACCCCAGGGGGCTGACTGCCATCTTGGCCACTGCTGCTCTGGCTGCCCTCATCCATCCCTCATCCCCTGGCTGCCCCGTCCTGGAGAGGTTGAGCCCATGGTGGGTGGGCTGCAAGACCACTCTTTTTCTCATCTTAATTCACGGCCGCCTTGGGTCCCCACTCTTTCCCTCTCCTCTTTCTTCATCCATTGCCTCTCTTTTCACTGTTCTTGGCAAACTTGCTCTCCCTTTGTAGTTTGTTTCCCTTCTTCTGTCTGTCTCTTCTTCATGCTTTCATCTTCTCTGAAGACCTGGCTCCGGCTGCCTGGGAATCTCTGCTGAGCTCTGATCTCACCAAAGGGTGGACGGTACTTGAGCCCACTTATTTTGGAGGGAGGGGGTGATGTTGGAAGGAGTAGGGAAGGGGAGGGAGGGAGATCGGTCCCAGCATGTTCCTGTAGCCTCCCAGCTCTGGTAGCTCAGTAAGTAGCTGGAGCTCACAAGTGCCCTGGATCCTAGTCACTGGACTAGCTCGACCTGGTCATTCCCATTCATTGGGGCCCTCTGTGCCATGAGGGCATCGAACCTGATCATTGGCTGCTCTACCATATGATTACTGCCTCCTCTGTCACCCAATTCTTTGAGAAAAGAGGATCCTGGATCCAGGTTTTGGCAGGCAAGAATGTAGTGTCAGAGCAGAGGCCTCACCCTCAGCCTTGGGCTACTTGGACCCAGGGTATCCTTGTGGTTCCTCTAGTTCTCCAAATAGTGAGACCACCCTTCTCTCCGCAGCCTGTAACCCTAGTGCCTGCCGGGCCGTGGGCCGAGGTTTGCAACCCAAAGGCGTTCGAGTGAAAGAGACAGCTGACTTTAAAGTCTACACCAAGGGGGCAGGCAGTGGCGAGCTCAAGGTTGTCGTGAAGGGTCCCAGTAAGTCAACTGCCAAACATGGGGACATGTGGGGTACAGGGCTGGAGGGGCCCCACAGACGGAGAAGGAGATGTCTTAACTCCAGAACGTGACCTCTGGAGGCCCAGAGTGGGCCAAAGGTGGGGAGGTGGAAGGGGATGGGCAGCGGCCTAGGAATTCATGGAACGTTTGTGCTCAATCTAATGAGATGAAATTAAGAAATGTAAAGTTTGGAATGTAAGTACCATAGGGGTGAGGTTAATTGAGATAGCAACTTGTCTATGAAAGCTATGGACACTGAGTGGAGTAAGCAAAGGAAGGTGTCGGGAAAGTGCATATACAGCAAAGAAGAACCTTGGGGTGATGTCATTGAAGACTGGTTGAAGGAACATGAGATGTTTAGGTTGGAGAAGAAAAGACTCCAGGTGGGTTGAGGACATGATTGCAGTATTTTTGAAAGGCTGTCCTGGGGAAGGTGGACTAGTTTTGTTTGGTCCTGAAGGGCAGAACCTTCCCTCCACCCCCACCCCTGCGATAGGAGCCAGCTTAGGGCCTATGGCAGCTGCCCAGGGCCCTTTCTTTTTTACTTTCTTTTCCCTTTAAACTTCACAGAGCTCTTTCAAAGAGGAAGCTGTAGTCACAGGGCGCTGGGGAGGAGGGACAATTCGGGGTGGAAGACCTCAAGCCACTATTCAGATGGATTCTAAATTTATGAAGTCCCTTCCCTGCCCCTGGATGGGCCTGCACCCTTCCTCTCATCCCTTCCCTCTTGTGACCAAGGCTGCACATTTGCTGCAGTTGAGACTGGGAAAACTCCCCTCTCTTCCCCTCCCTGCTCCTCCCCTTCATCTTCTGCACATGCTACCACGTTCAAGATGTGTGTTCTGCTCCCTCTCCCTTCCTCCCTCCTCTGCCATTGCTTTGTGGTGCATTTGGGGTTTATTCCCAGTCCCTCCTGTTGTTCTCCCCACCCTTGCTGGGAGCTGGGGCAGCTCCTGTCAAGTGGGTGCTTCTGAGGACAAGGGCTGATTTTTGAATCTGTATCCCCTCTGCCTGGCACTGAGTGCTCCTGGACCTCTGTCTTTTGGTTGATGACTCTGGACTAAGTGTTATAGGGGGTCCTGGAGAAACTAAGGTACCTCCTTAGCCCTAACAGGGAGCTTACAGTCATGCTGCTGGAGGGGGCGGGGGGGGGGGGGGAGGCAGGGAGGAGAGGTGGTTGGTGGTTGCCATGTGAGGCCTGAGGTTGCTTTGGGCTAGAAGGATATGCAGTGGTTTCCTTTCCCAGCAAAAGTGGCATTTGAGTTGGGGATATTTTACAAATGAATGGAATGAGACAAAAATGGCTGGGGGTTGGAAAGGCCCCTCCCAGTAGTTACAGACCTGGAGGGCAAAGTGCAGTCTAGGTTGGCCAGAATGGAAGCAGGGAGAACAGTGGTAGGAAAGAAGGCTGAGGCAGATTGGGGGGTCTTTGATGATAAGCAGTTTTGTGAAAACGTCTTCTGGAGGCATCAAAAATGGAAACCTCTGGACAGCTAGTAAGAAACCACTCAGCAGCTTTCCCAGGCTCCAGCTGGGGCCTCTTCACAGTGGCCAGTACTATAAAAATTTTCCCCAGTTCTCCACTTTCTTTCTAATTTTGGCTGCATTGGTCTTGTTTGTGCAAACCCTTTTTCATTTCATGTAATCAAAAATTACCCATTTTAATGGATCTTCAGCTGGAAGGAAGAGATTAGTGCAAGAGACTGGCATAAGATAATATACTGGGGACTGGGGTTCTTGGAATACTTTGGAGTCAACTCTTTTTCACCTACTCTTCACCTCTTCCCCCCAATAGAGGGAGAAGAACGGGTAAAACAGAAGGATCTTGGAGATGGCGTCTATGGCTTTGAGTATTATCCTCCTGTCCCTGGCAACTATACAGTCACCATCACCTGGGGTGGTCAGAACATCTCCCGGAGGTGAGGAGCCTGGGGGCAGTGGCCCCCTTTCAACTCTCCCCTGGGGGCAGGACACTGATGTCCATCCCCTCTAGACTTCCTTGTTGGAACAAAATGGAAACCAGGTCACATGGTGGAACCTCCAGAGCCCAAGAAATGATCCTCATATGACAGAAGTGTGTATCAATAGCATTTTATATGTACATTTATATACATACATATTGTCTCCTTTGAGCCTCAATACAATTCTGGCAGTTGTATTTCCCCATTTGATAAATAAGGAAGCTGAGGTTTGGAATGACAGAGTGACTTTGCCCAGGTCACAGAGTTAGCAAGTGTCAGAGGTGGGATTCAAACCCAAGGTTTCCTAACTCAGAGATCAGTGTACTGTGTCGTATACCCTACTGTCAGTCAGGTCTGGCCATGGTTCCTACACCTGCCACCTGGTAACAAGGCCATTCTCCTCCTTGAGCCTTCGACTCCTCATCTGTAAAATGGATAAAGTCTCCCTTCTCATCTAGGGGATCCTGGGTGTGGGGGAGGGGAAAAATTCAGTGCTTTCCTCACAGCTGTGTTTATGTGTGTCCTCTTGGTAGCCCCTTTGAGGTAAAGGTGGGCACGGAGTGCGGCAACCAGAAGGTTCGGGCCTGGGGCCCTGGCCTGGAAGGTGGCGTGGTCGGCAAGTCGGCTGACTTCGTGGTCGAGGCCATCGGCGATGACGTTGGCACCCTGGGTATGTCAGAAGGCACCTTCTTCAGGAAGATTTGCCCTAACTGGGGTGTGGGCAAAAGGCCAGAGAAATGGCATGAAGCCCATTACAGTATGCCCACCAGCCTAGCAGAGAAATCAGGACTATATGGTGAAGAGATCCTCTACTCAGTTAGATGGTTCTTGAGTAGAGTGGCATGTAGGGCCTTGCACCAGGTTCAGAGAAAGAGGAATTATTGGGGTGGTAGGGTGGAAGACATGAGTTCAAACCCTGGCTCACTTACTATGTGTCTGAGCAAGAGGCTGGCCGTCTCTCAAACTCAGAGCTCTCTAAGGCTTCTTCAGATAGTGGGAGTTCAGAAACAGTCTCTGCCTTCTAAGGCCTTTTGGTCAGAGAGGCAGGCTCACTGCCCCTTGATCCAGGCTCTCAGATGGTTGCCCTGCCATGAATCCCCGCAGGATTCTCAGTGGAGGGCCCCTCACAGGCAAAGATTGAGTGTGATGACCGGGGCGATGGTTCCTGTGATGTGCGCTACTGGCCACAAGAGGCCGGGGAGTACGCTGTCCATGTGCTCTGCAACAATGAAGACATCAAACTCAGCCCATTCATGGCTGACATCAAGGCGGCTCCCAAGGACTTTTACCCAGAAAAGGTGAGGAAGGTCTGGGCCCTAGGAAGATGCCCAAGGCCAGTGCTAGAGAACCAGGCTGGTCAGCCTTGCCCTACTACAGTGGGCATGGCCTATGGCTTCCCAGCTGCTGGGCTCCTGCTTTACTTGTCACCCCCTCCTGAAAACTCATGTGGCCCAATTGTTTTTTCCATGTTTGCTTCAGGTCCATTCTGGGGCCTGGGCAGAGGCCAAAGCTAGAGGGAAAGGGAGCTGATAGCTTTTGGGAGAGTCCCAGAGTGGCAGCCAGGCTCAGTGGCCAGCTAGCAGAACTCCGAGGCTGCGCTGATTGCCCTCTTTGATCATATTGCCCCTTTCCCTTCAGGAGGGAGGTGCCATTCCCACTAAGTTGCTGCCAAGGCATAGGGAGCTCAGTGCCAGGGAGGTGTGGTTCAAACCAACAAGCATTTTATTAAACCCACACTGCATGCAAAGTCTGACCCCTGGCTTGCCCACTGTGGGTTCCAGAGGAGCTTTTGGAGGTCCCTGGGCTATCCTGGTGGAGAAGGGATGGATTTCAGTGGGCACCCTCAAGGCTTCCCTGGAAAACCTTGTGCCTTAGCTCTGCTGACTGTCTCAGGGCTTGGGTCAAGGGAAATTGACTGCTCTAGACTCTCTCTGCTTGTCCAGGGCAGGACCTCTGGGTTTGATGTCTTTTAAACACACTTTAGGTGAAAGCTCGGGGCCCAGGACTGGAGAAGACTGGCGTGGCCATCAATAAGCCAGCCGAGTTCACTGTGGATGCCAAGAACGGTGGCAAGGCCCCTCTCAAAGTCCAAGTGCAGGTGAGATGGGGTTGAGTAGCATGGGGCTGGCACTGGAGCCCTGAAGGAAACTGGCTGAGCTCAGTTGCTTCTCCTCCCCTTTCAGGACAGCGAGGGCTCCCCCGTGGATGTCACTGTGAAGGACAATGGCAATAACACCTTCAGCTGCTCCTATGTCCCCAAGAAAGCAGTCAAGCACACAGCTGTCGTCTCTTGGGGAGGGGTCAATATCCCCAACAGCCCTTACCGGGTGAGCTTCCCTCCCCCCATCTCTGCACAGGTGGAAATTAGGGACCTTGGGTGATGGAAGAGGAGATAGGCCTGGCCTGGAAAGGTTTGGTGACTTGGGCTAAGGTCATACAGGGAGTCAGCCATGTTGGGTCACAAGAGTCTCAGTTTAGAGCCAGAAGAGACCCCAGTCCAACCCCCTCCTATCTAAGCATTAGAACTAAGATTTGAGCTAGGGCCCCTCCTGCCCAGTGCAGCTCACTCTGCTTCTGCTCTGCTGTGGTTCCCATTTCACAGATAGGAAGCTGAGGCCTAGCTTTGTCTGCCAATATAGACATTGTTCCCCAGCTGTGGCCTGCCAGTTCCTCTTTGGGGCCAAGCCAACTGATTTTTTTTTGTCCTGGCAGTGGTCATGTCACTGGTTTCCATTGAACTTATGCTTGTTTAGGAGCCTTGGGCAGCTCTTTTCTTCCTCCGGAGCCTCTGTTGGAATTCACTCCAGTGAACATTGATTGAGCTCTTATTTTGTGCCAGGCTCTTAGCCTGGAGTACACAGGAACAAGCTATAGTCACTACCCTCCCTGTGGGAGTAGTAATGAGATATAAGCAGATGAGTGAATGTAGGATAATTTGGGTGTACCAGCAGTGGTGTGAATATATGATGAAGTAATGGACACAAAAAGACAAAGACATGGGGCTAGGCGAGTCGTATAGTCATGCTATAGACTGATTTTAATGGAGTTACTGACAGTATTTTATACAGGTTAATTGCTGAGTCATCCAGACTTCAAAGAAGAGTACAATAAAGCATTGGTTAAGTTTTTTATCTCCTTGTTCGTGGGAGTGAGACACTATTTTTCCTCAAGGCTAACCAAATTGAAACATTTATGTACTCTCGCATATAGATAACCAGACTGAAACATTTCCATCATCTCCCATGCGGGTAATCAGCTATAAAGGCAGGTTTTCTTTGCCAAGTCTTCTTATCCTAAAACTGGCCTTGCGGTGCATAGGCCCATTTTCAATTGACCCTGCCTTGCAGAGGTCTAAGAGGCCTAAACAGGATATAGCTGGCTCCCCACATTTGGGGAGGAGGAGAGGACCAGAATGGGGCTGGGGATAACAAGAAAAGGCCCTTCAGAAGCAGCAAGTGAGCCGCAGGAAGATGGTTAAGGATTTGAAGTAGAGCTGCCTGGATGAAGAAGGGCCTTTCCTGCCTCTGTCTCTCCCTTTTCCCACCCCATCTCCACCCAGCTGCCCAAACAATTTTCCTAAATAAGGAACAAACAAGCCTGACCCCTTCTTTCCCCAGCTCAAAACCCCTCCATCAATGGCTGCCTCCTACCTCCTGGAGGCTGGGCCACCAACTTGGTCAGGTTGGCGATTCCAAACCCACTTTGGGATGTGTCCCAAGACCTATCTTTCAAGACTGATTTTCCATGACTCCCCTCACTGACTCTGCCTTCTGACCATACTGTTCGAGTCCCTGGAGGAAATGGTCACCTCCCACCTTTATGTGTACACAAAAATTTCCCCCTGCCTGCCCCGTGCATGGAATGCAACCCATCTTTCTTCTTCCTCATTATATAAAATGCCTGTCATCTTCCCCCTTTGTCTCCTCTTCTATTTTTATAGGTTAATGTGGGAGCAGGAAGCCATCCTAATAAGGTAAAAGTCTATGGGCCAGGAGTGGCCAAGACTGGTCTCAAGGCCCACGAGCCAACTTACTTCACTGTGGACTGTACTGAAGCTGGGCAGGGTGAGTGACCTTGGGGGTGGGGTAGGGTAGAGGTAGCTTGTAGACTTGAAGCCTTGTTGGGATGAGGCAGATGGGCTCGAGGTGAAGTAGATGGGTTTCTTCCCCTTCTTAGATTTCCTTGTTTGTCACTGCAACCTTCTATTAGACCCTTCAGGGAGGAAAGTAAGGGGACCAGGGAAATGTCATTGGAAGCTTATGTTCTCCAAGGCCCCATTATTTCCATAGACCTGAAAGTAAGCCTTAAAGGGAAAACCCTGGCTTCCACCTCCTCAGTCCAGGTTACTGAACAAGAAGGAATTTGGAGTTGGCTCTGGTGTGGCCTTGGCCTAGCTAGGGGCCAGGGAAGAAGTCTGGCCAATACTGTGCTAAGCTTTGCCCTTGCCCTGTTCCAGGTGATGTCAGCATTGGCATCAAGTGTGCCCCAGGAGTGGTGGGGCCAGCTGAGGCGGATATTGACTTTGATATCATCCGGAATGACAATGATACCTTTACAGTCAAGTACACCCCTCGGGGGGCAGGCAGCTATACCATCATGGTCCTATTTGCCAACCAGGTGAGAGGTACCTGCGGCCTCTTGAGCTCAATTCTAAGAAGACTTTCTGTATTTTCTCTACCTTTTCCCCCTATCTGGCCCTATTCTTCAATGCATTGTTTTTTCCTCCTTTTTAAAAATGACTTTTTTTTTTAACATTCTAGAATTTCCTTTCATACCCCACCCCAAAACAAAACTCCAAATATAAAGCAACCCCCTCTGACATTGTATGCATCATTCTACACTAACAGTCCTCTCCTCTCCCCCACCAAGAGGAAATGGTACGTTTCTCTAGAAACCATTCTTTTCTCCTCCATTCTAGTTCTTGAAACTCCTAAGAATGGCTACTGGCTTCTTTTTCCTTTCCTAAATTTGAACCCCTAAGCAGGGGAGGCTGAGACTTGTGGCCCCATGGAGACCTGAGGGAGCTTCTTCCTGCTTAACATCTTGTTTCTTTCTAGGCCACACCCACTAGTCCCATCCGAATCAAGGTCGACCCTGCCCATGATGCCAGCAAAGTGAAGGCTGAGGGCCCCGGGCTGAGCAGGAATGGTGAGTGGCTGGAGTAGGAGGGATTTGGCAGCTCAAGAAGAGAGGGGCCCATCCCATCTGCCTCCTGCTCCCTTGGCTGTGCCACCTGGGCAGTGGGTCTACCAGTATGTCCATCTTAACCCAGCTAATGGGAAGGAAAGATGGGAGGGCAGCAACAAGGCAAGAGAGGGAACCACGTCCCCAAGAGTCCCATCTGAGGGGTAATGCTAAGGGAGATACTACTGCTCTAGCTGTCGTGTGGCATCCCTTCTCTTATCAGGTGTAGAACTTGGCAAACCCACTCACTTTACCGTCAATGCCAAGCCAGCGGGAAAAGCCAAGCTGGATGTCCAGTTCACAGGCCCAGCCAAGGGGGAGGCTGTTCGGGATCTTGATGTCATTGATCACCATGACAATACCTACACCGTCAAATATGTCCCCTTGCAGCAGGTAAGCCCTGTGACTGGCCCAAGGACCTCCAAGGATGGCAGGGCCAGCTCTCTGTCCCTACTGCAGACACCTTAACCAACTTGTAGGATGTACCACTAGACCTAACCCTAAAAAATCGTTTTAGTTATTGTTTTCAAATTTGCTTTTGGATTCTGAACTTCACAAATTTCAGCAAACATGAATGAGAACCATAAGCAATTAATTACCTAAACATTCAATTCAGTGCGTTTATTAGGCACTGCGCTGTACAATGAAGAGACCTGGGCAGCAGAATGATCCTTGCCTCAGAGCTGAGAACCCCAAGATTGTACAAGAAAGGAGCCCCTTAAGTACCTCCTACATCATTTTATCTAAGAAAAGATGGGAAGCCAAGAGAAAGAAAATAATTGGCCCAAGGTCACCTCATGAGTTACAGGCAGAGCTAAGACCAGTGGGCAGACCTCTTGATTTCTTGCCATGTTACAACCAGGTTGTAAGGTTCTGGCTTAGGGAGTGAAGAAGTCCTCTTTCCCCCTTAGAGCTTAGGAGATGGTAACTAAGGGCTGAGTATTGCTGCCTCCCTCCCCCCAATCCAGGGCAACATGGGTGTGAATGTCACCTATGGAGGGGATCATATCCCGAAGAGTCCCTTCTCTGTGGGTGTGGCCCAGACCCTGGACCTCAGCAAGATCAAGGTGTCCGGCTTAGGAGACAGTGAGTAATTGAGAGGAGGGCTGTGTGGCTCTTCATCCCATGGGAACCCCCTCCCCCATCCCTGAGGATTGCCATTCTCTGATACCCTGTCCTCCTAAGAGACTTCATGTGTGTGGTTTAGGGGAGACTGGGATCCCTTCCCCACCACATTGGTTACAAGCCAGCATTTGGGGGGAGGGAGTTACAGATCTGAGCCTTGTTTGGCATGTGCATGTGCGCACGCACACACACGTATCCCACTCTCCCCCACAGAAGTGGAAGTTGGCAAAGACCAGGAATTCACAGTCAAGGCCAAGGGTGCAGGAGGCCAGGGCAAAGTGGCATCTAAGATCACAAGCCCTTCTGGCAAGGTGGTGCCCTGCAAGGTGGAGCCAGGACTGAATGCAGACAACAGTGTGGTCAAGTTCATCCCCCGAGAAGAGGGCCCCTATGAAGTGGAGGTGACCTATGACAGCGTTCCTGTCCCCGGAAGCCCCTTCCCAGTGGAGGCCGTGCCACCTACCAACCCTACCAAGGTACCAAGCTAGCTGATAGCTACCCAGCTGTCAGGCCTGATGAAAGGGCCTTTAGGAAACCACATATCACCATAATTTACTGGCCTAATAGCCCTCAAACTCCCAGAACCCCAAGATGTCAGTAGGTACTCATTTAGTAATCTCCTACTGTATGCCAGACAATACTGTTTTAGCTAAGCTCTAGAGAGGCAAAGAAAAGCAAAAACTAGTCCCCTCCCTCAAGGAGGTCACATTCTCATGGGAGAGAAAAACATGTAAATAAATACATATAGAGTAAATGAAAGGTCATCTCAGAGGGGAAAGGCAATGTCTCCTGCAGAAGGTGGGATTTGAGCTGAGTCTTGAGGGAAGCCAGGAGGCTGGAGGAGGAGACAGAGGATTCTGGAGATTACTATCCTGTTTTGAGGACCAGCAAGAACAGGGTTGTCTGTGTGGGGAGTTATGAGGGCAGTTAAGTGTAAGGAGACTGGAGAGGTAGAACAGGGTCAGGGAGTAAATACCCAACAGAAGCATTTCTGTCTGATCCTAGAGGTGATAGAGCACTGCTAGAATTTTGAGGCAACTGAATGGAGAATGGGGAATGGGCTGGAGTGGGGAGACACTGGAGGCAGGCAGACACACTTCCCACCCCCCTGGGAGGCTGTCTGCTACAATCCAGGCATGAGGTGATGGGGGGTAGCAGTGTCAGGGGAGAGAAGGGGGTACATTCAGGAGTGCTGCAGAGGTAAGATGGACAGGCCTTTGCAACAGCTTGGATCTGAGAGATGGATTTGAGTGAGGAGTCCAAGGTGACACTGAGGTATTGAGCCTGGATGACTGGGGGATGATTGCCTTTGACAGTAATAAGAGAGGGTTCTGGGGGAAAGATAGTGAGTCCAGTTTTGGACATGTTGATTTTGAGATGCCTATGTGACAGCTACGTGGCACTACAGTGCACCAAGCACTAGGCCTGCAGTCAGGAACACTCACCTTTCTAAGGTCAAGTCCAGCCCCAGACACTCCCAAGCTATGTGACCTTGGGCAAGTCACTTCACCCTGTTTGCCTCAGTTCTTCATCTCTAAAATGAACTGGAGAAGGAAATGGCCAGCTGCTCCAGTATCTGTGCCAAGAAAACCCAAATGGGGTCATGAAGAGTCAGACAGGACTGAACAACAACAGCATGACATCTACTTCAAGATTCCCAAGAGAAACTGGTGACAGAGGGCCAGTGCTTAGAAGAGAGATTGGGGCAGGAAAGGTAGATCTGAGAATCATCGACTTAGAGATAAGAATTAAATCCATGGGAGCCAGTGAGATCCCCAAGTAGGATAGAGGAAGGAGAGAAGAGGGCCCAGGATGGAGCCCTGAGAGACCCCTGTGGTTAGAAGGTGTGATCTGGAGGAGGATCTAGTAAAGGAGATGGAGGAGGAACAGTAAGAGAGGTAGGAGGAGAACCAGGAGAGGGGGATGTCCTCAAGACCTAGAGAGAAGAGAGAATCCGGGAGGAGAGAGTGATCCACAGTGTCCAAGGTTGCTGAGAGGCCAAGAATGAGGAAGAGGCCATTGGATTTGGCAACTAAGATCATGAGTAACTTTGGAACGGGTAGTTTTGATGGAATGATAAGGCTAGAGACTATAGTGTGTTAAGAGAGACATTGATTATAGACAGCCTTCTCTGAACGTTTAGCTGCTAAAGAGAGGAGAGATCCAAGATGAGAGTTAGCAAGGATGGAAGGTTCAAGTGAGGGGTTTTGAGGGTGGCAGAGACACAGGTGCATCTGTAGGCAGTGCCATGCCCCGCTGCTTTTAGTCTCCACAAATGTCAGCTGATGGTCATATCTAGCCAGAGTCGTTACTGAGCAAGAGCAACCCTTCTCCCCAACATTGTCGTGTTCCTGGTTGGTTTGTAGAGAGTGGAGGTTACCGAGTGTATTTGAGTAATACCACAGCACCTTCTGGTTGAGAAAGCAAGCACTGGCTCCCGCAATATGCTGTGGTTCATTTGAGACTTCTGCAGGCCCTGTGTGAGGGCCTTATGAGTCCCTAGCTGTGCTTAGTCCTGTTTATAGCTGAGGAGGTAGGCCTAAAGAGTGCGCAGCTCAGCCATATTAGGACCAAGACTAGAAGCAGGGTCTTCTCACTTTCAGGCCATATTATCCTCACTGGTGAAGTTCTTGGAGTCCTCTGAGGCCTGTTAGCTACCCGCCTCAGCCTTACCTGCCTCACTTCCATTTTCCTGTTTTCTTCCCTGCAGGTGAAAGCCTTTGGGCCTGGGTTGAAGGGGGGCAGTGCTGGCTCCCCAGCCCCCTTCACAATTGACACCAAGGGAGCAGGCACAGGAGGCCTTGGCCTGACAGTAGAGGGGCCATGTGAAGCCAAAATAGAGTGCCTGGACAATGGGGATGG
This sequence comes from Trichosurus vulpecula, assembly GCF_011100635.1. Taxonomy (NCBI): domain Eukaryota; kingdom Metazoa; phylum Chordata; class Mammalia; order Diprotodontia; family Phalangeridae; genus Trichosurus; species Trichosurus vulpecula. The sequence goes on from NW_023494378.1 coordinate 503,998, forward strand.
CACCTGTTCTGTGTCCTACCTGCCCACAGAACCCGGGGATTACAACATCAACATCCTCTTTGCTGACACTCACATCCCAGGTTCCCCCTTTAAGGCCCATGTGGCCCCATGTTTCGACCCTTCCAAGGTCAAGTGCTCAGGCTCTGGGCTAGAGCGGGCCACAGCAGGTGAAGCAGGTCAGTTTCACGTGGACTGCTCCAACGCTGGTAGTGCCGAGCTTACCATCGAAATCAGCTCTGACTCGGGCATGCAGGCAGAGGTACACATCCAAGACAATGGGGATGGCACCTACACCATCACCTACATCCCTCTCTACCCCGGGGTCTACACCATCACCATCAAGTACGGTGGCCAGATGGTCCCCAACTTTCCCAGCAAGCTCCTGGTGGAACCAGCGGTTGACACCACTGGTGTCAAATGCTATGGGCCTGGTGTGGAGGGCAAAGGTAAGCCACATGTCCCTAGGCGTCTTTCTTCCCTCCCTTCTAGGCTGATTTCCCTTTGTCTCTCAGAAGCATTGCTATAAGACAAGCTGAGGTCAGTCTAGGGTTGCTTTCTGGGAGGCCAAGCCAACTTCTAGGATAAGAGAGGTGCTGCACTCTCTGTGCCTTTGCCTTTGCTCACACTCCATCAAGAGAGTCTCATGGACCCTTCTGAGGACCCCAGGTTAGGGGCAGCTGGAAAGTGTCACAGGAAGCTGGTGTGTTTAAGCTGTTGAATAGAGAGCCTAAGGGACTGGGGAGGGGGTATTGAGGGCTGTTTTTGAAGGCAGCGTCCTTTGAAGAAGAGGTTTGCGCCCCCAGGGCAGAGCCAGGAGCTATGGCAGATGGGGAGGACAGCTGGGCTCCCCTTCCACTGCATGTTTTCACCCCCTGGGCCTGTTCAGTGTTGAAGCAGGAATTGGGGCAGGGAGAGGGGATGGAAGGAAGGTGGTTGGAGAGGTTCCTTTGTGGGCACCTAAGCTGGCTCTCATCTGCTGTGGGATCAGCTCTTGGTTTGTGGAGCTGGCAGAGACCTCAGCCGTCAGCTAGTCCAAGACAGATCAGCGCCACCTTGGGGGCACCAGGTCACATGTCAGAGCTAGGGCCTCTGAATCCAAATCGGTTTTTTTTTCTTTTTTTTTAAATACTGTTTTTTTCCAATTATATATAAAATAATTTTTAACATCCATTTTTACAAAATTTTGCATTCCAAATTTTTTCCCTCCCCTCAGAATGGTAAGCAGTTCAATATAGGTTATGTATGTGCAACCATATAAAACATGTTTCGACATTAGTCATGTTGGGAAGGAAGAAATAGACCAAAAGGTAAAAAAACATGAAAAAATAAAGTGAAAATGGTATGCATCCATGTGCATTGAGTCCATCCATTCTATCTCTGGATGTGGATAGCATTTTCCATCATGTCTGACTCCAAACCTAGCTTCAGCCACTGGCGAGTTGGGGAATATAGATTTTGTAAATCCTTCCACCTGTTCTCCTCTCATCTTGGGAAAACCTTAGATTAGCTTGGTGGCTTGGAGTCTCTGTTCCTGTTTGTTCCATTATTGTTGGTAATCAAGACAGAGAGAGGCAGCATATGTACAACAGTCCTCTGGTGGGGTTGGTAGGCCTAGATTTTGACCTAGAAACATGGAGAGTCCAACACTTTCCTTTTGTAGGCAAGTAGGTGAGAGGAAGGGACTTGGTCAGTAAACTTGTTCTTCCCAATGAGGGAAACCAGTTGACCTGTGTTGGTCAGTGCCTGGTTGCTAGTGTTGGCCTAAGCAGCTGGGCCCCTACCTCCCTACTCTTTCTTGCCATCTCAACTGAGCCAGGCTGTCAGTGGCCTAGAGCTCCTTAGCCTAGGCCTGGAAACCTTGCTTCCTTTAATATTGCCCCTGCTCCTTGACTAGGGCAAGCTACATAACTGAAGCCTTCCTTATTTTTGCCCATTTGTAAGACAGAGGTTAGTAGTGAGGGTATTTTCTGCAGCCCTATCTCAAGTGCCAGATGCCACTTGGGATGCCCAGGCCATAAGATGTACCTGTGTACCTCCCCACCATAACTACTCTCCCCATTCCTGGGCAGTGGACAGAGTGGGGCAGATCTTTAGCACCGGGCCTGCTCCTCCCTCCCCCTTCTCAGCCAGGGCCCTCCACCTCCCTTCATATGCTCCACCCATGTCTCCGTGGTATCTGTGGCAGGGGTGGTGGGGCCATCTCCAGGAATTTTTAGCATTGCTGAAAGGCAGCCAGCCAGTTGTGGAGGGCTCCAGGCAAGGCAAGGGATGGCAGCTTCCTAGATTTCTGCTTCCCCCCTCCGACATAGATAGAGCCTGAGGGTTGCCATAATGTCCTTGACCAGAACGCTCCCCTCACAGTTCCTTATACCTTCGCAGGGGTGTTCCGAGAGGCCACCACAGAGTTCAACGTTGATGCTCGTGCCCTCACCAAGGCTGGGGGTCCCCACATCAAGACACGCGTTGCTAATCCCTCAGGCAACCTGACCGATGCTTATATCCAAGACAATGGAGACGGAACCTACAAAGTTGAATATACACCTTATGAGGAAGGTAAAGTGAGAGGACGTGGGCCTCTGGGAAGAGTGAAGCTTTCTGGGAGAGGTCCTAGGGCCTGAGGAGTAGAAACAGGTACCTAGCTTCCTTCAGGGTCAACCACTGCCTCCCTCTTCCCTTGGCTCAGGGATCCACTCAGTAGATGTGACCTATGATGGCAGCCCTGTGCCCAGCAGCCCCTTCCGGGTGCCTGTGACTGAGGGCTGTGACCCATCCCGAGTGCGTGTTCATGGACCAGGCATCCAGAGCGGTACCACCAACCAGCCCAACAAATTCACTGTGGAGACCAGGTACAAGGGACAGCTGGGGTCAGCTGCCTCCTGGTAGCCCTGGTGTACCTGAAGGATGAGGGTGGAGGGAGGCAATGGCATGGTAAAGTTTTCAGCTAGGTAGACACTGTCTGTTTCCTTGGGACCTCCAGGGGTGCAGGCACGGGGGGCCTTGGTCTGGCCGTGGAAGGCCCATCAGAGGCCAAGATGTCCTGCATGGACAACAAGGATGGCAGCTGTTCTGTGGAGTATGTGCCCTATGAGGCAGGGACCTACAACCTCAATGTGACCTATGGCGGCCACCAGGTGCCAGGTAATGGGAGCTGTGTTTAAAGTGTGTACCTGAAAAAAATCTGGGTGTTTAGGGTCTCACAAGTACAGTGTGAGTGGGCAGGGTTTCCAGGCCTGGGGAGGTAAGAGTCTTGCTGCCCCCTGCCCTAGTCAGGGCCTCATGGGGAGTACGTAGTTTAGTTCTGAGCATCATGACTTAAGAAGGGCATGGATAAGCTGGTGAGCAAGCACCTAGAGGTGGGCAGCCAGGACAAAGAAAGGCCACAGGTCTGTGCCATACATAGGACAGTTGGGTAGAATAGCAGGGAAAAGAAGATTTAGGTGGAGGTATGATTGCTATGTGAAAGATATCTGAAGGGCTGTCGCAAGGGACAGAACCCAAACCAGTAGCTTGAAGGGCAAATTTAGGCCTTTCTAATATTGTAAATTGGAATGGAGAACCGTCTTGAGGCAGCCTCTCCCTGGAGGCCTTCCACCTCAGAGATTCTAGGTTTCTGCTGCCACTCTGGCCACATGGGAGAGAAAGGGAGGCCAGTCGGGGCAGGAAGTGAGTGGTCTAGCCCCATTTGGCCCTTGTGCTCCCTCACCCTTTCCTGGGCCTCTCCTTGCTGTGCCCCCACAGGTAGCCCATTCAAGGTTCCTGTGCATGATGTGACCGACTCATCCAAGGTGAAGTGCTCAGGGCCTGGGCTGAGCCCTGGGGTGGTCCGTGCCAATGTTCCTCAGTCCTTCCAGGTTGACACCAGTAAGGCAGGCGTGGCCCCACTCCAGGTCAAGGTGCAGGGGCCTAAGGGTAAGTACAGAAGCAGCTGACTTGGTTGGGGGTGGGGGTTGCATAGTAGCCATTGTGTGGTACTCCTCCATGCTACTGCCTCCAAGGCATGGGCTTAAGTGATCAAGTGCCATTAGGAAGGAAATAGGCATTTATTAATGTGCCAGGCACTGTGCTATGTGCTGTATAAATATTACCTTATTTGATCCCCACAACAACTCTGAGAGGTAGAGGCTATTATGATCCCAGTTTTGCAGATGAGGAAACTGAGGCAGAGGAGTTTAGTGACTTGCCCAGGGTCCAAGCTAGTGACTGAGGCTGGATTTGAATTCAGGTCTTGCTGACTCCAGGCCCAGCACTCTATCCACTGTACCACCCAGCTGCCTTAAAAATGCACAGGTGACTCCACTGTAAGAGTTTGAAGGGTACAGTTATGAAAGGCTTAGTGTAGAGTCAATGGGTTAGCAAATAGACAGTGCTTGGAGGGGAGAGAAGAACTAATGCTTCCAATGAGGGTGCTGATGTATGGCTTTTTATAAAAGTCTTCTGGGATGAGGCTGGAAGGGAAGTTTGGGGTCAGGTTGAGTAGAATTGACCAGACTTAGCTAAACAGAGGTGGCTTCAGCTTCAGGAAGGGAGAAGGAGGCTTGTAAGAGCCAGGCAGGCTTTAGGGCCTGGTGACAAAGTTAGAAAGGTTATTTTTGGCCCATTGGCCTGAGCAGGGGCCAGCTGCTGGCCCTGCTGCCTAGTTGGCATTTGGCCCCAAGTTGGAGCAGAAGTAATGCTGAGAGAGTTTGTGGAGGGTGGGGTACAAAAAGAAGCTTGATCCATTTTCTTCACCCAACCTGATGCCCAGTATATTCTCTTCCAATCCCACAGGGATAGTAGAGCCTGTGGATGTGGTAGACAATGCAGATGGCACAAAGACAGTCAACTACGTGCCCAGCCGGGAGGGCCCCTACAGCATCTCAGTGCTGTATGGAGATGAGGAGGTTCCTCGGAGGTAAGTCTGCCCTAGGGTGGGGAGGAAGCCAGCCAACTTTAGAAAGCAGAGAGGCCAGGGTTAGCAGATGGGGTGGTGAGGGGGGCAGAGTCCCCATCCCCTGTCCTCCCCAGGGGGGCTCTTGGGACAAGGAGGTGTGGAGCCCAGTTGGTGACAAGGGAGAACAATCAGGAAAGGTTATCTGGGAAGCATGCTCCAGAGGAGCATGGGAAATGGTTGTCTCCCCATTCTGTGTGGCCCTGGGGATGAGGTTCTGTGAGTTGGAGGTGGTCATTGGGTACTGTTGTGAGGACCTGAAGGTTATTGGATGTAGACAAAGGGAGGGCTCCTGGAGCTGGTGAGTTTGTACAGGTCAGAATGGTAGCCCTTCTAGGAAGTTGTGCATCCTCACAGGAGTTTTGTTTTGTTTTCCTACCTCAACTTTCTAGTCCCTTCAAGGTCAAGGTTTTGCCCACCCATGATGCCAGCAAGGTGAAGGCCAGTGGCCCTGGGCTCAACACCACAGGTGTGCCTGCCAGCCTGCCTGTAGAATTCACTATTGATGCCAAGGATGCTGGTGAAGGCCTGCTGGCTGTCCAGATCACGGTGGGTTGGTCAGCTTGGGGGGAGGTGGGACCAGCCTGCAAACTAGATTAGTGGGAGGCAGTGGGGCTGGCCAAGGCCAGGCAGCAGGGGCTCCTGGCTCACATACTCACTAGCCCCACCTTGGGATTCATTCAACAAGTGTTGATTGTTAAGCACTCACTGTGTTCCAAGAACTGGGTCCCAGACCAAAAGAAAGTGACCCACTAGTGGAGGAGCAGGACAGATGTTTTGCCTCTGATGTTGCCTTGCCTACAGAAAAGGGCTAACAATACACCCCTGACTGGTCCAGGGGTTATTTATGAGCAAAGTGCTTTTGAAAATAGGTGAACAAATGATAGCTAAACGTGCCAGAGATGTGGTGGGAAGGACCTCTGTGCCAAGGGTCTACAGAGAGCTTAAGGCACTGAGGAGGGCCTGTAGGGGCTCAGGTGGGAGAGCATGAGGGGGCTCTGGGGACTGGGCATGGGCCCTGTACTCAGAGAACTGTCTGGTAAGTAAAAGATAGTGCATGAAAAGCAGATTGGGGGGTACAGAACCAAGCCTGGGAGGAGGAGGCCTCTCATCTTAAATCTGCCTCATCCATCTGAAGTTCTTTGGCTTGCTGCTCTCAGTTAAGTGCTCCTTGACTGCTGGCTTGGTTGGGATGGCCATGTCCCAGAAGGCCTCAGAGCTGGCTTCTCCACTGGGCCCTCCATGGCCTGGGTGGGAGTGTGCAACGGTGGTAATAGAGCTGGGTTTAGGGCAGGAGGGCTTCTTGGACCAAAAGCTGTGTCCTCCCTTGGCCTGTACCCCTGTTGTCTGAGGTTTGACAGAGCCCTCCCTTCAGAGAATCAGGATTTGTAAAGGCATAGGATCAGAAAGGAACTCACTTTGGTTGAAATACAATGATCAAAATACTTGTTAAAAATAAGTTCATAGGCCTTAGGTTAAGAATGACTTAGAGTCAAGAAGATTCCCTATCTGAACTTGAGCACATCAGCCTCTCTGACCCTCAGATTTCTCATCTGTAAAATAAAGGCGTTGGGCTCTGGCCTCTGAAGTCCTTTTTAGTTCTACATCTAGATTTCTCCGGCTTGGGTTCAAATCCTGGGTCAACTGTTTTCTACCTATGGGACTTTGGGTAACCTCCTCAAGGCTTCAGCTTCCTTTGTAAGGTGAAAGGATTGGATTAGCTAAGTTAAAATCCCAGTTCTCCATCTCTGATATTGATATTTGGGGGAGTTGTGTCCTGCATGGCAAGCAGGCAGGGTTCAGGGAGCACCCTCTTATGCCCTGGCTTCCTTCCCTTATGGCAGGACCCTGAAGGGAAGCCCAAGAAGACAACGATCCAGGATAATCAGGATGGCACTTACACCGTGTCCTACGTCCCTGACATGACAGGCAGATACACAATTCTCATCAAGTATGGGGGTGATGAGATTCCCTTGTCCCCATACCGTGTCCGGGCCCTGCCCATGGGGGATGCCAGCAAGTGCACAGTGACAGGTGAGAGCACTGGCAGGGGAGGGGGGCCTTGTGCCCCCCGGGAGGGCGGGGTTGGTGGGCCCCTTCCCCCCAAGCCGAGGTCGGGTCAGCAGCCCCGCAGACACTCGCTTTCTTACAGACACCCCTTGTTTCACCGCTGCTCACCGCCCCCCCCAGTTGTCTGTGTGTGCAGATGTGTGTGTGCGCGTGCGTGTGTGGGTATGCAGGTGGCATTGGCACCTCGTGTGACCTGGTTTTCTCACTTGACCTTTCTCCTTGCTCTCTGCCCTTTCACCTCAGTGTCAATCGGAGGTCACGGGCTAGGTAAGCTGCTTGCTGGTGCATACCCCAAATTCATCCCTGTCCAGAGGGACAGGTTCCTTTCCTGCTTGTCCCAGCCCCCCTCAAACCGTTCACAGCTGCAGCCACTCTGGGCAGTGTTGGGGGGCAAGGAGAGGGTAGACTGTGGGTTGAGGGGTAAGCTCTCTGAGCCCTAGCTCAGCTCAACCTCTGCACGGCCTCAGGCAAGTCGCTTCCCTTTCAAGGCCAGGGGTGGAAGTACACACTCCTCCCTTGGCCCTAGGGTTCTCTAGGGAGCGGCTGTGAGCTGTTTGGGTTGGGGGCATCCAGAGGGACCATCTTTGCCAGGGAGCCTTGGGGTCTGGGGATCTCGGCACAAACGCTGCCCCTTTTCCCAGGGAAGCTGGGCCTGGCACCTGGCTCTCTGTCTTCCCTGACCCCCATCACCTCCTCCTGTTCTCCCTTCCCCTCCAGGAGCAGCTGTCTCCCTCCCATCCCTCCCTTCCTCCCTCTCTTCCTTGCTAGCTGGGAAAACCCTGCCTTCCCCTCCCTAAGGGCTATGATCCAAAGGACTGAGGGAGTATTGGTTTACCCTGCCCCTGGCCCAGAGCAGTCCTTCTTCCCCTTCCCAGCCTTGGCCGGATCCGCAGACTCCTATTCCCACCTCCAGGGGTGCCTTGGTCCTTATCCTGGGTGTGCATGGCAGGGGAGGTGGGTGTTGCTGGGGAGGTGGCTCCGCCAGCATGGCAGGAGACGGTGCTCTCTCTACATCTTCTTGCACTCCCCTGCTCCCACCCCACTAACCCCTTGCTCCTCGAAGCCCAAGCAGTGACGTTGCTTCGTGTGACCCAAGGGCCCTGAGAGTTTGGGAAGATCAGAAGGGAGTAAGGCTTAGGCCCCACCTGAGGAAAGCTGTGTGAGGCTACAGGCACCACCCTAGGGGAGGGAATGGCTTATAAGGGAAGAGATCTGCAGTTGGGCTTTGAAAGCCAAGCCAACCAAAGGGTGAAATGGGGGGCCCACATTTGTGCATGTTCCAGCTTCTCTGCTGGGGGAGGAAAAATCCCTTGAAGGCAGCAACCATCTCCTGTTTGTACTCCCAGGGTCCAGCCTGGCCCAGCACCTCATTTGGGATGGTTGTCACATACGTGGCCTAGCACCTCACTTGGGATGGGTATTGCATACGGATAGAGGTGCCTCCATTGGGATGGGTGTCCCATACTTGGCCTTGTACCTCCATCAAGATGGGCACTTCCAGTGGGATGGATGTCCCACATGTAGCCCTGTGCCCTCCATTGGGATGGGTATTGCAGATACATTTGGTATTTTGCTTTGAATAGATTAATTACAGAAGAGGAGGCAAGGAGGGCCAGGAGAATGGCCTTAATGAGGGGGAGGTGGTGCAGAGGGCAGGTGCACAAGGAAGCTGGAAAGGCCTAGGCCAGGCCACTGAGGGGGGGCCTCAGGCTGCCTGTCACTTACCTCGGGAGCCCACAAACCCGAGTGCTACTAAGGAAACCCCAGGGGTTTGAACAGTGAGGAAGGGGAGGAGGACAGCTTCTGTAGGCCAAGCTGCCAGCAAGCAAGGCCAGGCCACCCCCAGTGTGTTAAGCTCTCAGTACCCAGTAACACTTAAAGGTAGACATAAGATTGGCAGCTGGGGCAGAATGAAGCCATGGTACCCGGGAAAGCAATGGAGTCATTACCAGAGACAGGTGGGGGGAGCAGAAGGGTGCTCAACCTCCCCAGAGCTGCCTGCTCACCCTGAGGGTCCCCTAAGTTGTCGCCTATCCCCAAGCAGAGTTGGGGCAAGGCCAGACAACACCTCAGTAGCACTTTCCCCGTGAGCACAGTCGGGGCTTGCTCAGATAGGTCTAGTAGGATCTCACTAGCCATTCCTGGGCCCTCAGTAAAGGGGCCATGAGTTCTACCTTATCTTCCCCGGGGTGGGGGGGCGTGGATCCCAGTGACCACCCACACATATAATTGCCCAGATGCTTTTCAGGACTGGCCTCTCAATCCCATTCAGCAATTGCTGGGGGGCAAACTACCCCAGGTAGCAGGGTGAGGGGATGGCACAGAGATTGCTCAGGTCTAGACCTTCCCATCTAACAAGATGAGCCCTGGTGTGCCCCCAGCACTTGGTCCTTTGCTCTCAAACGTCACTGCCAGGCCCTTGTCCTTTAGGCTGCAGGGCCCCCCGCTAGGTGGCTGCTACTCCTGCTGCTTTGCCCCTTTCTCAGTCTGCGTTCCTCCCCTCCCCCCAACCATCACCGCTACTGCTGCGCTAATCCCGCTGAGCCTTGCAAATCTCACCAAACCCCCCTCTTACTGCACACTTCACCCAGGCCCTGCCTGGCTCCCCTGCCTTGCTCCATGCCTGGCTGCGCTGGCATCTCCCATGGGGTGAGCATTCTCAGTCGTCAGGAAACTTGGAACTTCACTTGGAACCTCAGTGCCCCACACACTGCTGCTGGGGCAAGGGTTTCTCTTCAATTACTTCTGCAAATCGTGGGAGGAGGGAGAAGGCAGCTGTGTTGCCAGGGCATGTGCCCATCTTTAAGTGGAGAGGGGCTGATGATGCACACTCACTGCTATCACTGGGCTGGAGAATGCCCCTCACACAGCCCCCCAGGCACCCCAGAGTGCTCCCCCAACCTTTTGGAGACACTGATTAACAGCTAGGCCTTGCCCACTCCAAGTGAGGAAGGCAGGTCTACTGGATCAGGGTTGCCCCGACGCTATGGAGAAGGAGCTCCTTTCCTGCCCACTGAGAAACTCCTCCCCCTCTCCCCTTGGGACAGATGGGGGCTCCCTTGGCTGTGCTTGGGGAGTCATGGAGGGGGGGACCACAGGATCAGCCAAAGGTCCAGGCTCACTGTCCTGCCCCTGCCCCACACCAGGCACTGGCATCGGCCCCACCATCCAGATTGGCGAGGAGACGGTGATCACTGTGGATGCCAAGGCTGCTGGCAAAGGCAAGGTCACATGCACGGTGTGTACTCCCGATGGCACAGAAGTAGACGTGGACGTAGTAGAGAACGAAGATGGGACTTTTGACATCTTCTACACAGCCCCCCAGCCAGGCAAATACATCATCTGTGTCCGCTTTGGGGGCGAGCACATTCCCAACAGCCCCTTCCAAGTCATGGTGAGTTGGGCCTTGAGGGAATAGGCAAAGGGTGTGGGCCTCCCTCTGCCAGGCTCTCCCAATTCTCAACAGTCTGCATCTTTGTGATTTGGGGGTCTTTGGTCATTCCTGGGATGGCCCTCCCCCTGCTTCACTGGACAAAGGCCCCAGCCTCTGGGAAGGGCATTCACACTCTCTTACCCTCATCCCTTCACTGGCTTCAAGAAGGTGAGAGGTAGAACGGTGATGCAGTGGAGTGGAGAGGACATTGGGTTGGGGCTCTGAAAACTCTTAGGCTCCTCACTACATCTTAGTACCTATGGCTTTAGACAAGACCCTTCCCTAATCTGGGCCTTACTTTCCTTCACCTTCAAGTGATGGGGTGGCCATGAAGACCACTGGCCTCCACAGCTGTGATCCTGCATGTGTGTACATGTGTCTCTCTCCATCCCAGAGTTGCTGGCTGGGCTCTTTTCACCCAGAATGCATAAGTCTGTCTTCTTTCTCCTGGGCTGCAAGCTGGGGAGTTTATGCCATGGCCTCCTTTGTCCTGGAGTAGGTCTCCCCATGTGAGAGTGCAGTAGATAGACCCTTTATCGCTGGGTTATCGCAGAGCCCCTTTTTCCTGGATTTTAGAGAGACCCACAGGAATCCAGGTCAGGTTTCCAAGGGGAGTCCCTGCCTGGCACTTTCTGGCACCCCATGCTGCATCCCCTCCAGCTTCCAGGTACCCAGGTGCTTTCCAGCTGAGGCCCAGCTCTGGGCAGGCTGAAGATGGGGCTACTTCCCGTTTTCCTTCTCCTCTACTTGAGTATGGTGAGGCCCCATGCATCAGGGCTTCACCTGTCTCTTGGTCCAGGGTCCAGGTGTTCCAGATGGAGAGCATCCCAGTTGGTTCCAGCTGGCCTGTCTACTAATGGCCTTCTTTCTCTCACCAGGCCTTGGATGGGGACCAGCCTACCACTCAGCAGATGCGTACCCAGCAGTTGTCAGCCCCATACTCATATGCACCAGGTGTCCAGCAACCTTGGGTACATGTCCATTTACTCTCCTCAAAAACAGAACCAGGGGCCACTCTCAGCCAAGGACCTGGACCCTTTAGCATGTGGGCCTTCAGTTCTGTTGCTGATCCTTCTTCCCCAGTGAAAAGTCAGACTGTAGGGGCTCCGTCTGCAGGATGGTGAACAGGAAGGACCCTGGGCTCCAGCCCAGGGCTCCTTTCTGTGTTCCATCTCTGCTGCTTCCTCAGTGGGCTGGGGAAAGGTCACTTAGGCACCCTCACTGGGCCCCCAATATTCCTGCTGGAAAGACATTCAGTCATAAGGAACCTAGTGTAAATGCTGGGTGCTGAGGGTACAAAGACCAAAACTGTAAAATGGTACTTGGCCTCAAAAAGCTTACAGTCTACTAGGTCAAACCTCTAGGATCTGAGGAACTCCTGGGGCAAATGAGCATGACAGGGGTCACTCATCATCTGTTCAAAGCACTTGGGTCTGGGCTAGGATGACATGTGGCCAGCCATGAGCCTGACTTCAGCTTCTGGCCAAAGACTAGGACAAAAATAAATCCCAGTTTGGGGGAAGAAGGAGAGAAATATTGTCTCTACTTCATCCCTCCTCTTCTGGGCCCAGCCCTGGTTCTCTCATGGCTGCCACCCCTAACCTGAGGCAACTTACCTATTTTCACTTCATAGGCTGCAGAACGGCCATTGGTGGGGGTGAATGGGCTTGATGTTGCTGGCTTGCGGCCGTTTGATCTGGTCATCCCCTTTACCATCAAGAAGGGCGAGATCACAGGTGAGGAGAAAAGCAAGGGAAGTGGAGGCTAGAGCCTGGCTGTGGGCCCTTGGGCCAATTGCCAGCTTCTCCTTGTGGGGGCTGAGTGAGGCCCTCTCTAGCCATCTCTAAGGTCTCTGGTCCCTGCAGGGGAGGTTCGCATGCCATCAGGCCAGGTGGCAAAGCCTTCCATCACGGACAACAAGGACGGCACTGTGACTGTGCGCTACGCCCCCACCGAGGCAGGCCTCCATGAAATGGACATACGCTATGACAGCATGCACATCCCAGGTGGGCCTGACTGCTGTGCCTCCGGTGCTGAGTGGGGCTGATGATCTTTGGCATTGTGGGCAAATGGAACCTGGGAAGCCTTGGAGAAGCCTGGCTAAGGACAATTTTCATCACTTGGGCAGGGGCAGAAGGCAGCTAAGTGGGCCCACCCCCTAGATTGGTGCAGGGTGGGCTCCAGCTTCCAGGGCATCAAAGACCCAGCCTTGCTGAGCCCCTAAACCTACCCACAGGAAGCCCATTGCAGTTCTACGTGGACTATGTCAACAGTGGTCATGTCACTGCCTATGGCCCAGGCCTGACTCATGGACTAGTGAATAAACCAGCCATCTTCACTGTCAACACCAAGGATGCAGGAGAAGGTAAGGAGGAATAGGGGTAGGGAGGGCTGCCCTCTGGCTGGTTTTGGTTTGCACAGTACCTTCTCATCTTGGTCTTGGAGGTTGTAGGCTAGATATTCTCTAAGTTACAGATAGTCAACATGGTGTAGTAGATAGAGGGACCAGGTCTATCCTTCAGGAAGACCCTGCTTCAGGCCCTGCCTCTGACACAAACTGGGGCGAGTTCTAATGGCAGGGGTGGGGGGAGGGGTCCATACTGATGAAATTATAGGTTCCTACAGTTATAGGAAACTCAGGCCCTGTAATGAACCTGTGTCGAGGTCCCCCAGTGAGTTAGTGGCAGAGCCGGAAGTGGGCCCTAGAGTGTTGTCTATTAGGTCAGATCATATGACTTTATAGGTATAGGAAGCAATGGTCCGTGTTGGGTCTGAACTGTCCCATCTCCTCCCCGAAGTCTTAGCCCTCTTCCATGTTCCTGTAGGTAGGGCTCACCACTCTCATGGAAGCCACCTTTACATGCAATCTCTCCTGAAGGGCTCCCTGTTGTTACTGTCGTTTTATTCATTGCCCTTGTTTTCTTATCACTTGGATTTCCCAGTGTATCCCTCCCACCTCCCCATTCTAGAGAGCCATCCCTCATAATGAAGAAGAAAAAAGAGAGGGATAAAGTAGCATTCCACCCCCACTGAGGCATCTTTGCAAGTCTGTTCTCTGGAGCCAGGTTCAGTCATCATTTTGCAGCATTCAGTCTAAATCGTTGGGTTGTTCTTTCTACTTACATTATTGCAGGTATTGAGCGTATTGTCCTTCTGGTTCGGCTTGCCTCTTTGCATCAGTTCATCTACATCCTCTCGTGCTGTTTATCGTGTATTAGAGCACACTGACATTTCATTATATTCACGTACCACAATCCGTTAGCCATTCCCCAATTGATGGATGTCTCCTTGGTTTCCAGCACTTTGCTACTATAAAGCGTTGCTACAAGTAGTTTGGTGTAGACAGGGACTTGGGTCCTTTTTGTTGCTGGCCTTCTTCAAGTAGATGCCTAGTAGTAGAATCTGGAGATCTAAGAGTGTGGACATTTGACTCTCTGTCTTCACTATTGCCATCTTTTGCCACCTTTACCATTTTGCTGGATGGGGGTAAAAATTGCTCTTTGTGCTTGGGAGTGTTTCTTCACAGGCTCAATTAAGAGTATGCAATTCTTTTGAGAACAGTTTGTTAACATTTGCTAGCCCCTATGAATGGTTCTTGGTTGTCACTGTTTTTATTAATCCCCGTAAACCTCATAAATCAGCCCCTTGTCAGAGACGTTTGGCACAAAGATTTTCCCCAGTCACCCATCCCCCTCTTGCCCTAGTCATGTTAGCTATGTTCACTCAAAAGCTTTTTAATTGCACATAATTGAAATGACATCTTATTTTTTTAATTGCCACCTTCCCTTGTTTGTTTGCATTTACCTCCCAACCATAGCTGTGAAAGGTCCCAGATCTCCTTTTGTCATTGTTTTTATGCTCTCCTCTTTAATGGAGAGGTAGTGTGGCCTGATGGATAGAGAGCTGGCCTTGGGACAAGGAGACCTAGGATTGAATTCTACTTCAGGCACGTAGTGACCGTGAACCTGGACAAGCCTCTCAGCACTCTAGACAGCTCCCTAAGGCTCTAAATTGCAGAGGATGTGGTGGCCTGCTTTGGGAGAAGGAAGCTCCTTCCTTCACTGACACCATTATGAGCCCAGTCTCTAACCTGAGCCTGTGGTCTTTAACATTCAGGTCCCAGTTGGTATACGGTATAAGTTGAAAGTCTGACCATAGTAGTCTGTCAAGCTGCTTTCTGGTTTTCCCAGTTCTTATCAAATGAAGGATTCCTTCCTAACAGCACAGGGCTAGTTCTTGGAATCTCCACAGCATGGCTGAGCCCTATAGACATGTGTCATGATGACACAGTGGGCCCTAGCTCCATTTCTTCTTCCTAGATAGTGGCATGCTCTCCTCATATTACTTAACATGTTGTGTTTCTTGCCTCCTCCTCCTCATTAAGTAAGCTCCACAAGGGCAGGGACTGTTTTGTATCCCCAGTGCTGACTCTGTGTGTGTGTGTGTATATGTGTGTGTGTGTGTGTGTGTGTGTACTCGTTTGTGTGCACGTCTGCACGTGCATGATACATAAGTGCTTTACAAAGACTCATTGGATTGGATTGAGCCTTCAGATCATCCCTGGGAGACTCAGGGCTCTGTCCAGCCAATGTGGCACAAGAGACCTGTCTTCTCCTCCCTGGACCCTCTGGGCTCATGGTCTGTCTCCTCAGGGGGATTGTCCTTGGCCATTGAGGGCCCTTCAAAGGCCGACATCAGCTGTACAGACAACCAGGATGGCACCTGCACTGTCTCATACCTCCCAGTCCTCCCAGGGGACTACAGCATCCTGGTGAAGTATAACGACAAGCACATTCCTGGCAGCCCCTTCACAGCCAAAATCACAGGTATTGGTCCAGGGGGCTCAAGGCAGGGCTGAACTAGGGAGAGAGGAAGCCTAGATGAGGCTATCTTTTGTTGGGGAGGACAAGAGAACCTCCATGCTCCTGGACCAGTTAGAGGGCTCTTAGATCACTAGATCCCATTTTAAAGATGTGGGAAACAAAGGTCAAGGGGAAGGAATTGCATTGCCATGAGTCATGTGACAGTGCCTGTGAACTACCACACCACCCCCAGGCCAGTTCTTCCCCAACATAGAGTAGCAAAATGGGGAATTTCAGGTTGAATGTATGTCCCCTTCACATCTAATCAAGGGAAATGTCCTGGATGAAGAGATGGGCCAAGACTTTTGTTTTCCTTCTAGCTCTGTCATTCTTCCCCACAGGTGACGATTCCATGCGCATGTCTCACCTGAAGGTGGGCTCTGCTGCTGACATTCCCCTCAACATCACTGAGACGGACATCAGCCAGCTCACAGCAACTGTTGTGCCCCCATCAGGCCGAGAGGAGCCCTGCCTGCTCAAGAGACTACGCAACGGCCATGTTGGTTAGGAAGCTCCCATTTGCTCTCCTTTAGCCCTAGGAACACCAGGGAGAAAGTCCCAGGGTAGCAGTTTATAGCCAAGTATAAGGAAGGACTTGCTGGTGAGCTGTCCCAAAGCTGAATAAACTGCCTAGTGGAAGTAGTGAGTGCCCTGGTGCTGCTAGCATTCAAGAAAAGGTTGGTTAGATGACCACTTGTTGGGGATGAAATGCTGTGTGATGTATGTCTGTTGGCACCAGACTTCTGTGGTAGTGAGAGTCAGGGTCTGAAAAGAGCTTCACAGGCAGGCCCGGAACATAAGGCTAAATCAAACAGAATGAAATGAAAGAGGATTTTCCCGTCCACTTCCCAAAAGTCTTCAGCTTGGGTTCTAACCAATGAGCCACAGCTGTATGGGGTGGAGAGCAGGGGAGAGGAGGGTCAGACAGAAAGGGAAGACAAGGGGTGGATAGTGATTCACAGGGAAAAGATTAATGCCCCTGCCAGTTTAATATGAGTCAGAAAGCAGTGTAATAGGACAACCAGGGGGGATTGTGAGCTACATTTACAGAAGACATGGGTACTCGGGAGTGGGGCAGCCACCCCACCTTCGTCTGTCCTGGCTGGACCCTATTAGAAATTTAGCAAAGACGGAGATTGATAAGCTGGAGTCTGGAAGACAACAACCAGGATGATTAGGCCTTGATAAAGGTCTGTGGCATCTAAGGAATAGTTAAAGGAATTGGGGATGTTTTCTCAGGAAAAAGAAAGATTGGGGGAGATGCACTCACTCCCTTTAAGTAATCTGCAAGGCTCTCATGTGGCTGAGGGGGTAGGCTTGTTCTCTTTGGCCCTCAGGGGCAGAACCAGGAGAACTGGGGGGAAGGCACAGTGGGGCCGTCCCAACCAGAGAGTGGTCTCAGAGTGGGACAGTCCCTCAGGAGGTGGTGGCTCCCTTTGAGAGGTCAGTTTCTTAGGTCCAGCTTGGCCAATGAATTCCCTTCCAGCTGGGGGATTCTGGGATTCCTCCATGGGGAATTGAATGATCCCCTCTGAGAGCCTTTCCTACTGGACATGGGTAATGCTAGGAATTGTCCTTGTATTGTCTAGTACATGAACATGGGCCGAGGCTCTTGAGGCAGGGCTCCTAATGAGCCATGCTGCTCAAGAGGGGGTGCTTGCCTAGAGGGGAGGATGAGACACCAGGGACACTTGAGACACAACCAGACTTTCCAACAGCTAGAGGAGCAGGGGTGGGAAGCTAGAGGGAGCTTGCCTGCCAGAGCTCCATGGTGACTCTCAATCTAGTGGGACTTAGTCTTCCTCTCCAGATGCCCAGCCTTGTTCACTGGACTTTGTTCTCCCCATCCCAGGGATCTCATTTGTGCCCAAGGAGATAGGAGAACACCTTGTGAATGTCAAGAAGCATGGGC